>NW_028261395.1:33999223-34320223 GCF_051295495.1 Thamnophis sirtalis
CAGGGGTGTTCAGACTTGACAGCTTTAAAACTTGTGGACCTCAAATCCCAGAATTCCTCCTCTTGCTCTTCATCTTGATGATGTGAAGTCGGGCAGGGAAAGGGAGCTGGAACCGGTTCTAAATGGCACTGTAGATTTGTGGAACCTCTTCTATAGAAGAAGTTAGAACTGGCAGGAACCCATCCCTGATGAAAACACATGAAAAAATGACACAAATAAATGGATAGAAATAAGCAAAACATAGCCATAAACACATAAAAAGAGTGCATATAAATGGGGATAGTAGGACAGGGATGGTAGGCACACTGGTGCGCTTATGCACGTCCCCTTAGGGACCTCTTAAGAAATGTGTAAGGTCCACGGTAGACAGCTTAAGGTAAAAGGTATGGGGGTTAGAAGAACTAACAACAGGATCAGGTAGGGTGTTCCACACATTTACTACTCTATTGCTGAAATCATTTTTCCTACAATTAAGATCAGAACAGATTACAATTAGTTTGTATCTATTGATAGCCCTTGTGCTATTGCAGTTGAAGTAAAAGTAGCCATTAACAGGTAGATTGCTACTGGGGAGTATCAAATTTAATGTCGACACAGTTTTCTGCTGGCTCAGTACCGTAACTAATGAAAACATTTCAACTGGGTTATGATGAAGAGCCCTCATGCCACCAAAGTGTGTTAACTGATATTGTATGCCACAAAATGTATGCCCACTGCTGATGGATAGCTAGTATTGCTGCAATAGATGATGAAGGAGTTCAGGCATACCTTGCTGGTCACATCAGTTTCCAAAGTGTTGGGCAATATGTAAGGAGCAGATAAGGTTTTGGAAGGCCGCCTAAATTTCCAGCATGATGTCATTTAGGAGGTACTGAATAGCTGGACAATGGATTGTCAATGGATTTGAAGCTGAGAAGACAAGAAGGAATTTAGAAGTGAAAAAGGAACCAGAAGTACATTTCAAAAATGTCTCCAGTTGCATTCTCAGGTTTACACCACAATAAAAAGTGTAGAGCTTCATCTGAAAACATAACGCAGAAAAAAATTAAATATTTTGGTTGCTTATTTGTTTGTAAGACTTGTGTGCCACCTATGTCTCCCTGTTATTTTTGCGCTACTGATCATTGTTCAGTTCTTGCCCTATAAGGCATCAATGCAGGCTTCATCTAAACTAGCATTCTGTACTTTGCTGTACTCCAGATCAGAAGTCAGCAAGCTGTGGCTCTGGAGCCGCATGTGGCTCTTTCATCCCTCTACTGTGGCTCCCTGTTGCCGATCGGCTCTACAATTGATAGGGCTTTTGGTTAGGACAGTTAGAGGAAAAAGGATGCCACACTAGGAGAAGACTCTATGGTGGGGGAACCGGACTTTCGGTCGGTTCCAGAATTGAAGAGGGGGAGCTTCCAGTTAGGATCTTTGTGGTTCTTTGAGTGTTTAAGGTTGCTGATCCCTGCTCCAGGTGTACTGAAATTGCTACTGCAAGAATTGTCATCCAGTTTTGTTTTGTTTTCATAAGAGTTCTCAAAGAAGCCTAAGGTTATCTGGAAGTCTTTCAGCTGGAATACTGTGATGACAAGATCAATGGTGACCTCTTAAAAATTGCCACCAATTGACCTCCTTGTTATTTGCACAATACTTTGCCACAGCATTTTTCTACAGGAAAGTATTGGGTGCATTCATGGGCTTCTTGTGCACTGCAATCATTTTTATTTTGCAAATCCTCAGGAACTGTTTCAAGTAACCTGCCTGCATTTTAAATAGCTCTCAGTTTTGAAACGCTTTACAACACCCCAAGAGTCAATCAATGCACTAATAACTAATAATAATTGAAAAAGTATAACACAACCGTACTTTACAGCAATTATATTCTTGCATGTGGTATTTTTTTCAACTTGGGAAATTCTCAGTATTTGCAATAGAGTTGTGAAGTTGCCAAGATACTATCCCATGATCTGTGTAAAAGCAGCTGTGAGATGTTGGTGTGAAGTTTATGGGCCTAAATATCCATAGGAGATTCTCAATTGTCCCGGTCAGGATAGTCTCAAAGGAGCTTTTGCCAAAAGGCAACTGGACTTTCTTGGATTTGGTTTGGTTTGGTTTGGTTTGGTTTGGTTTTTTAGATTTAGATTTAGATTTAGTTTATTTGTATGCAGCCCTTCTCAAAGGGGGGAAAGGGGAACATAGAACACAATACACATAATTAAAATAAACAAGAATCATACAGGCACACAGCTTTTAGTGTCTATTGGGAGGAAAGAAAGCTTAGGACATGGAAGATAATTTAGGTAAGAGATCAAATCAAAAGGGAAATAACTTTTCTGCAAGCTCTGCATAGCTGTAGGGCTTCTACTAAAATGTGGCTCATCTGTGCACTCTGACATATCACAGATGAGCCATAAAAATATAGCTCAAGCACCCAACAAAGATGATAGCATGGGATCCTAATGGCAAGAAATGATCTAGGAGTGGTACAAATACCAATACTGTATGAACGTACACTAGATTGCATCCTCTGTTTAGTTAAGGTTGATGGTGTAGAGCAGGATTTCTCAACCATTTTAGTCTTAGGATCTCCTTGCCTTCTTATAAACTCTTTATGATCACAACAAGCTTTGGTTATGTAGGCCACAAAAGTAAAGGTAAAGGTTTCCCTATTTCTGACTCTAGGGCAGGGCTGTCAAACTCCCGGCCCATAGACCAGATGTATCATATGCTGGCCATGCTGACACCCAGTTTAGTGAAGGAGAAAAAAGGTCATAATATGTCACTTGATGACGCCCTGAAGACTCAAGTTGGACACCCCTGTTCTAGGGTATGGTGCTCATTGTTTCTTAGCCAAGGGAGCCAACATTGTCCAAAGACAATTTCCGTGGTCATGTGGCCAGCTGCAAATGCAAAGTAGATACATGAATACCACTTCAGTGGGAGGGTAACAGCATTCCATGTGCCTTTGGCACACAGCCATGCTGACCAGATGACCACGGAAATGATGTAGGCTATATCTACCAATATTACTATAGTAGAAAGAGATTTTTAAATATGCATAGATTTTAGTTTGCAAACCTCTTGACAGTGACCTAGGGACTCCCAGGGGACCTCCAGACCACACTGACAACCATTGGTGTAGACTGTTAGGGTTCCTGTTTTGACTAGTGTGAACTTGTGCTTCAACATCTTCCATAAAATGCAGGACAGAGAGATCAGATGATTCAGAGTAAGAGGAGAAGCGATTATCTAAAGAGTATCAAACTATTTCACAGCTCTGAATCACAAACCATCCTTTTAACTGCTTCCAATTAATCTATCCACATGTACTTATTTGGTATTGGCACAGTAAGGTACAGTTATACTATACTGCAAGGGTGGGTTCCGGCAGTCACTACTGCCGGTTAGCTCATGGGCCATGTGCATTCATGCACTTGATGTGCGCTGTGCGTGCATGCGCAGTGCAATAAAAATTGCTCTGCACATATACAGAAGCAAAAAAAAAGATGGCGGTGCCTATGGAGCCACCGGGAGATCCGGGTTTGGGGGTGTGGCAGTCCTGGGTTGCTACTGGCTCTAGCAACCAAGGCCGCCAAACCACTACCGGTTCAGCCAAACCGGTCCGAACCAGTAGGAATCCGCCTCTGCTATACTGAGGGATGGTGTCAGTCCTGCCAAGAAAGCAGACAGGAAATATGACCACATGAGCTAATTCTACCATATTGTAAGGCTACATTAACAGAATCTTGCAATTCCGAAAGTAGAGACGTCCTACCATCACTTTTAATTGTTTGAGACATTGGGCCTGGTCCTTCCTACCTTTCTTTCTCTGACCATTAACCCGCTGAGGGTTCCTCCCTCTCTTGTCTGATTGTTTCCTTAGCAGCATATTTTCCCCTCATCCCACAAGGTCATCCATATGTCCCATTACAGATAGGGATTTGTCAGGTATTGCATCCAGTTTTGGTCACCACACTATAAAAAAGATGTTGGGACTCTAGAAAGAGTGCAAAGAAGAGGAACCAAGATGATGAGGGGACTGGAGGCTAAAACATACAATGAACGGTTGCAGGAACTGGGCCAGTGGTGGGTTGCTGCCAGTTCAGACTGGTACGGCTGTACCGGTAGGGGCGTGGAATAGCTGAGACCATACTGGTATGTGGTTAATTTGGCCCACCAGCACGCCCGTGCTCTATAGTTGTAATTATGCCAAAAGGCACACTGCGCATGAGTACACAGCGTGCAGTGCCTGCGTGAGCCCCAACAAGCAGCTGGTTGTCACGGGGCAGTGGATTGCACAAGCATGTGCACCGCATGTCAGGCACATGTGCAGTGCACATCAGGTGTGTGCATGAGCAGGCCGTGATCAGCGTACCAGTAGCAACGGTAAGAGCAACCCACCATTTAACTGGGCATGTCTAGTCTAGTGAAGAGAAGGACCAGGGATAGCAGTGTTCCAATATTTGAGGGGCTGCCACAGAGAGGAGGAGCGGGTCAAGCTATTTTCCAAGGCACCTGAAGGCCAGATAAGGAACAATGGATGGAAACTGATCAAGGAGAGATTCAACCTGGGAGTAAAGAGAAACTTTCTGACAGTGAGAACAATCAACCAATGGAACAGAAGTTGCCTTCAGAAGTTGTGGGAGCTTCATCCTTGGAAGCTTTCAAGAAGAGACTGGACTGCCGTCTATCAGAAATGGTGTAGGGTCTCCTGCATGGGCTTGGGGGAGGGTTGGACTAGATGACTTACAAGGTCCCTTCCAACTCTGTTAATTTGTAATTTAAACTTTGTTTTACTACCAGCATAATAAAATTTGGCAACATCCGAAAAGGGTGTCCCTTGGATCAGTTGTCAGAATTTACATGTAGAAACTATCAGAGTGACTTGGGTATATACCAGGTGAGGGGAAATAAAATGGATTCTATTATCTGTATAAAAGCAGCACTGCAATAAATGCAGCCAATAGATTCTACGGTTCCTATAGACGTGAACATAGTCGAGCAGTATATGGAATTTCTTTGTATCTACCTTCCAAAATGGCTGAAAGAATAGCATTAAACTGAGTGAGTGTTAAAGTCCTTCTCAGCTTGGAGATGGTACTATTGCTTTAAGTATCTCACTGATTCATTGGCTGCTCAGGAAGTACAACCTGGTCTTTTTGACATTTCACATAATTCAGATCTATATCCTGCTGTACTGAAATGTGCTCTGTTCTGTTTTTCTGTAATACGTTGGCTAAATCTGGATTGTTATAAATGAAGATTGATTGAGATGTTGTGGAAACTTCATGACATAAAGCAAGGGTGCTGTTGGATTTGGAATATCAACTATGTCCGTATTTTTCTTTTCTTTCAGGTCCCCCCGTAAGTACCAAAGCTTTTGACTCTGCTATGAAGAACGCATCTGCTGGTAAAGTGAATGGGCCCGGGGCCAAGGGAGAGAACAGTTTTCAAATGAGGAAGCCAAAAAACCCCTAAATTAATCATTTGCTGCCATTTAGATTCACAAATGCTTCTTTTCCTTTTCAAGCAGATAGCAATCTATTCCATGATGGGAAGTAAAGAAGCATTTGACTTCTCTGAGGTCAACTAGGGCTGATGAGTTGAGAGCTCAGAAACAAACATTTTATACTTGTGTGTTCAAAAGAACAAACATTTGAGAATCTAATATCTCAACTTTGTTATTGCCTAAGTAGATTGTGCTTGAGTTAATGCTGTCAAACTGTAGTGATATTGAGTGTTATAGGACTGGGATGAAGTACTGTATTTTTTGGAGTATAAGACGCTCCGAAGTATAAGACACACCTAGCTTTTGGGGAGGAAAACAAGGGGGAGTCTGTCTCCCACAATTTGCCTCCTTGCAGTAAACAGCAAACAATACAGATGATATACACTGTTTGTGGTGTTACATTTCAGACAAATGCTTGTACAAATGCTGTTAAAATTGAGGTGGCTTTCTGGAAGTATATGTTATTCTCCTCTTTTTAAAAGAAGATACAATAGCACTGGGCCTCTTCAGATCAAGTATTTATTTTAAAAAGCTTCTTTTTAAATTTTGTTGTCCAGAACAATAATAAAGCAGTCTTTAAAAAATAAATCTAATAATTTGAACATTCTATAGGTATTTATAGTTATTGACTTACCTCCTTGCAGCAAACAGCAAACAGCCTGTTTCTGTTTAGCCTGATTAGAAGGGGAAAAAACTGCCTCTGCCTCCCAGCAATTTGCCTCCTTGCAGCAAACAGCAAGTTTCACTTTCAGTTTAAGCACTGACCTCCAGATGATGAGCTGTTTCAGGCTGCAGGGATTGCCATAACCTATTGCTGCCTCTGCAAGCCCCATTTTCTCTGTTTGCTGCAAGGAGATAAATTGCTGGCAGGCAGAGGCCATGAGGTGGGCGGGGCTACATTCGTTGTATAAGACACACCCAAATTTTCACCCTCTTTTAGGGGGGGAAAGGTGTGTCTTATCCTCCCAAAAGACGGTATTCTGTTGTTAACATGAGAGTTTGTTAAACGTGGTTACTCATACAGCCACTTGTATGGCTCCTTAATGCCAGTGCTAAATGTATGCCTGGCAGGAGATGTTGACAACATGCATACGGGTAGTCCTCGACTTACAACCATTCATTTAATGACTGATCAAAGTTACAAAACAGACATGACCATTTTTCACACTTATGACCATAGCAGCATCTCCATGGCCAGGTAATCAAAATTACTTAGCAACTGGCTGTCAACCCTGCAGCCATCTTCGAGCATCTTCAGAGTTACCACAGCGAGGCTCACTGGAGCGGTGGGAAAGGGAGAGGGGAGTAGAGATAGCTGAGGAGAATACATAGCCAAAATAACATTATTTCTCCTGCGGAACCAAGGACACATTCACCAGCACCTGGTGGGGTGTGGATGGGAGGCATTCTGGATGGGAAGAGAGACCTGATTGGGGCATGTGATGGTTGTGTGGAATTGTTGTGGCCTGCCAGCGGCCAGTGGAGCTGGTGGCAGACTCAGACAGTGAGGAGGTTGGGGAGGAACATGGGCCAGTCCTGGAGTCTGGGAGTGTTCTGCATCAGAGGCAGAGATGGGGTTAAGGCCATCCGACAGTTATCAGCTGCCTTCGTAGTTGGACATCAGTGAGGCAGAAGAACAGCTGGAGCCTGTTCCCAATGTGCGCATGTACAGAGATGGCAGGAGAAAGGAACAGTTAAGGAACAAGGGCTGACTCAGGAGTAAAGGCACAGGTGGACAGTGAATGGCCCCTCCCATTGGGGAGGAGTGAAAGGGGAGGTGAGTTTGCAGGAGACAATTAGTTCGCTTAATTAGTGTGAAGATTTGTTCGCGACTCTCAGAGACTCCTTGCCAAGTATTTTCTTGCACAGCATTGCATTTGGAAGATATCGGCCTGGCAGCTGTCCAAGCCTGATAAGGTCTGTGGTTGTAAAATTCATCCTTGACAGACTGTTTGCCGGGACTTTGCTGGATGTGAATGAGAGGAATTCACATTAGGTTAATAAAAAGGGGTTTTGTCTGCCTCGTGATTTGGGGAAGCCTAGGTCAGAACAGTAATGTGGGGAAGAACTTTGGATTTTGAACTGGGTGGGGAAAAACTGGGGGACTTCAGGTTCTGGTTTTCACCATCTGTGCCAAGATGACATGCTTAGTAAATCTATACTTCGAAGGAATATGCCTGCCTTGGAGTTCTGATTCTGTTGGGTGTGTTACTTGGAACCCTGACACTGGGATATTTTTATGACAATTTAGTGCAAAAGGTCATGTGCTCCAGGGGCGGGATCCGGCGGGCACTACTGCCAGTTCGCTCATGTGCACTCAAGTGTGCTTGATGCACATTGCATGTGCAGTACAATTCAAACTGCTCTGCACATGTGCAGAAGCAAAAAACAAGATGGTGGCACCTACGGCGCCACCCAGAGAACCAGTTCAGGGGTGTGGCAGGCCTGGGTCGCTGTCAGTTCCAGTGTGTCTTACACTCCAAAAAATACAGTAGTTTGAAAGTAGATTAGACAGGGACCTTCCTACTTCATGGAATAGAGAAACAATAGAAACAAAGGGAGGTACAACACAATCAGACTTGCAAGAGTCAATTAAAATAACTTTAGCCTTCCAGTGGGATTGACTTCTTGGCCTGGTTCACTTAGTGGGGCTGACATTATGTAGCAGAAAGTGAGCTTCTCAAAACAAATGAAAGACTGGAGAAAGAATGACAGCATAGTAAGCATGATGGAGATCTAGGATGAATGGCAGTTGGAGACTGACAGGACATTAAACTAAGAAAAAATAGCAGCAGTGAGATAGGATGGAAAAAGAACGAAGGGAAACATTGATGTATCTATTGAAGAGAGACTTAGTGAAAGCTAGGATGTTGGACTATATATCAGGTGACTTCTTGGTTAATAAACTTATTCACAAGTTTTAAATCATGGATTTGTCTTAGTCCAGCTGGATTCTAGGAGTAACATTTCATCCAAGCCTTTGGCTTTTACACATAGCTTTCAAATAAAATAAAATAAAGACTTCTATTGCCCTCTATAATTTAGTAGATGGTAGCTGCAGGTTATCTGGGGAAATATTAAATGAAGTGTAGTATTTCCTAAACAGTATGATGACTTGATGCAAATGTGAATCACTCCTAGGATAAAAATGAATTATAACATACTGGTTTGTGGGAAGGGAGACTACTGGAAGTCTGGATGTTTTATTGGTGCAGGTTATTTCATGTTGTGGGCTTTTGGCCATAGCAAAATATTTGTTCCGCCACTTGTCCTCTCTAAACCCAAGTATGAACATCAGGATATATCAAACTCTCTGTGCAGAATTAGATTAGCCATCAAACTAGCTTAGCATTTTCTACTTTAACTGGGAATAGTTTGGCTGAGTCAACCTGGCAACTTTACTTCCTCTAAATCAGGAGTCAACAACCTGTGACTCTAGAGCCGGTCAGCTCCACAATTGTTAGGGCTTTGGTTAGGACAGGTAGAAGAAAAAGGATACCATGCTAGGAGGAGACTATGGTGGGGAAACCGGACGTCCGGTCAGCAGAGGAAAAAGGATGCTGTGCTAGGAGGAGACTCTATGGTGGGGGAACCAGACTTCCAGTCGGCAGAAGAAAAAGGACGCCACAGTAGGAGGAGACTCTATCATGGGGGAACTGGACTTCTGGTTGGCTCCAGAATTGAAATTGGTTGGGACCTTTATGGCTCTTTGAGTGTTTAAGGTTCCCAATCCCTGCTCTAAATGCTCAACTAGAAATGCCAATGAACAATGAACAAGTACCATTGTGGCATTCTTGAAGTCCAAAATCAAACTCAGTAATTGTTTCACTAGTCAGATCCATTGTTCTTCGTGCCATCACCTCCTTTGTTCTGTGTCTGTGTTTTTTTTCCAGGGTCCCACAGGAAGACCTGGCCTTCCGGTAAATCTCCCCTTTTCTTTTTGTATTTTTCTTTGCTTCCTTTCTTGACACCTGCAATCTATACAACAGGCTTACAGTGCAAGTTATAAAGAGAGAGCAAGATTTAGGATGAGGGTTTTAAAACTGAGTTGTAAAGAGGGCTAAGATTTAGAAATTGGGCTTGCTATCAGACAATGATTTCCACAATATGACGTTCTGCCATTGCATTAGCTTTCTTCTTTCAAAGAAATGACTTTCCTAAGAACTTACAGTATATTGCTCAAGGTATTTCCTGCCCTGTCCCACTCCTGGTTTTGGTTCTCCACTCTGGCCCCACAACAGAAAGGGCACATTCATAAAAAGAATATACATCTGAGAATATTGCAAGTCAGACAAGAGTTAGCCAAAGAATTTTCGTTTTTCAGCATTTCCAGATTTATCTCGTGAATTATTGCAAGCCTGGTCAAATATTATTTCGGATATGGAAATGATTTGCGGATTCTTTGGAACAAATCGTATCCTGAGGGAATATAAACTTCATGATACCAGAATATAAATAAATCTCGGCGAACTAGGATGATCCATATGGAGAATAAATAAATGATCAGGCAGTATTTTAATTAGGACTAACCGAATATATACAGATTGGGGGGGCAACCTTTTGTAGTAGCTGCATTCCATCATGCCTCCCCTGCCTATTCAAAAGGAGATGAAGGGAGAAAATTTGGCTTGAAGTACATAGGGACAAAATGTCAAAATCCCGGAGAAGAAGAGACATGGACTGAAATGGGTTAGACTGTACTAGACAGCAAACAGATTAAATCTGTTTTGTCTAAGTGGTAAAGAGATGCCTGTTAATTAGATATTAAGTGGTCTGGGTTATTTTTATTTCAGTTCCTTAGGTCACAAAATTCCATGAACAAAAAAACGTCCGATATTAAGATGGGTTTAGCCCAAACCAAACCACAGGAAAATTGTTATGAGGCAAGAGGCCAGCCTCCCTATTTGAACATTAGCATCCTAGCAACCTATCCATCATACTTATGGGAAAGAAGCTGCCTTGAATTGATCAGTCTTTCATTTACATCTGAGCCTCTAGGCTGGGGGGGGGGTGTCAAACTCGATTTCATTGAAGGCCATATGAGGGCTGTGTTTGCCCTCGGGGGGACTGGGAGGGTGTGGCCAGGGTAGGCATGGCCAGCTCGATGTCATTTGTGTCAGGAGTGCCTGTGGTGGCCCGAGCGCTCTGCCAGTAAAAACGGAGCTCTGTTTTCGCTGGCAGAGAGCTGCAGGAGGCCATTGCAACTGAAAATGGAGCCTGGGAGGGCTGCAGGAGGCCGTTGTAGCTGAAAACGGAGCCTGGGAGGGCTGCAAGAGGCCATTGTAGCTGAAAATGGAGCCTGGGAGGGTTGCAGGAGGCCTTCGCTAGCTCCATTTTCTCTGGCACCAAGGGAGAGTCCTTTGCTGTTTCCAGGGCAGCCCCGCGGGCCAAAGCACCCTGTGGTCCGGATCTGGCCTGCGGACCTTGAGTTTGACACTCCTGCTCTAGCCCATCAGATATACAGTATTTTATTACAGCTGATCTTATCAGGGATCACTGATCACAATGGGCGAGATTGATAGGAATTATAGTTTAACAATATCTGGAGGTTCACGTATTCCCCATTTTTGAGTTTTGCAGACATGAGAACACATTGAGTGCAAATCCAAATTTAGCATCTTAGAGGAGTTCTGCCCCTAAGTGCCCTTCCTTGTGTGAGGTACTTGGAGGTCAGACTGTTGGGAAATTGGAGACTTGAGTCTTTGTACTTTTTTTGTTCACTTTCTACCCGTGGCAAAAGGCCAACGTTGATTCTTCAGAACACTACAGTACAAAAACCAGATACATAAAAGTCAGAGAAATTATACAGACTGGCTTTTTTTCTGTCTGCTTTCATGCTCTGCTAGCTTTCCATAGAGGAACAAAGGACCTATGTTTTGTTTCAGCATAGGCAACTTCCACAGTTCATGTGGAACTGAAGAATCTGAATATCCTACATCGAGGGTGTCAAACTCAGTTTCATTGAGGGCTACATCAGGGTTGTGTTTGACCTCTGGGGGCCAGAGTTGGCCACTCAATGTCACTTGTTTCAGGGGCACTTGTGGCAGCCCGAGCGCTCTGCCAGAGAAAACCGACTCCCAAGCTCCATTTTCGCCTGCAACAGTTTTCTGCAACATTCTGCCAGCGAAAATGTAGCTCAGGAGGGCTGCCTGCAGTCCTTGTGAGCTCCGTTTGCAGCTGCAACAGCCTCCTGCAACCCTCTGATAGCAAAAACAGAGTTTAACAGGTCTGCCCGTGGCCCATGTGCCTCTTTTTTCAGTGGCAGAGGCATTGCGGGCCCATCCTTCGCTGTTTCCAGGGTGGCCCCACAGGCTAAATCTAAGCACCCCGCAGGCGGGATCCAGCCCCCGGGCCTTGAGTTTGACACCCCTGTCCGACATAGTAAGGAGAAAATAAAACCATATGGACAGTTTGATTCATATCTTTAGATAAAATATATGATTTCTGAAACTAACCAGCAAGTAAATAACACAAACCCAAAGTATATTTCCTAAAACCTTAAGGATGGAAAGCAAAATAGAGATCTTTTTATTTTGTATACTATTTGGCTGTCCAGTGATAAACATTATATAAACATGATACGGTAGATCACCAGACAGCCGATGCTGTTATTCTAGGAAATATGTAGCATTTTACCGTAGGGTCATATCTCTTACTCATAAATGAATGTATTTCTTGCTATCATGTTTATAATCACTCTTCTCTCATAAGAATGCATTGCTTATTCTTAATGCTTTAATTAAGGATGCAGGTATCGTTCGATTCCATTTGAACCCAATATGTATATGAGATGCAGAAAATTGTCTCTGATCTCATCTCATTCCTTCCTTCCTTCCTTCCTTCCTCCTTCCTTCCTTCCTTCCTTCATCCCTTCCTTCCTTCTTTTCTTCCTTCCTTCCTTCTTCCTTTCCCCTGGCATGCTTGTAAGTCTTATGGTTACAAAAATTTGCTTGATTGAATGTTGGCAGAGTTTCCTGAAAAAACCCCATGTGGTTTGTTATATAAATATCTGATCCACATAACAATATTCCAGTCCAATCTCTAAATATTTAGATTTACTAGAAAGACTAAGAACAAGTCTGTAACCCTCTGACTTACGAATATATACATGATTTTATCCAGATGTTTGGTGAATAAGCATCTTCCAGTGTTGCAGCCTGTGAATGCAATAATAAGAGATGATTGAAAAGGCATTGGATACTATTATTGGATAATAGTATTGTTGTTATTATTAAACATGTTATTCAGTAATGATCCAAATTATGTCAGGAAAATGAAAATAAATAATACATAAATTAGAATAAAAAGAGAAAAACTGAAAAAAATACAATGCAGAAACTTGCATTGTTATACAAATAGTTTTCAGTTGTACCAATACACACATATTTACTGTGTTGGACCATGACAGTTGATAAACAGTTCAGTGGTCTTCCAAACACATACTCCTATGGATAAAATCCAAAGTAATTAATGTCATTGTCTAAATGTTCATATTTGAATGAATTTGTGTCATTTTTTAAAAAAATCGTTGCATGTGGTCAATTGCCAATTATCCTCTGATTTTGTGTTAATTGTTAGGGAGACAAAGGTGCCATGGGAATCCGTGGACAGCCGGTAAGTCTTAAGTCACTTACATTTATCTGTCATCACTGCTTCCAAATCTGCTGCTACTAAACTGATCTACATACATGTGACAGAGAAAATGTCAGTTACTGGGTCTATGTCTACTCAGAAATAATCCAATAATAATGCCAGGTCTGTCACTATCTGTTGTTTGAGTTTATGATAGTTATTCTCTTTAAGTATAATACATCTTGCTGTCAAATATATCCCCAAATACTTAACCTTATTCGTGACCTGTATCTTCAAAGCTTCCGCCAATTCTTCCTTTTGTCTTACTAACATATTCTTTGTCAAAACCTTCGTTTTTATCTTTATTTATTTTCAGGCCTGCTACTTTTCCATATTCCTTTATCTTTTCTATCAATTTAAGTGCTGTTTCTAATGGGTCTTCTAAGATGAAAACCAGGTCATCTGCGAATGCTTGCAGGGGAACTCAAATTTTATAGAGGTTATTAACCCACCACGCATCTACCTTCACCGGGAAATAAGAAAATTGATATTTTTCATCTGTCTATTTTTATCCTGCTTCTTCTAATGAAGGTTTCTAACTTTCAGGGCAGTAAACAATGTACTTTATTATTGTAGGCCTGAACCTTTTCTTCAGATTCCTGAACACCACACACAAGTGTATAGAAGCTAAAGGGGGTGGGGAGAAACACACACACACACACACACACCTCCCCTTTTATTGGGGCAATTAAATATTGTTTTATATAAAGCTGGCCCTACTGAGGGGAGCGATTTCTACTCACAATAGGGAAAAAATGTTTTTAGATATGTAGGATAATAAAGATACCCAAAAGCATACAACCACTTCAGATAAAATGAGATGTTGTTCCTAATGGGAACTTTCCGGAAAAGTTATTCTAAACCTACTAAGAACATTAAAATATGATAGATATATATGAGGGGAGGCAGTTTTTAAATGAACTTTGCTCTAAAATTATAGAGCAACATGTGCAGGAATCTTTTGGTAGTTCTCTCTTTGAGAAATTCAATTCCAACCCAATTTGGATGCCTTGAAGTTTTTCATGAGTTTTGCTTAAGCAGGAGATTTTCCTGCTCATCATCGATTTACTTTGAGGTTACTATGGATACATAAATACCTAACAGAAATGGCTGGTGTCCCACTAACACCACTAGTGGGTGCCAAGTCACCATTTTCCTTGGGAGTTCTATAATTATAGTACTTTTATCCAGTGTTGTCCTCTTGGACACTAAAATGCCCACACTTAAAGGGGAATTTAATAATGGCGTTATTTTTCATTCCTCAAAAGAATTTCTTGATTAACAAGAATCAGAACCATAATAATTAAGCAACACCATCTTCAATATAGCAACTTGTTCTTGAGAATAGAAGGGCCAGAGATCCTTGTCAGATTTCTACCAGTTTTTGCATTAGTGGCTTATAAAATGAGATTTAGACAAATCTAGCTAACTTTCTAAACTTCTTGCTAACATCTCTATATGTTTTGCCATCCTAGTATATTCCTAACAGTTATATTATATCCTTTCATCTTCATAGTATTATGTGGACACATAGCACCCCATGATACAAAGCAGTCCCTGGCAGAGCTGGTATTCATTTACTTTCCTTACTGGTGTGCAAATGTGAGGGCACGCGTGGGCGCGCTCACTTTGCTCGCACACGCCCTATCCACGCATGCGCATGGCCTTTTGCGCATGCTCTTTGGCTTGAAAATGTCCCTTTATAGGACGATATAGACACGGGGCAGATGGGCAGGCCTACCCACAATTTCCACTACAGGTGAACCAGTCCAAACAGATTGAATACCATCTCTGGACTCTTGTCACTTTAATCTACAGGCTAACAATTATGTGTACAAATAATCCCTTAGAAACATTCCTAAGCATTAAACATGCTTTTCTTCCCCAATTTCTCTTTTGTTGTACAATCACATGCAATTTCAGTTTTTTGACAGAATAATATTGATAACATTTCTATGTCAACTGCAAAAGGCCACACTGCTTAGATCCGCACATAAACTATTGCTGATATATTATGACACGCTAGCTTCTTGTTCCTGGGAAGAACTTGATGTATATGAAGGCCAGTTACCAGCTGAAGAACTGCCAGTTGTGACTTCACACTGTTGTGACAGACAACAACAACAACAACAACATGATAACTTTAAGAGAACAGATGCACACACATATAAATTCAGTCATGTTACTTCTCCCTTCTAATGTAAAAAGTACATTTCGGGAACTACATTTCTTTTTCCCTATATAACTGCTTCATAAAAACTGTGAAAGCGAAGGTTAAAAAAAGAATTTGGGAAAGTGATTTAATTGCAAGAAATTCAAAAGCAAGGTCACACTTCACCATGCTTGTATGTGAACATTAAACCATGCATGTTTCAGTGTTCATCTCTTCTTTTCCATTTTTCCTTTTTGGCATGAGTGTGTATTTGTGCTTAGTGTGCCTTAACACTGACTCCTATGTTTTGTGTCTCTCTTTCTCTCCCCCCTTCACCCTGTTGCATGTGGCTGCGACTGATATAATGGTGGCCCAGGGAGCCAAGGGTCAACCTGGAGAGAAGGTGAGTCAGCTTTTTCCAGTTAACCACTTCAGATGGGGTTTGTCAATAGCCGTGGACCATCAACATTAGACATATTGTCATTGCGAATTAAATTGCAGCACGTGAGACATCTACCAGGAGCTGAAAGAGATTGTCCTGTCCTTGGGCAATCAGATATTTGCCTGGTTTCCATTCTAATCTAGCCCAAAAACTATAAACAAGCAAGTAAGCAACATGCTGTTGGCTCAGGACCAAGACTAAGGAAAGCGGTTATCTGTCCCCATGAGTGACATTCAATTTTTTCCCCTACCGGTTCTGTGGGTGTGGCTTTGGGGAGGCTCCTGTGACTGAGTGGGCGTGGCCAAATCTATTTCAGTCACATCCATATCCACACCCACTCACATCCCCACCACCAAGCCACGCCCACAGAACCCATAGGAAAAAATGTGTGTATCAGCACAAGAAGGGTGTATAGTGAATGCTGTGGCAGAGAGAAGCCAAACATTTCTCCCTCCATTCACAGCGGAGCTGCTGCTCCCTTTATGGTCCCCCCGACCCCCTCCCTTCCAGGGGGTCGGGAGGCTGCAGCAGCTCCGCTGTGAATGGAGGGAGAAACATTCAGATTGGGTGGGTGGGTCGAGCGGCCAGAAGGGGTGAGCAGCAAGCAGGCAACTGGGGAACTGGGGGGGGCATGGGCAGGGGACAACCAGGGGTGATTTTACCAGTTTGGCGAACTAATTCAAATCCTCCCTACCAGTTTGCCCAAGCCGGTCTGATCCAGTCAAATCTCACCCCTGTCTGTCCCTGATTTTGATAAGCTAATTTTAATGATCAGACCAGTTTAAAACATGAATGGGAGACCATCAGTAAAAGAGGTGGAGCTTCAATCACACCATCATGGTCACAATCTTGATTTTTTTATTATTATTATTATTATATCCTGTAAACTTTCTTGGACTGTAGGCTAGTTAGAAAGACATTCCAAAAGTTGCAATTTTCATATTATTGCTATGTAAACAATATGGACTTGCCCACAAAAAAAATGCCCTTTAATCAAAGGCCATTATTAACCACAAAGGCCAAATTATTTTACACAAATTAATGCATGCAAATAAAAAATAGACAGTTTTTTTAAAAAAAATATTTTGTTGAAAAAGTCCAGAGATGATCTAAAGGTTCAGAAATTTTGATTTGTTTACTATAATTTATACTAACTTTGCCAAAACTTCTTTGCACTGATAGTCAGGTAAACCCATCATTTGCAGCTGGTCTTATGGATACTTTCTGGAACTGTTTTCAGTTTCATGGCTAACAGCTGTGCTTGGAGTGTCTAGGAAAATGACACATGGAGATGTAGTTAACTCTACCAGCTGCATCTTAGACAGCCTCAGCTCAGCACAATTGGTTGAGTAAGGTTCACAGAATCCCAGATGCAAACTTTATTTTTCGTCAGCAAGGAAAGCCTCATCAAATAACTGAGGAAAGCAAATGAGAGAGGAGGACCTTAAATATTTTTTTTTCGATCCACAGTTGCATTTCTGCCACAACTATCCAGAATAAACTGTGTATCTGCGCCTTCCCTATCACAGTTAAAACATTTTGCAATGAATAGCAAAAACATCTTTCCTTCCATGAGGAATAAGAATGAAGCAGTAGTTGGACATAGGGGACTTGATGGCTTTTAAGATCATACCAGGCACAATATGAAATTTATTTCCCCATTAGACTTGAAATAGGTTGGCTCAGTGACAAAGACGCTGAGCTTGTCAATCAGAAAGGTCGGCAATTCAGTGGTTTGAATCCCTAGCGCCACGTAATGGAGTGATCTCCCATTACTAGTCCCAGCTTCTGCCAACCTAGCAATTTGAAAGCCTGTAAAAGTGCAAGTAGAAAAATAGGAACCACCTTTGGTGGGAAGGTAACAGCGTTCCATGCACCTTCAGTGTTTATTCATGCCGGCCACATGACCACAGAGACGTCTTCGGACCGCACTGGCTCTTTGGCTTTGAAACGGAGATGAGCACCGCCCCCTAGAGTCGGGAATGACTAGCACATATGTGCGATCGGAACCTTTACCTTTACCTTTACCTTACGTTGCCTTTTTACATAATCTGTTAAATTGCTTGATTTCTTTCATTTCACCAATTAGCTAACATAAACCAGCTTCCTTCCGGTTTGGGGCACTCCCCTAGTATTTGAACAAATGCAGCCTATAAAGTCTACCACCTGAAATAAAAATATCCTGAAATGAAGCTTTTTTTTTCCAGAATGGTCAGCAAATATCCATTTGGTTAGGAAAATGCAAGTGCTGTCCAACTTTTTTCCCCCAAACTAGAACCATGTTATTTTTGTCCCTTTCTAAATATATGTGTCTACAAAAATTTGGGTAACCTATGCAGGGATGTCAAACTGGCAGCTCGTGGGCCAGATGTGTCACGTGCAGGCCATGCCAACCCCAGCTCCGCGAAGGGAAAAAAGTCACGATACATCACGTGACAGCAACGTGACACCGTGAGTTTGACACCCGTGGTATAGATCAAGCATCTCCAACCTTGGCAACTTTATGACCTGTGGACTTCAACTCCCAGAATTCCCCAGCCAGCCAGCATAGGTGAGGAACTAGCTGGGAGTTGAGGCAGGGGTGAAATTCAGCAGGTTCTGGCCAGTTCTGGAGAACAGATAGCGGAAAATTTGAGTAGTTCAGAGAATTGGCAAATACCACCTCTGGCTGGCCCCGCCCCCATTTATTCTCTGCCTCCTGAGTCCCAGCTGATTGGGAGGAAATGGAGATTTTGCAATATCCTTCCCCTGGAGTGGGGAGGGAATGGGGATTTTACAGAATTCTTCTCCTGGAGTGGCGAGGGTATGGGGATTTTGTAGTATCCTTCCCCAGGAGTGGGGAGGGAATGGGAATTTTACAGTATCCTTCCCCTGCCACACCCACCAAGCCATGCCCACAGAACCAGTAGTAAAAAAATGAATTTCACCACTGAGTTGAAGTCCTCAAATCATAAAGTTGCCATGGTTGGAGATCCCTGCTATAGAATGTTTGTTGCCAATTCGGTGGTTTGAATCCCCAGCACCACGTAATGGAGTGAGCTCCCATTATTTGTCCCAGTTTCTGCCAACCTAGCAGTTTGAAAGCATGTAAAAATACAAGTAGAAAAATAGGGACTGCCTTTGGTGGGAAGGTAACAGCTTTCTGTGCACATTTGAGGTTTAGTCATGCCGGTCACATGACCATGGAGACGTCTTCGGACAACACTGGCTCTTTGTCTTTGAAACAGAGATTAGCACCATCCCATCGAGTTGGGAATGACTAGCACATACATATGTGCGAGGTGAACCTTTACCTTGGGTTGCCTGGAGTGGGGAGAGAATGGGGATTTTACAGTATCCTTCCCCTGGAGTGGGGAGAGAATGGGGATTTTACAGTATCCTTCCCCTGCCATGCCCATCAAGTCATGCCCACAGAACCAGTAGTGAAAAAAAAATTGAACTTCACTACTGAGTTGAAGTCCTCAAGTCATAAAGTTGCCACGGTTGGAAATCCCTGCTTTTCCTATAAAAAGGCTCAGCCTCACTTGTGAATTTGTATTACTGGAATGTGGATAGGGGGTGAGGGATCACATTATGGAAAGTTCCACATTAATCCTCTTGCGTCTTCCTTTCTGCCATCATTTTCCCCCCTACAATAATCACTTCTGTTAATGGAGAGAAAAGGCAGAATAGTTGCACAATGTATTTGAGCTGCTAGCACAGTGCGACTTTTGTTGGGAAGTATATATACTCCCACCCTACCCTCACTGCAAATGTATACCTGTTCTGACCCAGCTCTCCAAACACGACAAACCCTCTGAAGTTAAAGATTCCTCTATGAGGAACACCAGCAACCCCGGCAAAAAGTTTCTCTCTCAACACTGGCTAACAAGTCTGTCCGGCAGGGAGATGAATCTGCCACATCTACTCATCTCCGCCCTCTGCCTTCTATTCCCAGAGCTAGGGTGGGGCTTCACTAGCAGCAGTGGCTCTCCCTTCCCAAGGATCAGCCCATGGATTTCCCCTGCTCTCCTCTGCCTTCTGCGCATCCATGTGTCAGGCACTGGACCCAGCTGCTCCTCTTCCTCATCAGCCACCTCCAGACCTGGGGAGCTGTTGACTCCCCATCTGAGGGCTGACGGACGACCCAGGCTCTGCCTCTGCCAGCTCCATTCCCTCTTCCCCCTTGGAGCTCCCAGGTTGCCTTGATGCTGACCCTGACTCCCACGCCTCTGATTCGGTTGCTGGAGGGGCCACTGGCTGACAGGCCACAACAATACCATTCTGTCTCCAGTAACTTTAATTTTGTAATCAATGGTGAACAGTTGTGGCCCTTTGATTCAGTGCATTAACTTAAAAGTGTTCAAGTAAGCCCTTGTCACCAGAGAAATGTGTAAGGGTTAGGGATCCTAGGTAGACACGAAGTAGAAGAGGAGATGTAAAGACCTTAATCTGAAATTTGGAAAGCTTACGGGATGCCCACAGCATGGAAAGCAAATACCAGAAGTAAACTTTAAAAGTACTATGGGCCTTTTGGTTCTTCCTCTTCTGATACAAGGCTGCTGCAATTCACACCCTATAGCAGTGTTGGCGAACCTTTTCGGTATCAAGTGCCGAAATGGGAGTTCACACGTGTGTGCGGGGGAGTGCCGGAAACTGGAAGAGCACCTCCCTGGCCCACATGCACACTCTGGGAAGCTGAGCTTAAGGTTTCTGACTAGTCACCTGATCTCCTGATTTCTGTGCATGCGAAGACCAGCTGTCTGGCAGACATGCGTGCACTGGAAATGCATGCCAGGGAGCTGC
The DNA here is from genome assembly GCF_051295495.1 of Thamnophis sirtalis. Classification (NCBI taxonomy): domain Eukaryota; kingdom Metazoa; phylum Chordata; class Lepidosauria; order Squamata; family Natricidae; genus Thamnophis; species Thamnophis sirtalis. The sequence goes on from NW_028261395.1 coordinate 34,019,729, forward strand.
TCTTCCAGTTTCCAGCACTCCTGGGCGCACGAGGATCAGCTTGTCGGCACACATGTGCATGCTGGAACTTGGAAGAGCAACAGGCAATGGCTGGCGTGCCCGGAGAGATGGCTCTGTGTGCCACTTCCAGCACAGGTGCCATAGCTTCGCCATCACGACCCTGTAGAAATAACAATTTTTATAGGCGCCATTCCGTCAATGGAATCAAAAGTCTATTGCATTGCTAAAAGATGGTTTATGCAGTCAAAATCAGACAGGGCAAAGCGCTGTGTTCTCAAACCAACAAAAATGTTTTGAGCCCATGCACCCGTAGACATATACTGCTTGACAACACAAACTCCACAGCCCTTTAAAGGTAGCTTGCTTCTTAATTACTCTCAAACCCCAGATTAAACAAGGTCACTTTGCAATGGAGAAGAATGATCATTGGACTTTAGATAAATTTGGCATCCAGTCATATTTTTTTATGACCAAGAGGTGCGATTACTTTTCATTCCCGAGGAATTCAGGGTAGCGTTTTGATCCAATTTCAGGATAAATCCAAAATGGCTCCCTGTCTTGATTAGAAAAGGCCCAGGGACCTGCAGTTAAAACCTGCTTTTAATCACAGTGAAGAATATGTGTATGTATTGTTCTTTTTAATCCCCCTTTATATAAATGTTTCATTTCCTCTTATTATTTCCTTGGCCACAAGTTCCTTTCAGCCCTCTCCTCTTGTTCCTTTGAATTTTTCACTCTAAATACTCACTTTGGCGTTATTGCTTACTTCATCATTGTCTCCTTGTTTTTTTCTGCCTCTTTTTTTAACATTAATCTCTAACTTGCTTTTTTTAAAAAATAAAATTGCTCTTGGTCTTCTTTTCTACATATACATTCTCTCTCTTTATCCCTGCAGGGAGCTCCGGGAGAGGCTGGAATGTCCATCATTGGTCCTCGGGGACCTCCAGTAAGTTTCTATGTCTTCTGATTATTACCTCTTAAGGAAGTGATGGCGAACCTTTTAGACAGTGAGTGCTCAAACTGCGCCCACGCGCATGCCCAAACTGAAAGGTGCATGCATGTGAAGAGCCAAGCTGGCACAGTGGGTAGAGTGCAGTACTGCAGGCTACTTCAGCTGACTGCTAGCTGCAGTTCGGCGGTTCAAATCTCACCGGCTCAAGGTTGACTCAGCCTTCCATCCTTCCAAGGTGGGTGAAATGAGCACCCAGATTGTTGGGGGCAATATGCTGACTCTGTAAACTGCTTAGAGAGGGCTGAAAGCCCTATGAGGCGGTATATAAGTCTAACTGCTATTGCTATTGCTATGTGCGCAAGTGCGGACATGCGCATGCACGGACATGCAAGGATGTGTGTATGCATGGACATGCACACACACATGCATGGACATGCATGGATAGAGACCCAAAGACCAGTTGGCTGGCAGGAGGTGGAGCCACTCCCATCCGGTCACATGGGTGGCAAGCCACTCCCACAAAGGAGGCCACACCCACAGAGTAGGTTCCAACAATTTTTGAAACCCACCACTGCACGAGCTCCTATTTCGTCATTTGCCAGGAAACAGAAGCTCACAAAAGGAACACCACAGAGACCTGACCTGGGGCGATGGTGCACATCCCATCTCTGGCACACATGTCATGGGTCCGCCATCATGGTCTTAATGTTTAAAGCAATGTTCTTAACCTTGGCAACTTTAAGATGTGTGGACTTCAGTTTCCAGTATTTCCCAGCCAGCCAATACTGGGAGTTGAAGTTTACACATCTTAAAGTTGTCAAGTTGAAAAACACTGCTTTGCAGGGTGTGGGATGAATCACAGAAAAGGGTTAGGGAATCCTAACATTCAACTGGCATCTGTTCTCAAGCGGCTGTATTATGATGTGGTTTCTGCCAGTGGCTAAGTTTGTTTTTACGCTGAAATGGCAGAATTATATCGGTTAGAAAGTGCGCCGTCTCAGCACAAAAATCTCCAAGCGATTTTATCAGCATTTTTTCTCTCCTATGTTTACAAAGGAGGAAAATAATTCCTAGATCTAAACAGAGAAACCAACACCAGATTATACAATCTCAGCATTTCAGCAAAGCATAAATAGAAGGAAAACCAGCCAACTGTTAATAGAGAATTCAGACTCATCACGGGAGAAAATTGCACACGCATGCATAAGGTAATTCTGTGTACATTGAGAGGCACAGACAAAATCCATTTCACAGTGGGAGGTTTGGGACAAGTAAAAAAGGAGGTGGGCTACATCTGCCAACATCCTTTCCACTTGTCCATTTAATGTAGAAAAAAGTAAGGTTTTACACTCAGGCAAGGAAAAAAACCAAATATACTGGTAGAGATTATGTGAAACTTGGCTTAATAGGAGTAACTGTGAGAGGGATATTGGACTCCTAGTGGACATCACTTAAATATGACCCAGCAATTACTGTAGCCACCAAAAAAGCCATTGAAATCCTAGGCCGCATTAACAGAGGAATAGAATCAAGATCACATGGAGTGTTGTTATTGCTTTATAAGATTCTTGTAAGACCACTCTTGGCATCCAGTCTTGGTCACCACAATATAAAAAAGATGCTGAGACTCCGGAAGGAGCGCAGAGAAGAGCAACAAAGAGGATTAAGGGGCTGGAAGCTAAAACATATGAAGAACAGTTGCAGGAATTGGGTCTGGCTAGTCTAGTGAAAAGAAGGACCCTGGGTGATACAGCAGTATTCCGATGTTTGAGGGGCTGCCACAAAGAAGAGGGGGTGGAGTCAACTTATTTTCCAAAGCACCAGAAGACAAGACAAGAAACAATAAATGAAAACCAATCTAGGAGAGATACAAACCTAGAACTAAGGAGAAATTTCCTGTCAGTGAGAAAAAATTAATCAGTGGAACAGCTTGCCTTCAGAAATTGTGGGTGTTCCATCAATGGAGGCTTTTAAGAAGAGACTGGACAACCATTTGCCTGAAATGAGGGTCTCCTGCTTGAGAAGGAGTTTGGACTAGAAGACCTCCAAGGCCCCTTCCAACTCTGTTATTCTGCCTTCATATTTTCCAAACACTTACTTGAGCTGCGGTGGTACAGTGGTTAGAGTGCAGTACTGCAGGTTGACTGCCAGCTGCCAGCAGTTTGGCAGTTCGAGGCTCACCAGCTCAAGGTTGATTCAGCCTTTCATCCTTCCGAGGTGGGTAAAATGAGGACCCAGATTGTTGGGGGCAATATGCTGACTCTGCTTAGAGAGGACTGTAAAGCACTTAAAGCGGTATACAAGTCTCTTGCTACTTGGTAGTACTTTGGCTACAATGGGCCGGCTGTTTCTAGTCCATTCTTGGTCACCCTGTTGCATATAATGATAAACCCACTTGATCTGAATTTGACACCCATCCTAGGGAACACTTTTCCTCCTAGGTTTTACTAAGCCAAGTTTAAAGGTAAAGGTTCCCCTCACACATATGTTCTAGTCGTTCCCGACTCTAGGCGGTGGTGCTCATCTCCGTTTCAAATCCGAAGAGCCAACAATGTTCAAAGACGTCTCCATGGTCCTGTGGCTAGCATGACTAAACACCGAAGGCGCACAGAACAATGTTACCTTCCCAACAAAGGTGGTTCCTATTTTTCTACTTGCATTTTTACATGCTTTCGAACTGCTAGGTTGGCAGAAGCTGGGACAAGTAACGAGAGCTCACTCCGTTACGTGGTGCTAGGGATTCAAACCGCCAAATTGCCAACCTCTCTGATCTACAAGCTCAGCGTCTTAGCCATTGAGCCACTGCATCCCTAAGCCAAGACTACTAAATAGTTGAGAGCTATGACTGGAAAAGTCCTGCCTTGTTGTCTGTAACAATTAACAGTACTGGGAAGGACAATGGGAAATGTTCTTTGTCCGATCTGAGAATCGATTGTAAAAAAAATTATTTAGCTTAATGGCAGTCTGGTGATAAACATTAAGGAGGCTCTTGATAGCAAAGAAAAGCAAGGAAGCTGGGATAATAGCACAATTTGGACAGATGCACAACGGCAAATAGTTTCCAGACGGTTTTCTTGGAAGCAAAGTGAAATGAACACTTGCAGACCCAAAGGTTTTCATCTAGTCAGTGTTACTAGCTTTTCTCCCCCCCCCCTCTTTTTTTTTTCTTGGCTTCAGCAAAGCAGCATGCTCAGCATGGCAGAAACAGACTTTCTCTGCAATTTTGTTATGGAGCCCTTGAAGGAAACAGGATTGGAGGAAGGGAAAGCTCAAGGCTTCTGGGAATCTGAAATGCCTGAACTTTTGCTCTGGCCTTTTTATTGTCTCCTGCTGGAGAAGATATCCGAGGCCAAGTTGCACCCTTTCCGGGTTTCCTCTTGAATTCTTTTCTTAGCCATAGGAATGGGTTTTCTAAAAAAAATAATCAACAGTTATTTTCATTTCTTTCTCATTTGGAAACCTAAGTAATGGACAACCTATTGGATTTATTGCAGCTCATCTCACTTTGGTGCCAAGATATATATCAATCACCAAAAGCAAATGTGACCAAATGATTCTTTTTGTTGTTTTTGTCATTTAGAACAGGGTTCTCCAACCTTGACAATTTTAAGCCTGGCAGGTTTCAACTCCCAGAATTCCCCAGCCGGAGGAATGGGAAGAAGAGGGGAAGGGTAAAGGGGAGGAAGGGGAAGGAGAGAAGGGAAAAGAGAGGAGGAAGGAAGGAAGGAGAGAAGAAAGAGAAGAAAGGGGGGTAGGAAGGAGGGAAGGAGGGAGGGAAGCAAGGAGGGAAGGAAGGAGAGAAGGAGAGAAGAAAGGAGGGAAGGAAGGAGGGAAGGAAGAAGAGAAGGAGAGAAGAAAGGAGGGAAGGAAGGAGGGAATGTAGGAGAGAAGGAAGGGGGGAAGGAAGGAGGAAAGGAAGGGGGAAAGGAAGGAGAGAAGGAGAAAAGAAAGGAGGGAAGGAAGGAAGGAGGGAAGGAAGGAGGGAAGGAGAGAAGGAGGGAAGGGGAAGGAGGGAGGGAAGGAAGGGGAGTAGGAGAGAAGAAACGAGGGAAGGAAAGAGGGAGGGAGGGAAGAAGAAGTAGGACCGTTGTAAGATAAGATGGGTCTATGGGATGTTAAAAAAGCAATCTTCAAGAATATTGTTAACAGTAGGGAAAAATTGTTATAAATACATATTATTAATAACAATCATGAGATCATTTTTTTAAAAAAAGAATTCCCCAGCCAACTTCTGGAGTCCCAGAAGTTCACCAGGCTTAAAATTGCCAAGGTTGGAGACCCCTGATTTAGAATACTCCAGTCATTCTAGCATTCAGCATTTTTTTTAAGAAAAAGGACATTGAGGTCAATTTGAGAGTGTTTCTAAGATTTAAATATAACATAATGTGAGATAAGATATAATATAATAACAGAGTTGGAAGGGACCTTGGAGGTCTTCTAGTCCAACACTCTGCTCAGGCAGGAAACCCTACACCACTTCACTGAAATAGTTATCCAACATCTTCTTAAAAATTTCCAGAGTTGGAGCATTCACAACTTCTAGAGGCAAGTTGTTCCACTGATTAATTGTTCTAACTGATAGGGAATTTCTCCTTAGTTCTAAGTTGCTTCTCTCCTTGATTAGTTTCTACCCATTGCTTCTTGTTCTACCCTCAGGTGCTTTGGAAAATAGTTTGACTCTCTCTTCTTTGTGGCAGCCCCTGAGATATTGGAACACTGTTGTCTCCCCTAGTCCTTCTTTTCATTAAATAGACATAGCCAGTTCTTGCAACCAGCAGCATATGTTTTAGCCTCCAGTCCCCTAATCATTTTTGTTGCTCTTCTCTGCACTCTTTCTAGAGTCTCCATATCTTTTTTACATCATGGCAAAACTGAATGCAGTACTCCAAGTGTGGCCTTACCAAGGCATTATAAAGTGGCATTAACACTTCACATGATATTGATTCTATCCCTATGTTTATGCAGCCTAGAACTGTGTTGGCTTTTTTGGCAGCTGCTGCACACTACTGGCTCATATTTAAATGATTGTCCACTAGGATTCCAAGATCCCTCTCAGAGTTACTACTATAGTAACCTATACTGTACCTGTGCATTTTGTTTTCTTTTGCCTAAATGTAGAACCTTTCCCTTTTCACCATTGAGTTTCATTTTATTAGATAGTGCCCAATGATCAATTCTGTCAAGATCCTTCTGTATCTTGAGCCTGTCTTCTGAAGTGTTGGCTATTCCTGCCAGTTTGGTGTCATCTACAAATTTGATGAGTTCCCCATCTATCTCCTCGTCTAAATCATTGATGAAGATGTTGAAGAGTATTGGGCCTAAAACAGAACCTAAAACCTTGTGATACCCTACTTGATATCTCACCAATTCTGAGGAAGGACCACTGATTAATATTTTTGTTTGTTTAAGCCTGTGGATCGATATAGTAGAGACATCACAACATCTTTAAATGACTAAAAATTGGAAAGTCATAGTGTACATTAAATGTTTTGCAGAATGTTGAGCAAGATATATATTAGGTAGAGATCATTTGTGCAACCTACTGCAAGTGGGTTTTTTTAATGGTTATGTCAAGAAGGGTTCTTAGTAACCATTGCTTTGTTTTAATGTACAAAGCCTTTCTAACGTGAAAAATCTCTGCTTTAATCAAGCAGCAAAGAGCTTTTGGGCTCAACAGCCTTGAACTAGTTTTCTAGTGTCCTGACCCTGTTTTTAGTTGGAAACAGCTGCTTTGATCTCACCAGAAGTGTTCCAATATTGCTGCAAAGATTCTGGCTGTGTTCTGAACTTCACAGGGGCTCACTTCAAGTTCAAATTTTTTCTACATGCCTGCATGTGTGCATACGTCCGTACATCCATACATTCCTGCACAGATACTTTCCTGCTCCCTCTCAGAGTCAGCAATATTAGGCAAGATAAAGAAAAAAAAGTAAACAGTAATTAGCAACTACTAAATGTTGAGATGTTCCTACATTAAAGTCAGATGCTGACCCTTTGGAGATTCCTCCAGTTTTTGAAGGAAGTAAAATGTCAGCTACATCTTGGAAGCACAATAGCAATAGCAATAGCAGTAGACTTATATACTGCTTCATAGGGCTTTCAGCCCTCTCTAAGCGGTTTACAGAGAGTCAGCATATTGCCCCCAACAATCTGGGTCCTCATTTTACCCACCTCGGAAGGATGGAAGGCTGAGTCAACCCTGAGCCGGTGAGATTTGAACCGCTGAACTGCTGATCTAGCAGTAGCCTGCAGTGCTGCATTTAACCACTGCGCCACCTTGGCTCTTATGCTTATGCATTGTGCACCTTGGCACAATGCTTGGGAGACTTTCTCTCCCAACAGAAGTTAGGACTAATAAAATCCCCATTGCCATTAGAAGAGAGGTGGGTTACTCATAATTTTACCACCAGTTCGCCGTGCACTGAAAATTGTGCGGCCTTCTGTGCATGCACTTTGCTCATGCGCATGGCTTGCACGCATGAACGTGGTTTAGAAAACGTGGCTAAATAGGACAGAACAGCGCCGGGGTGGGTGAGCGCGCCCACCTGCAGGTCGCCACTATAGGTTCACTTGAACCGGTCCGAACCATCTGAATATCACCACTGCATTAGAACCATAGAATCCCACAGTGGAGTGCAACTGGCCGAGTCCATTTCCCCTGTCTTGTGCAGAGGTTCCAATGAAAGCATCCCAATCAGGTAGTTATCTAGTCTCTGAAGACATCATGGAAAGAAACCCACCGTTTCTTCTTGAGCTGATCTTCTGTCGGGACAATTTTTCAAGCTCTCAACTGAAAACTGCTTCCTTGGAACTTATTCCATATCTTGTACTCTGGCATAATTCTGGTTTGATCTTGACTTACAACAGACTTCTTTAAAGTGTCTATAATTTGCTTTCGGAAAACATGATCTACATCTTTTCCATGGCTGGTAGCAGATGCCAACAGTAACGGCATCTGGTTTTATCCTTCCCACCATATGTTTTAATTCAGATCATTTCAACCATGCCGTCAACTCTATTCCTTTCTAAAGTGACCCAGGCACTGCAAACTGCACCGCAAGCACTGAATATAAGCAAGCTTGAAATTGTGACACACACACATACACAAATGTAATTGATTCAGAAAGTTCAAATAATTGGTTAGGGTTTAGAACAAGCCCTTCTGCCTGGACCTCTTCATTTTCCTTCATTTGTGTAGACCAAGAAGAAGAAGAATACTGGAAGAAGAATTGAACGTTAGACTCAATCCTGCATAAGTTTGCTCCCCCCCCCAATCTCCTTCACATTGGTTTTTCATGGCATGATCAGGGTTCGGCAACCTTAAACAAACAGAGCCACAAAGGTTCCCCAATTCAATTCTGGACTCAACCGGAAGTCCGGTTCCCCCACCATAGAGTCTCCTCCTAGCATCGCATCCTTTTTCCTCTACCTGTCCTATCAATTGTGGAGCCAACCGGCGACAGGGAGCCACATCAGAGGGATGAAAGAGCCACATGTGGCTCCAGAGCCACTGGTTGCTAACCCCTGATTTAGATTAAGGGTGGCTGTTTATGTATCAATGACAAGAAGATAAAAAAGGGCACAGCTTTGCATAGTGAAATGTACAAATTTAGAAACTGATATAATTCTATTTGATTCATTTCATCAAGGAAGGAGACAACTGTGACTTGCTCACTTTGTGTGCACCCAATGCCAGCAGTGCTAATTGTGATGGACAACTCTTGTAGCACTTTACATCTAATCCAGTAAAAGTAATACAAAAAAAAAAAACTTGCCAGGAGTAATCGGTACCAACCATTTCCATATTGCTGCAAAAAAAAATGACATGTCCAATGTCCTTTTGGTCAAGGGAAGATGAACCTAACTCAGAGAAGTCTTTGAATCCAAATAGAAAATATTCTTTAGACAGCCCTACGTAAAAACAGAGCATGGGTCCAGGCCCATTTACAGTGGGAATGGGTTTTCCCTGCCCAGAAAAAGGATATAGAGGTGCTGGAGTGCTAAGTAGCATCCTTAGGAGTTGCCAGGCAGGCATCTTCCTGGTAAATTAATACTTTGTGAATATGAATGAGAAAGCCCCTCCCCCAAGATCCATTTGGTATGAGCCAGCTGTGGCTTAAAGGAGCCTTTTCCTTCTCTGTATGCATTTTCCTTCCCTCCTTCAACTGATTATTGACTCCAGTGGTGGGTTTCACACTTTGTTACCATTGGTTCGCACGCCGCACGCCCACTTACTCACTTTGTTATCCCTTCTGTGCATGCAGCCGGCCTCAAAAATGTGCCTAAATAGGACCGCATAGAGCCGGGGCGTATGGAGCAGGCCCACATGCGATTTCCGCTACCAGTTCAGGTGAACTGGTCTGAACCGGCTGAATACCACCTCTGACTGGCTCCCTTCTCCATCCTATAAACCTTATAAAACACTGAGACTTGAGCAGATTTATATTTTCTCCACCTTGAGGATCATGTGCTATCCTTTCGGGAGGGCAGGAAGATATGACATTGTCCTCAGTCTTCCCCAGTCTGCAGAGAAGGTAACCTCCACCTTCATTTTCTTCTTCCACATCAACAATAATCCTGCCCACACTCCCACCTGTCCATTCACCACCTGCTGTTAGAACAGAACAGTCTGATCCACCTGCCTCATTTCATTCTTGCATACAAATGCTGCCATTGAGTGGTGCAGTGGCCTAGCGGCGGAGCTCTTGCCTCACAATCAGGAGGCTGTGAGTTTGATCCTAGGTAGAGGCAGACATTTCTCTCTCTGGCACAATGAGAATATATCTGCTGAATATAACTTCAGCATTGGCGACAGGAAGGGCATCTGGCCAGTAAACACTCATCTCCATTCAGTTGCCCAGACTCCATCTCGCAAGGGACTATGGAGTCCTTAAAAGGAGATGATGATACAAATGCTGCCATTCCAATTGACTGGTGTGCCCTCTGGAACACGAGTTCCTTCTACATCCTGCTCCCAGCATCCCTACTCTCTGCTGACCATTTCATACAGGACAGGGCTACATATGTTCTATTGTTTTGTTAAAACTGTGGCCCTGAAAATACCTCTAATTAGAAAAGGGTTTCCTAATTGTTTGTTGACTTGTTTGGTTTCATCAGTTTTTTTTTTTATCATTTAAAAGTTTTATTTTCCATTTTATCATTTTCATACACTCACATATAACAGTAGACTTATATACCGCTTCATAGGCCTTTCAGGCCTCTCTAAGCGGTTTACAGAGTCAGCATATTGCCCCCAACAACAATCCGGGTCCTCATTTTACCCACCTCAGAAGGATGGAAGGCTGAGTCAACCCTGAGCCGGTGAGATTTGAACCGCTGAACTGCTGATCTAGCAGTCAGCCTGCAGTGCTGCATTTAACCACTGCGCCACCTTGGCTCTTACATATATACTGTGCATAGCCGGCGCCATACAACATTGAACAATAATCGCAGCAGTTCCTCTTGTCAACAATACCCCAAAAAATACAAACCCAATATACCTCTTCCCCTCTCCATACACCTCTTTCTTCCACCCCCCTCCAACTTTCTATCTTCCCTCCATCATCCTCCTCTACCCTACTTCCCCTCCCCCTCTACCACTCCTCTCTCCCGATCCACTCCCTCCCTTCCTTCTCACCTTCCCTCCCATCCTCTCTCCCGTCCCTCTCTACCCGTCTTTCTTCTATCCCACTCCTCCTCCCCTTGTTTGGCTTCATCAGTTGACGTCACCCAGTACTTGGTAAGTCCGATGTGCCTGAATTAGCTTTGGCCAAGTTCTGCCTGCTTCCTAGCTTAGGCTCTTTGATTATACCCAGTCTCTTTGGTCCTACCCACAGACATCTGTATCTGGTATTTAACAGATGCTCTTTCCTATGGTAGGCTATTTGGATATGCTGCTGGAACATCTGCACCAACCAATTTCATTCGACATTCATACATGCGGGATAGGCAATCTAGGCCTCCCAAGTGTTTTGGATTACACCTCTCCACATTCCTTGCCATTGGCTCTGTTTTCTAAGGCAAAAGGCAGTTGAAATCCAAAACCTCAACTACAAGTCACTGGGTTGCCTATTTCTGGATGCTGTATTTAAAATTTTGTAATGATGTGATAGAATTGGCAATTGGCAGTCAATGTGATGGACCACTAAACAGCTGCTTGTTTTGGTTTGTCCAATTACCATACTTTCCGGAGTATAAGACGCACCAAGACTTTGAAGAGGAAATATTTTTAAAAAGTTTTTGCACTCTGCACACCTCCCAAAAACAGCCCATTTTTCATGAAAACGGACCCAGTTTTTTTTTTAAAAAAGGGGGGGCATGAATAGCCTTTAGGAGGCTTGTAGAGTGCTCTTGTGGGGTGGGGGTGGGGCCAAAAAAGAGAAAAAAACAGCCCTTTTTGTTTTTAAAAAGTGCATACATAGCCTTTAGAAGGCTTATAGAGTGCTCCTGGAGGCTGGCGGGGCGGCAAAATTGAGCAAAACCAGCCCGTTTTTCACTTATTTCTGCCCTTTCCAGCCCCCAGGAGCTCTCTGAAAGCCTCCTAAAGGCTATGCATGGCCATTTTGGTGAAGGAAGCGGGGTTTGGGGAGGCAAAAAATGCTGTATTCAGTGTATAAGACACACCCAGATTTTCAGCCTCTTTTTTTGAGGGAAAAGGTGGGTCTTATACTCAGAAAAATATGGTAGTCGTTTCCATACTGATTGGGGAATACATTTTCTGCCCACTCGGTTTGGCCCCAGGATGTGTTTGCAACCACATATACTATGCTCAATTTTTTGAAGACCCATCATTGATGTGGCTTGAAAATGTGATTGAAACTGAACCACATAGCTGAAAAGAAGGGTTTCCATATTGCCGGAAGCAATTTCAGGGAATGAAATTAGCCACATTGGGTTGTATGTATGTATGTATGTATGTATGTATGTATGTATGCCCATGACTTGGAAAAAGGCACAAAGGCAAGGATGTAATTACCAATAAAAAATAGAAAGTTGTTTAATGCCCATGACCAAATGTAAAAAAAAATAATTAGGAGTGGCAGAAAAATGCATATAGCAGTTAGACTTATATACCGCTTCATAGGGCTTTCAGCCCTCTCTAAGCAGTTTACAGAATCAGCATATCGCCCCCACAGTCTGGGTCCTCATTTCACCCACCTCGGAAGGATGTAAGGCTGAGTCAACCTTGAGCCGGTGAGATTAGAACTGCTGAACTGCAGATAACAGTCAGCTGAAGTGGCCTGCAGTACTGCACCCTAATCACTGCGCCACCTTGGCTTTTTGAGACAAAAAGGTTTAGGATTTTCCTGTGAATTCTATCCCCTTTGAAATAATTTTGATTTGTATCAGGAGTGGGTTGCTGCTGGCTTTATGTCCGTTTCGCTTTGTGCACACATTATAAAATGACAAAAAAATCATGCCAGCAATGATGGCATGGGCAACCAGGGAATTGGTTCGGGGGCACGGCCAGCCTGCTGTCCCTACCAGTTGAGTGACCCAGTCCCAACTGCCACTACCAGTTCACCCAAACCGGCGTGAACCGGTTGCAACCCACTTCCGATTTATACCATTTATTTTCCATACTTAGGAGTTTGTCTAAAACAAGTGCAGCCATTTTCATCTGGGTAACAATGGAACAGAGCTCAATAGAAGTGAAATAGCAGGAAAAATGCTCCAGCCTGATTTGTTTCTTCACATTTCTTGCTCTGTTTTGCTTTACTCAGGGACAGCCTGGAACAAGAGGTTTTCCTGGATTTCCAGTAAGTAGGACCCTTATTCCAAATTGCTGAACAATTCTCTATTGCACCGATTGGAAAATGGTGAAGTTGAAAATGTTCCATGTAAAATACATTGTTTGTTTGTTTTACTGTAATGCTTTGATCTAAGATCTGACTGTTTGATTCAAAAGCAATAAATTGCATCATCTTTTCAAATCAAATCATACACCAAATGACCATAGCATAGCAGCTTAATGCATAAAATAGAATTTGTCATGGGTTGATTTAGTTCAGTATTTCAAATCAATTCATTTAACCAGATCCAATATTTGAAACAGATTTGCAGCGATTTGCATCCCCCTCTCCATTTATTTTTTTTATCGTAAAGGTAACTAGCAACATTACTCTTGGAATTTCCTTCCACAATAATTCAATAAAATAAATTCAACAACCTCAAACCAGCTGCAAAAATGCACAAATCATTTGGCTTAACTTCCAGTTCAGTCAGTCTTATGGATAAACGTTCAGCGGAATGACATCTCGGAATTCTAAAACTCTTAAATTCCAGTAGGAAAAAATAATATTTTAGAATGCATCTGCCTAGCATGCCATACTATTTTATAACCAAACTGAGCAAACAGTCTTTCAGGTGTGGATTTACAACCACAGACCTTATCAGTCTTAGAGAGCTGCTAGGCCAATATCTTCCAAATGCTAGGCTGTACAAGAAAATACTTGGCAAGGAGTCTCTGAGAGAACAAATCTTCATGCAAATTAAGCAAACTAATTGTCTCCTGCAAACTCCACTCCCCTTTCACACGTTGGGAACGATCTCCCCGTGGAGATTCGTACCCTCACCACCGTCCAGACCTTCTGCACAGCCCTTAAGACCTGGCTATCCCGTCAGGCCTGGGGATAAAGACCACAATCTGTCCCCACCCGGATGATGAATGAATGTTGTGTACTATTTTACTCTTATGTATTGTTTTATGTTTATTGTTTTGTACCCCCCCTCCCTATTTTATGTAAGCCGCCCTGAGTCCCCTCAGGGAAAAGGGCGGCCTATAAATGTTAATAAAATCCAAAATCCAAATCCAAATCCAGCTGTTCTTCTGCCCCACTTATCTCCGACTCTGAAGGCAACTGATAACTGTTGGACAGCCCTGGCCCCCCCTCTCTGCCTCCGACACAGAGCACTCATCAGCACCTTCCCCAGACTCCAGGACTGGCCCATCTTCCTCCCCAACCTCTGCATTCTCTGAGTCCGCCACCAGCTGCACTGGATGCTAGTGGGCCACAACAGAAATATAGGAATACTATAAATAAGAACCATTTCTCAACATCCTTATTGGTTTTTACTGCATTCCAGGAGATAATTGACCATAATTTATAACAATCCTAAAATAATCTGCCTTTATGTACTTCTTTGCTGACATGTAATACAATAATACACATCCTTGACTTACAAAAGTTTGTTTAGTGACCATTCAAAGTTACAACGGCACTGAAAAAAAGTGACTTTTGACCATTTTTCACTTAACTGTTGCAGCATCCTATGGTCATGTGAATACGATTCGGATGTTTAGCAACTGACATGCATTTATGACGGTTTCAGTGTCCCGGGTTCATGTGATCCCCTTTTGCCACCTTTTGATAAGCAAAGTCAATGGGGGAAGCCAGGTTCACTTTACAACTGGGCTACTAACTTAACAACTGCAGTGATTCACTTAACAACTGTGGCAAGAGATGTTGTAAAATGGGGCAAAGCCCACATAACAAATGTCTGACTTAGCAACAGAAATGTTGGACTCAATCAGAGGTGGGTTTCTACCGGTTTGGCCAAGTAGGTAGTAACTTGGCCGGCCACGCCCCCAAACTGGTTCTATCGATGGCGCCATCTTGTCTTTTGCTTCCGCACATGTGCAGAAGCAGTTTTTTACTACTGTGTATGCGCGCATAGTGCATATCAAGCATGCACACGTGCAAAGCGCGTCCCTGAGCAAACCAGCAATAACAGATGCCGGAATCCACCCTTAGCTCAATTGTGGTTGCAGTTTGAGGGCTACCTGTACTTCATTCCATATCTATCATGAGGTAATGATTCAGTTTGTTCCTAGTTCCCTTTCCCACAATCCTTGCTATATGTACCAACTGCATTGTTAAAAAAGTACACTCATGCACATTCTTTTTTTTCCAGTGTTTGATATATTTATATCTCTGGTCCTAACGTTGCATGATGAAGGTGGTGGGTTGAACTGGCAAGACAAAAACATGCTGTAAAAAGAAATCCTTGCTATTTAAATCAATTGACCTCTCTCTTTCTCTCTCTCTCCCCCTCCCTTTTCTCCCCCTCTTTTTAGGGTCCAATTGGTTTGGATGGCAAACCAGTAAGTGAAGTCATTTTCTCATTCTTATCCTTTAGACTTTGAGTTGTCCCACCTCCCACTTTCCCATAATCCTCCCCCTCACATTTCTGTCCAGAAGGTTGTTTAAAATGCTTATTTCAAAATGATCAGAGAAGAAACTTAGGTGGTTTAATAGACAAAGGGGCAACAGTGAGCAGAATATTGTGAGATTTTCCATAGGTTAGAAAAGAATCTTTTGCAGCAATACTTAAATTCTATTCCATTCCCTTCCCTTTTCCACTCTGCTCTGCTCTCCTTTCCCCTTCTTCTCCTCTCTTCTCCCATACTCTCCTCTCCTCTCTTTCTCTTCTCTTTCCTTCTCTTCCCTTTCCCACTCTGCTCTGCTCTCCTTTCTCCCTCCCCTTCCCATTCCTCTCCTCTCTTCTTCTCTCCTCTCTTCTCTTTCCTTCTCTTCCCTTCCTTTCCCTTCCCACTCTGCTCTGCTCTCCTTTCTCCCCTCCCCTTCCACTCCTCTCTTCTCTTCTATTCCCTTCTCTTCTCTTCCCTTCTCTTTCCTTCTCTTCCCTTCCCTTTCTCACTCTGCTCTCATTTCCCCCCTCCCCTTCCCCTTCCTCTCCTCTCCTCTCTCCCCCAGCTGGTGAGTAAACAGGACAAATCTAAAATAATTTCTGATCTTAATGTTCAAAAGGTTTATACTGAAACCTTTTTTTAAATCTTGTTTCAGGGTCAACCTGGACAGAAAGGGGAAATGGTAATAAGATGTTCAATCAATTTTGCATGATACGTTCTCCTTATCAAGTTTCAAATTCATAGAAAAGAACAAATGGCAGGGATGTTTTCAAGGGATCCATCTTTAGAAGGAATGAAGAGGTAGAAAACTTGAAGCTCTCAAGATGGAACTAAAATATAGTTCCCAGCATTCCTGACTTGGGTTGGGATTGCTTAGAGCTGAAATTCAGATTTCTAGCCCAGGAATAGCTGTCTCTTTCTTTGGAAGATTAGAAAGACAGAATAGTGATTTGTCCTGAGAAATTTGTAAACTCTATCTCGTCTTTATTAAACAGCTGCATGGTATATTATAAGATTTGTTTAAAGCAATCATATACTTTTTAAGAGCAATGCTATATGTTCAGAAAGAGGTTTGTTTCTATGGAATAATGGGAAAGTATGATATTTTTGAATGGGCAGAACTGCTGTTGTGTAATTAAAGCTGAAAACTATACTCCATAAATGGATCCAACAGATTTCTGGAAATTCATTTCAAAATTTTGGGGAATGTTAATTGATTTCCCAAACTCTTCTCTGCTGCACTAGCTTTCTCTTGGCCAGGGGTGTTTAAAACATAAATATACCATCATACAGTGGTTGCAGTATTACAAATGACCATGAGATGGCAGCACAGACACCAAAACACCAACTCGTGGCTCCCATCTAGTGTTGGAATAGATTATATTCATTATAAACAAGACATGCTTAACAAAATACCACATTCAAAAGCATAATCTCTCATCTGTAATTTGAAGTAATACCAAAGACTGTTATATGATCTCTTCCCTCTGCAATTTTATTATCATCTAATGCTGGTGTATGTCTATGTGAAAGTATTGTATTGGTTGTGCAGCGACACAACATTTAAGTTTGTTGTACGTGATTTATATTATCTTTTTGTGTTGCAACCATGAAACAAGGGGAAGTATGGTACTTATTTAAATCAGCTCAAAGTGTTTGTGCTTCCTTATTTGACTTTATTTTATTGATTCTTTCATTTCCCAATCATGAATTTAGATTGTTTCATAGCTTAACAACACTTTTCCCCTGTGCTATTTTTTTGCATTCAGCATTTCTTGTTGTAGCTACTTTCTCAACTGATATCATAGAGATCTCAGTTTGGTAATGACCTCAATGGAGTACAATAGGGACCTCAGGAATTTCATTCATTTCTTGAATTGCACATATAAATAAGGATTATGGATTGATATTTGAATGGTGATTATAGAATCCAGAATGAAGCGATGGTCTGCTGAGTCCTCCATGAAATATAATTCAGTAATCTCCTCTCTTCAAACCATTTTGGAAAATTTTGTTGTGGTATAGGCAGGATACTCAATTTTGAATTAAAGCATTTTCAAGCAATTTCTGGCCACAGTTGGGCTAGAATGGCCACAACGAAGGCAGATTTTACACTCCCCCTCCATGTTGGCTAAGAAATGCTAGAAGGTGCTATGAGACCATAAGGAACTGTAATCAAAGTATCATATGAAATAATGAAATGACACATTTTTGCCTTGGAATCAGTGTTTAATACTTGTACTCTAAACAACAATTCAAGCACTATATTATAAGAATAGTGTAGTGTGAATTCAGTCTGAACTTCCCAGATGGTTGATTTTATGACTGGGCTTAGAGAACAGATGCTAATATGGGAAGTCATAACACTTATTCAAATGGATTTTTAAATCACTGGAGTCTAAAACATTTATACAATACTGTGCATGCTGTCAACTGGTCATTTTTTCCACTGTGGGAATTATGTGAAAATGGCCTTATTGAATTACCATGTGCTTTACAGATAACTATAAATATAGATAACCATAAAAGTGTGTTTTTCACATATATTCCAAGTAGAAGAATACCGGTGTATGCTTGTAGAGAGGTGAGAGAAAGGTTGGGAAATACACAGGATGGAGCATTAAGATCTTCCACTGATTTGGTCCAATCTTCTTGGTCTACAGGATGGAGCATTAAGATCTTCCACTGTCTTGGTCCAATTTTTTAAAAAATTAGAAATATACAGTATACTCAAGAGTTCACAACAGATTTTGAAAATAAAGTGCCTGGAAAATTATTTATGTCCACCACGAAAAACTACAAATAGTAATAGTCCAGACAGATGTCTATCTTCCTTGCAGTGTCAGTGGGCGAATGGTTATAAAACAATCAAGAGGTTGGCTATGTGATTGAAGCCCTGTCCCATTTCTTACATACATGCCATTTTGAGGTGTTTTTTTTTTAAATTTCTATCAATATTACTATTTGTTTACAAGCAAACATGCTTTGTACATGATCCCTGATCCAAACATTTTCTCTATCTTGCTAAGTCTACTGCCACCTATGGGTATCATGGCCTACTCTAGACACATATCTCATTTCAGTGTTGTTCAGGGGTGGGATTCAAAATCTTTAGCAACCAGTTCTCTGCCTGGTTGCTGGGTGGTGTGGCCATGGTGGGCATGACCTACTTGACCTCCTGCACCATTGTGGGGGGCATTTTTGCCCTCCCCAGGCTCTGGTGGCTTTCCCCGAGCCTTCGGGAGAGCAAAAATGGCCTCTCCCGGGGTCCAAAGACCCTCCAGAGGCCAGAAACAGGCCCGTTTCCAGACTTCCAGGAGGCCTATTGTTTTGCCCTCCCCAGGCTCCAGAGGCTTTCCTCTAGCCTAGGGGAGGGTGAAAACAGCATCACCCAAGCTCCAGAGGCCCTCCGGAGCTGGAAATGGGCCCATTTCCAGACTTCCAGAACTTCCCAGAGTTTTACGTTTTATGTCCTCCCAGAGCCTTGCGAGGACCCTGCACTTATCTTCCAAAATGAGCCATGCTGGTTTTCTGAAGTATCTGGAGAACCAATAGTCTACCTTTTCTTTTAATCCAAACATAGGGATGGATCTTCGTCATGACCATGTAGGGTGATCTTCCAAATGATTTTGCAGCTCTAGGCAGAAGTCAATGGCAGGTTTGCTTTAACCATGAATCTTAGCCCATCAACATCCTATAGTTGATTTCACAAAACAGAAATAATGGATGACTTTAGCCCAAAGCTTTATGCAAAAGTAGACTCATCTACTCAGAAAAACAGGTAAAATTACCTGGTTAGTTCTTAGATAAACAAAGTTTTAAGCCTAGTCAAATCTACCTTAGCAGCTCTATTGTGAACCTACAATTTTTTGCCAGTTCAAAATTCCAAATGCGCTCACTGTGGAAATGTGTTGTGAAATCCCATTTAATCTAGATTGTCTGAAAGATTCTAGGTATGCTTGGATTTTAAAATATGGAAGTATTAATAATCTCAAAAGAGGATACAATTAATCCCTCCTCTCTCTGTAATGCCAGTACTTTGTATAACTTGTGTTACAGTTTTTGTAGTAAAGCTCACTTCCCCTCTCACTCAATGTGACCTTTGACTTTTCAAGGTCAAAGTTCAACTAGTAAGTACCGTCTACTGATACTAAGATTAGAAACCTAAGATTGGAAATCACATCAGTTTTGATTAATGGTTATCACTAAAAAATATTAAACATTCTCTCTCTCTCTCTCTCTCTCTCTCTCTCTCTCTCTCTCTCTCTCTCTCTCTCTCTCTCTCTCCCTCCCTCCCTCCCTCCCTCCCTCCCTCCCTCCCTCTCCCTCTCTCTCTCCCTCCCTCCCTCCCTCTCCCTCTCCCTCTCCTTCCCTCTCTCTCCTCTCTCATAGGGGATACCAGGACAAAAAGGAGAAAAGGTAAAATTAATATAGGATATAAAAGTTCAGATCATATTTGAATACATATGTTGTTTTTTTTAATTGAAACCTGAAATCTGGTTCTTCTTGTATGCCTGAATCAATAGTTTCACTATCCCTGGTTATGGCTGAAAAAGAATATACCATAACCTGCCCTTTTAATCCATATGTGTAGGTAAGAACAATCATTACGGAAACTAAAACTAAAAAGTGTATCATTAAAGCAGGCAGCTACACATGGATATTGTACATTTTCAGTCGAGTGAATGGCTTCCAATGAATTGGTGGATAGTTTCCTTGATGAATTTTGTAGCTCTGAAAATTTTCCTTGCTCCAAGTCAGATAATTATCATAATTGCAGGAAAAGGAACAACCATGGACCTATTTCAGAGGTGGTATGCTGCCGGTTCACACTGGTCCAGGCGGACTGTTAGTGGCGGCAGGGCAAGGTTATGCCCACCCACTGTGACATCATCACAGACCTTCACACATGCACATTAGCTATGCCCAAACCAGTAGTGAAGAGAAGAGAATACCATTACTGGCCTATTTGATTCTGAATCAACCATCATAAACAAAATTGGTCAATAGTTTTTGAACCATGATACTCCAAAAAGTACCAAGAACAAGAAGTTCTTTCTGATACGAAGCCATTGTCCAGGGTGGGTCACATCACATTATCCCTACCAAGATGAAAGAACTCTTCACAATGATGCACCTGCTGTGGTCCTGTCTCTTTGACTCTATATTTGGGTGACATGATTTAAAATATTTTCTTTTTTAATCCCTCTGTTTCTGCAGGGTCAGTGCGGAGAATATCCACACAGGGTAAGCAAATTCTTCTGGATTTTTGAACTGAACTCTGTATCTTCTCCCTTCTTGGCTCAAATAGCTTCCGTGCAATTTCAAAAAAGATCAACTAGGAACCCCCCTCCCACTTTGTTCCTGTGTTTCTCTCACCCACCATAGATATTCTGTGGCTTGGATTAGTGGTGGGTTCTGAGCAGTACAGCCCGGTACGGGCATACCGGTGGCAGCTGGGATGGGATTTGGAGACAGGGATGGGATTTGGAGGTTCTTCGAACCAGCCATAATGTTAGCTACAGGTTCTCCCAAACCCGGGCAAACCAATAGCAGCCCATCCCTGGGTCTTTCCATAATCTAGTCCCACAAATTCTGTTTTCAGAAAGGGGTGAAGTACAGTCATTGGGGAATGAGTCACCTCCTCACTTATGGTCCCTTTTAGTCCAACTATACCCTGTTTTCCTCAAAATAAGACCTCCCCGGATAATAAGCCCAATTGGGTTTTTGAGTGCATGCGCTAAAACAATCCCTCCCCCCAAAGTAAGCCCTCCCCAAAAATATTGCAACACAGCAGCAGCCATGAGGTGACCACGCTCGCTGCCTCCTGTTCCTCAAAAATAATACCTCCCCAAAAATAAGGCCAAGTGCTCATTGGGGGGGGGGGGTCAAAAGAAAATAAGACAGAGTCTTATTTTCAGGGAAAGACAGTATTAAAATGGCAGTCGAAGCCTACCAAAGCCTTGTGGGTTTAAATGAACTTGGTGACAACAGAACACAGTCATTTAGCACAGCAGGTCTTCTGAAGGGAAGCGAAAGTTCAGATATTGTGCAGCATTTATTTTGTTTGTTTATTTATTAGCATAGTTTTAAAGAATATCTGACCCCACCTCCACCAAGTGTGGGTACTTTACAGTATAAAAAGCCAGAACAATAAGATAAAAGAACAAAGGATATGATTCCACAAACAGAAAAACCAAAGAAAACAGCACAAAGTCTGGGAGAACAGCCATGTTTTCAATGCCTTTTGGAATATCATCGCAGTGGGAACCAGACGGACCTCCGGGAGGTCTGGGGGATGGAATAATGCTCCAGAGGGCAGATGTCACATTGTTTTGCCTTCTTCTAGAACGCTTAGATGAACAATGAGTGTAACTAACAAGACAAAGAGAACGATTGAGCGCAACAAAGCAACATGACAAATACTAATGTGCTTAGAGTTAAAATAGCCAAGGGGTATTTATATAACATTTAAAAAAAAGAGCTGGGGGAATAAAAAAGATGAGAACTTACACAACTACATATGCAAGTGACATGTCTGCTTTTATATAGCAATAATCTGCTGACAATCCAGAAAAGACTTTCAGGATTTAACGTTTTAATTTAATCTTAACAATGGGACAACAAGTTAGACAACAAGTCTTTAAAAATTCCCAAATCTGACTCATTTGAAACTGAGTTAAAATGAGTGATCCACTGGTTTGCCAAATGTACTTGGCATAACAAGGTTCGCATCAACAGCTAAATCTCTAAAATCCTCTAAAAGCAATTTTAAAAAAACCTACATTTCCATTTGTTCCATAAAATGTATCCTTACAATAAAAAAATGGATGATTAAGGAATAGGATAAGAAAAGAAACTTCAGGAAACAAGTATTGTCTTTGTCTGTTCCAAATGTCTTAAGAAACTTTTGAATATGAATTTGATCTAATTGATGGGTTTTTTAAAAAAAATTCTGGGGCCAATAGTATAGCCCTAATCAATGCTAATTCACTGAGAATGCAATGCAAACTTAATCATTACCACTGAATCTTATTTGAATTCTGAACCATAAGATATGTGTGTGATTTGTACACTGCCAATTTTAAAACGACTCTTGCCAGATTACATCCCTAAAAACAAAATAAAACCACATACAATTATCATTAAACAGAAAAAAATAAATCAAATATTTAACAAAGCCAACATTGCATGTGATGAGATACAATTGTGTTTCTTGAAAGGCATCAGAACAATATTTCACTGCCAAAATCTCCACCAAGCAATTGTTTATGTGACGTTGATTGGACTTGAAAAGAAAAGTTATTCCTGTAGATTATCTAGACAACAAACAATAATGCTCAAGGGAACTTCATGTTCCAAATCTCAAGTTGGAAGACTTCTTAGATGCATCAAATTTCAGCCAAAGTTTATGTATATCTACTAAATAGATTCGTCTTTAAAACATGGAGGATTAGCCATGACAGAAATCCTAACGTACATCCAGAGAAATTTCTCTTCTTAGAAAATATGGACTATGACAGATTGATTGATGAGCTGTACTGCTAGGAGAAAACATTATCCCGTGTGAACATTGAGAAATGGGGCAATCACTGAGTACTCTCTTGCTGCACTGTGAGGGCTTCAGAAATTCTAGGGAGGGTCAGGACCACAAGGAGTGATTGTGAAGTCGAAATCCCAATCTAAGTCACAAATTGTAAAAAGCCAGAATAAGATCTTGGTAAATGGTTAACTAGAAATCAAGATGCTTTGCTGGATAATGTCCATCTTTTCCACCATTCCATCATGATCAGTCATTAGCCTCAAACGGCCTCTAACCAAGTTGGGAAAAGCAATAGCCCTGTCCATTGATTGCTCTGCAGCAACTCACAATCTGTGGCCTTTCACTTGCAAATAGGTTGGTTGCTTATCAACAGTCTTCCCAACATTTGCTACTTAGCCAATTGCCAATTTTGTTCTTCTTTATGACCTCAGGGTTGAAACTTGAGGGTAGGGATCCAAGAATGAAGGGCCAATATAAGCTATTCCTTCCTTTATGAGTGCAGTACATTTATCCTTCCTTGTAGTTTGAAATAATTGGAAACGTAGGGAAAGGAAACTTCTATTTGGAAACTTCTACATGTGACCACAGATAGGTCTAGATCAGGGGTGTCAAACTCAAAGCCAGGGGGCTGGATCTGACACACGGGATGCTTAGATCTGGCCAGGGTTGGATTCCTGCTGGCATTACTACCAGTTTGGTGCCCGAAAAATTTTGTGTGCTTACACATTTGCACTTAAACAGGCCTGTGCATGCGCACACCATTAAAGAAGTGGGGGGGTTACATTTTTTCAATGAACATTGTTCTGTGCATGTGCAGAACAGAAAATAATGATAGCAGCACCCAGGACAGAACTGGTACGATCACGTGTCCGGTCGAGTTACTATCTATTTGGCCGATCTGGTCCATAACGGTAGGAACCCACATCTGGATCTGGCCCGTGGGGCCACCCTGGAAACAATGAAGGACCAGCCCACAGTGCCTCTGCCAGTGAAAATGGATCTCAGGAGGTCTGTGTGCAGCCCTCCCGAGCTCCGTTTTCGCTGGCAGAGGGTTGCAGGAGGCCATCGCAGCCGAAAACGGAGCTTGGGAGCCCGTTTTCATTGACAGAGCACTTGGGCCACCACAGGCACCCCCAACATGAGTGAAGTTAAGCTGGCCACACCCATCCTGAGTATGCCCACTTCAGCCCCATGAGGTCAAACACAACCCTGATGTGGCCCTCAATGAAATTGAGTTGGACACCCCTGGTCTAGATATGAGGCTGTGGGAAAATATGCAAATCTGTGGTTTTGTGAGGTTTAAATTGATGCTAAAACATTTTCAATAAATTGTCTTGCTGCTCCAGCTCTGGAAGTTTAAAACAGTTTCAGGAAAATGGCATCACAATTTCTGAAAACACACAGGTTGTCCTTGACTTACAACCATGAGTTTAGGGACTGTTTGAAGTTACAACACCACTGAAAACTGATTTATAACCATTTCAAACTATTTGGGCCATGTGATCAAAATTTGGGCACTTGGCAACTGGCATGTTTTTATGACAGTTGCAGTATCCCAGAGTCATGTGATCACCATTTGTTTTCCCCATCCCAATTGGCTTCCAACACGCAAAATCAATGGGGGAAGCCAGATTCACTTAAGAGCCATATGGGTTTATTTACCAACTGCAGTGATTTCCTAACAACTGTGGCAAAAAAAGCTCATAAAATGAGGCAAAAATCACTTAACAACAGCCTGGCTTAGCAACAGAAATGTTGAGGTCAGTTGTGGCCATAAGTCGAGGGCTACCAGTAAGCCATTTTTCTATGTTTTAACAGATGTAAAATGTAGAATTGCTATCTGTGACCTTTACTGAATTTCAGTAGTTTACCTTCTTAATATCCTTCACATATTCACAAAATTCCAGATAGCTAAGAAAGCAGCCCGGCTGATTTCTCTATCTTGAGTCCTTTGCTTCCAAAGTCAAAATGGAAGGCATGTATCATGAGGTTCAAGTAGATCTAATCCATCACAAACAATGTCTATTGCTTTATGGAATACATTGGAAAGACATCAAACATCGAGACTGAAATGATAATAGAGGCAGAAGCTTAAACACTTTCTGTTCGGGATTTGAAAATCCCTTTGGAAAACAGATTTGAGATCTGGACTTCCTCCAAGAGAAATTTGGAGCTGCAGCTGGTGAAGAATTCTGGATGACAACTGTATGTAGATAATAAACTTTTCAGAGGCATCTGAAACAGAAGGGGGTAGGAAGCGAAAGCTGGCTGATTAAATTTGATGTTTTGGGCAAGTGTATTTACTTCATAAAACAATAGCAGTAGAGTATTATGTATTGGTTGGTGTCTGAACAATTTCTGAATTCAGATGTAAGTTCTCCATGCACTAATCAAAATGAAAAGAGCCCCAAGCATGATCATAAAATAAAAGAAGTAAAAATAAGGTAAAAATAAAGGTTCCCCTCGCACATATGTGCTAGTCATACCCAATTCTAGGGGGCAATGCTCATCTCTGTTTCAAAGCTGGAGCCAGCGCTGTCTGAAGACGTCTCCGTGGTCATGTGGCCAGCCTGACTAAATGCCGAAGGCGCACAGAACAGTTACCTTCCCACCACCAAAGGTGGTTCCTATTTTTTCTACTTGCATTTTTTACGTCCTTTCGAACTGCTAGGTTGGCAGAAGCTGGGACAAGTAACGGGAGCTCATTCCATTACACGGCACTAGGGATTCAAACCGCTGAACTTTCTGATCGACAAGCTCAGCGTCTTAGCCACTGAGCCACCGTGTCCCGAAGTAAAAATATACGGCTGCAAAGAGAAAAGAATCTGACCAGCTCAGATTAAGAAACTGCTGGTTATTAGAATTATCATTTAAGAAATCTCTCTCTGTCCCATTGTGAGCTCAGTGGTAAGAGATCAAAGAACAAAGAACTTGGCTGAGAAAAGTCAACACAGCTTGTGAGGGGGCGGCTATGCCTTAAGCTGTTCATATTTTGCTTTCTCCTTGGAGCTGAAATCCTAAAACATAGCAATTGCAGCCAGCATAATTTGAGTATATAACTTTAAAAAGCTAATCTGGACAGGGGTGGGCTTCAAAAATTTCAGCAATGGGTTCTCTCCCAGTTTCTGGGTGGCCGTGGCCATGTTGGGCATGGGCCGGTCAACCTCCTGCACCACCGGGGGGGGTGGTGGTGCATTTTCACCTTCCCCATGCTCCAGAGGCTTTCCCCGAGCCTCTGGGAGGACAAAAACTGTGTCCCCCAGGGCTTCGGAGGCTGGAAGGCTGTTTTTGGCCTTCCAGAACTTCCGGTAGGCCTGTTTTTCCCCCTCCCCAAGCCTCTGCATAGGCCCTACACTTACCTGGCATCCAAAATGGGCCGCATAGAGGCTCCTGAGAGTGGCGGGGTGGGAGGGGCAAGCCAAGGGTAGGATTTGGAGGTTCTCTGAACTGGCCATAACATTAGCTACAAGTTCTCCCGAACCCAAAGGAACCCGTAGCAATGCACCCGTGAACCTGGAGGAAGAATGTGTTGTTGTTTTTAATATTCTGCTGTTTCAAATTATCAGCAAAATATTCTTAAATGCCTCTTTCCCCAAAGTTTTAAATCATAAAAATGTTTTCCATTTCATTTCATTTACAGGTAATATTGGGGGGTGGGGGGATCATGTTATTTAAAATTTCAGCCTGGTTGCAAAAAACAATTTGGATGGAATATTGTTCCCCATCTAGTGCCCTCTAAATATGCTTGACTTTAATTTCTATCTATTATGGCTAGAAATTATGGGAGTTAAACACAATTAGAAGGGCACAATTGCCAATCTCACAACTGATTTCATAGTCAATAATCAATGTTAGTCAAAAACCAATAGCCTGCCTGATATGGATTTAATAGCAAATAGATTTCCTTTCCTCTACTCCCAGCAAATTATATATATGTGTGTGTGTGTGTGTGTGTGTGTGTGTGTGTGTGTGTGTGTGTGTGTGTGTATAAATACTTTTAAAAGAGAGACAAATAATAATAAAGGAATATTCAACTTGTTTTCTTATATAGGTTAAGTAATAGTTGTCCAAGGTCTGACGGTAATATTAGTGGCAACTTTTAATAATATATAGATGGATGTTATTGGATTACTTTTCCTCTTTTTACTGTCAGCTAAGTAAGAACTGAAAATTTAATTTCACTGTAATGTAGTATCAATAGTTCTCTGTAGGGCAATCCAATAAGAACATTGATACTGTGGTTTCAGTGGAGGAAATTAGCACACTAGGAGATTATGCATGTGTTATAGACAATACCAGCCTTGAGAACAGATGAGGTGACCAAAACAGGTTTTAAAAAAACCACAACATCTGGGTTGAAAGCAAATTGAGGTTTGAACTACCACATTGGTTTTATGATTTTGATGGTACGGTGAGCTGGATTGACCCCATTGTGTGTTTCCACTGTCCCCCTAGGAATATCTAAGCACCACACTTGCAGCTCTGCGTTCTAATCACATCCTTGCATTGAAGGTTTGTGAGAAAGAAATGGTTTGATTTTACCAGTCCTGTTGCAAAGAAAAATGGATATTGCATGCCCTGAATGATACCAAACTTTTTGTAACATTCTGTGGATAATGAGGGAGGTCATATTGGCAAAATGGACATCTAACCCCATGCCTTACAGACATACCCCTTTACTGAGGCTTTTGCGATAGACAAATGAGGCATTCTTTGCATTGTTATCAGCAATTTCTGATAATACAGCAGGAATTCCAGGGTCATCAATCTAGAGCAGCTGTTCCCAACTTTTTTTAATGGCCTTCATCATAATTAGAATTTTCTAGATCACTCTATAAGCCAGAAATGCAGATGGCCATTGCAGGACCTCAAAATTAAAGTTATGTTAATTTGGGTTTTGATTTGATTTTGATTTGGTTTGGTCACCTTAATTTATATAAGATTGTGAGCAAGAATGGCAAAAATCTTTTGAGATTTTAAGGAGAATTATAGAAAATGATCAGTTATGGCCATCTTGTAAGACTTTGATGTTTTATTTTGATAGCAATAGCAATAGCAGTTAGACTTATATACCGCTTCATAGGGCTTTCAGGCCTCTCTAAGCGGTTTACAGAGTCAGCATATTGCCCCCAACAACAATCTGGGTCCTCATTTTACCCACCTCGGAAGGATGGAAGGCTGAGTCAACCCTGAGCCGGTGAGATTTGAACAGCCGAACTGCAGAACTGCAGTCAGCTGAAGTAGCCTGCAGTGCTGCATTTAACCACTGCGCCACCTCGGCTCTCGATGACTCCATGAGCCACCACCAACCACCTCAACTGCCTGTTTTCCTCCAACACCTTTTTCTGGTCTGAATTCACTATTTTTGCACATAGCAGAGGAGCTCCTATCACACATCTGCCTTTCAGCACTGCTGTTTTTAAATTTTCTTACAAATGGCTTCTCAAAATTTGCCTTTCCCAGTTAATGGCAGGCTTGGGAAATTGAGCACCAAACACAAAATGAGAAAGTTTTTAAAGTTATCTTCTCATCAGCAAAGTTTTAATTCACATCTTTAGAAAATAAATATTCAGATATTCATGTTTGTAAATTATAAATAATTCTCCAGACAGAATCTCCTTTTATTGGAAATGATATAATCAAGAAAAAGATTGAGACATAACAACAGTAAGAAGATCTTAAGTAAGTTTACATCCTTCAGCACTTCAAGGCCTCACCACCACAAAGTAGGCTTAAATTTAGTGCCTTAACCAGATTACATATAACACATAATCATGCAATGTTGTTCATTCATTTCATTTTATGAACTCCAAGGATCATGGCAATTTTGTTTCTGGGATTCACTGGTGAATCCCACTGTGGCCTTGGATCTGTTTTTAATTGTGGCCTTCTAAATCCAAAACTGTGCCTCCAATATACGTATCACCACAACATGTTCTATATTTTAAACCATCTGCCCAGAATCATTGGACGGTAGGGCTGCAATATGGCAAAGACATTTCAGTTTGCAACAAGACTGGAACTTGACTTGCCCTAAAGAGCAAGCGAGTTTAAAAATGAGTAGAAAAATGTATCTTGTAGAGTGTCTACAGCTGTTGTCATGGGGGACCTGCGGCTACATCTCTAAGCCACCAAAGAGGAATAGACTTGAGCCACCCAACATTTGATTCTTCTTACATTTATATTGATGAAAACAGGGTGACTTTGATTGTAGAACGGAAGTCCTAATGTGAATAATCAGTAGAATTATTGTAGTAGTAAATAATTTGGGGCAGATGATTTTTTTTATGTCTTTGTATTGCTGAAGAGAATAGAAAACCAAGAAGTGGCTACTCGAATAGCTCTTATCATGTTTAGCAAGAGAAAAACTGAAATAATTTATTGAGTTGGGTTCTCAAGGGAGCTTATAGGAACCTTTTTAAAAGTCAGTTCACAAACAATTAATCTTAAATTTCAGACCCAAGTATGCACAGAGTCAAATAATCCCATCTCATCTATGAACACCTAAACCCAACCCTTTAACTCTTGGCAGCTTAACCCTTCCAAAGAGCTGGAGAGAAATAACAGCTGAAAAAGCAAATACTGGCTACAATGGTTGAAATGCATCAACTGTTTTCTGCCTGGCTAATAGAAAATGAGTTTATGATGTAATGCTATTTTGCCAGCTCCTGCAACAGCTCATGAACTAGACTCCTTTTGGAGGAAGCGGGTAGAGACTTTGAAAGTTTAAAAGAGTAAATCTGGATCCAGTTAGTGTGACTGAATCCTGCCAGAACTTTTGATAACTTTTGACTCATTTGTAGCCTGATTAACTGAGTTATATAGGCAATAGGCCCTGCCTGAATTTCATTTTAGGCAATCTTTTAGGATCTCCACCAAAAGTAATCTCTTCTATAAGTTGGAGCTGGATCCTTTGCTGAAAAGAGGTGCTTTCCATTGTCTTTCATTTCCTAAAAAGTTCTCACTGATTAAATAAAGACATTTTTTTAAAAAAATCTTTGTATTTAAGGGATTGCTATTTGCATTTAAATAGTGCAATCTTCCTGTTTTATTCATTGAATTGATTGAGGGTTGAGGAATTATACTACAACCCTTTCCATATTTTTTGCACTGATTCTGCTTATTTTATTTACTTGGTAAATTCCAAGTGCTAGCACTCGAAGCTTGCCATCCAAGGCTCCTGTTGCTTGGATCAATAGCGTAAGAACAAATTGACTACTTAAAAAAAAGGAATATATTATGAAAGAAAGTTCCAAAACTGTTAAGAAGAACATCTTTGTTAATAAGCAAAGAAATTATTGTCTGAGTTTGTCTGCTTAGGACTTTCACTACCAAACTAGGTAACATCATCAGTCTGAATAAGTGTAGGGTTTGTATTCACTCACACTGCTATTAACTAGTTGGGTAATAAAACATCTGCCAACAACTAAGCTTGAAGAACATCAATAACTCCATAGTTCAATCTGAGTTACAGAATTAAAATAGGAAAGTACAAATAATGTGATACAGATACTTCCTAACAGCAGTGGTGTTAGAACAGAGTAGAGTAGAGTAGAGTAGAGTAGAGTAGAGTAGAGTAGAGTAGAGTAGAGTAGAGTAGAGTAGAGTAGAGTAGAATAGAATAGAATAGAATAGAATAGAATAGAATAGAATAGAATAGAATAGAATAGAATAGAACTGATTTCTTTATTGGCCAAGTGTGATTGGACACACAAATAATTTGTCTTAAAAAATTAAGGAATCTAAGTTGTATTGCAGTGGAACTTGGCTGAATGAACTGTTGGATTTACTATAAATTTTTCCAGATTCTATGACGAATGTCCAATCTTGGCAACTTTTAAGACTTGTGAAGTCCAACTCCCAGAACTTTCCAGCCAGCATGGAACAGACATGACTGGCTGGGGAATTCTGGGAGTTGAAGTGCATAAGTCTTACCGTTGCCAAAGGTAAGACCTCTGCTCTAAATTGTGACGAGTGAAGAAACATTTATAGCTGCTCCAGCAACATTCAGGTTGTGGAATTAAAATGAAGTAAAAGAGACACAGATTGGCTCAAGAGGCTTGCCACGAGGTGCCCAATGACAACGGTTTTTCCATGACCCCTTCTTTGATATTGATGAACTCAGACTTGCTTTTATTCCTTCCTTTGGTTATTTTACTTTTTTCCCCTGTTTCCCTTTTCTTCCCTGGCTGCTCTGTTTGACTTTTGATGCCCTACTGACATCTTTTGCCTTGTGACCTTTGGCCTTTCCCCGTGACCTTCTGGCTCGGTCTTCAGCTGTTGCCTCTTCTCAATTCAGTGCGACTGGCTCCGCCCCCAGTCATAAAGAGACGCACCTTCCAGGTATCCTCCTCCTTTTCCTCCTCCTCTTCCTCTTCCTCCTCCTCCTCCTCCTGGTCTGTTCATTTCTGAAACTGGTAATTAACCAGCTTTCCATCTTCCTTAGGAGAGGGTTTCGTTAAAACTAGGAAAAGTAAAGATTCTCTGGCAATTCAGTAATGCACCCATTTCACAGAATTGACAAATCAGGGTTTTAATGCATTTGCATGCTTAGTTTAGCAGCTAAGCATGAACACATGGTTTAGTGGTTATTTGCCTTGAAAGTATTGTTAGACCATATAATAGTGATGGCTAACCTTTTTATCCTCACCTGCCGAAATCGCACCCCCTTGTGCCACATTTTGGGCCTAGCAGGCCTCCCTGAAGCCTCCTGGGACCAAAAACGTGTGTGCGACCCTCCTGCCCCCTCCACATGGACGCATCTCCTGCATGCGCAGCAGAGCCCCCAAAAACAGCTGGCCGACGGGAGACGCGCATGCACACATGCAAGGTAGGGTTTTAAAAGGGTTTAATTTGATTTTACTGGAACCGATCTGTTTTACAATACAATCTGCTAAGCCAGAGGTCTTCAAACCTGGGAAACTTTAAGACTTTTGAACTTCAACTCCCAGAATTCTCTCCAGCTCTAATGGCTGGAGAATTCTGGGAGTTAAAGTCCAAAAGTCTTTAAGTTGCCACGTTTGGGGACCCCTGTACTAAGCAGGGGTAGTTCACTAGCCATAGTTCTAAACATTCGCCTAACCAAAGTATATTTCATAATCTTTTTAGATCGACGTTTGGCAGAGATAGGAAAATGGGAAGAACACAATTCCTACTGCTGCCATATGCTTGGAGACACAAGTACATAGCCTAGAACAGGGATGGTGAACCTTTTCAGCACCAAGTGAACCACAACCCGGAAGAGGAGCTTCCCAGGGGACATGCGCATGCCTAAAATTGAACTTCTGATTTCTGGTGCGCACATGCACGCCAGCCAGCTGGTCTTCTCATTACTGGAGCACACGAGCATGCAATGATCAGCTATCTGCTGCACATGCCACAAAATGGAAGCTCTGCTCTTCCTATTTCCAGCACTGCCACCTGCACGAAGCCAGTTGTTCGTCACGGGCACATGTTCACCAGAAACCTGGAAGAGGAACGGGCAACGCCGTGCATTCCAGGCAACATGGCTCCGCGTGCCACTTCTGGCACCTGTGCCATAGGTTTGCCATCACGAGCCTAGAATAACCTAGAATTTCCAGTGATTATCCAATGGATGTTTAGAGCTGTATGTCCTATTAATTATTCAAATGACTCTTCCAAACAAGTGTCTTGCATTCAACCCTTGGTCCTAATTAAGTGGGAGCCAAATTTCAGCCTTCAACTGTTCGTTGCAGGGAATGTTATTCTAATATGATAGATTATTTCATAGAAGTATCAACAAATTTCATGCTTGACCACATTTACTGCACCATCACTGACTTTAGAGACAATTATACGAATAGCAGAATTGGGACTAGCAGAGATTTCATATGTGGACATCTAACAAGTCCTGCACCATCTCAGCTGCCCAGCAATGGCATTCTTCAAGACAGAAGTCTCCAGAGCAGAATGCACATCATCCTCATTATCCTTATTTCAGGGATAATGTTCTGTGTGCTTTGGTAGATGAGGTTCATCTAAGCCAGAGTGCTTGTATAAGCAAGATGCCCATTCATGCAAAGTCCCTTGTTACAGTGGCATTATGATATGCTTATGCATACTGCTGGTCTGAACTGGCCTTGCCTTCCAGGATCCATCTGGAATCCTATTGGATAGCAATAGCACTTAAGACTTATATGCCACTTCTCAGTGCTTTGCAGCCCTGTCTAAACAGTTTACAGAGTCAGCCTATTGCCCCCAACAATCAGGGTCCTCATTATACCCACCTTGGAAGGATGGAAAGCTGAGTCAACCTTGAGCCTGGTGAGATTTGATCTGCTAAATTGTAGCCAGCCGTCAGCAGAAGTAGCCTGCAGGACTGCACTCTAACCACTGTGCCACCATGGCTTATCATGGATGGAGGAATAATCAAAGATCAAACACCACCCTCACCAGATGTCATAGGCTACGTGTAGCCATTGACTGGAGCTATATTTTAAAAATTGTTTTGCTCTCTTGCATGTGAATTTAATATGCTGTTAGGCTTCATTGAAGATGGTCTCATGTCACCATTTCGGCAATGCATAAAATACTGCATGATCAAGGGACAGAATTCCATGGGCAGGGTAGGAGTATAGCCACTTAATTTGCCAAATAGATTTTTTACCACTAGGGTACTTCAAATGCATACCTACAAAAAAAATCCATGTGATGTGAATTTTAGTATTAGATGCAGAAGAATCCAACTAACTGTATTGGATGGCATTTGATATTGGCCCTCGGTTTCCCATTCAACCTATTGCAATGGAAGCTTTTTTAAAAAAAAATAATATGGGAATGCACCATCAGCCAATCCACAGTTACTCTTTGCCTGAGTTTTAGAAACCCCCTTCATAGACTTTCTAACAAGACCTTGTTTGGCTTTACCTGTATTCCTTGGCTTAGGATGTTATTTGTTCTCCCATGTTATTTAGCTGTGTTTATAGTAATATTATTCTCAATGAACCTCAGGGTGAACAAGGACAGGCAGGCATCCAAGGGCCTCCAGGGCTACCTGGGCCTCCAGGACCACCAGGGACTCCAGGACCAACTGGCCCATCTGGCCCAGCTGTAAGTGTTTTTCATGTCTCTGTGGATCTTTCTGTTGTGGCCCATCAGCGGCCTGCGGAGCTGGCAACAGATTCAGATAGTGAGGAGGTTGGGGAGGAACATGAGCCAGTCCTGGAGTCTGGGGAAGGCTCTGATGGGGGCTCTGTGTCAGAGGCAGAGAGGTAGCCAGAGCCGTATGCCAGCTATCAATTGCCTTCAGAGTCAGACATCAGTGGGGCAGAAGAACAGCTGGAGCCTGTTCCCAGTGTGCGCATGTGCAGAGTTGCCAGACAAAGGGAACAGCTAAAGAACAGGGTCAACTTGGGAGTAAGGCCACAGGTGGATGATGAATGGCCCCTCCCAGAGGGAATAAAAGAGGAGTGAAGGGGAGTGGAGTTTGCAGGAGGCAATTAATTCGCTTAATTGGTTTGTAATTCTCCGAGACTCCTTGCCAAGTTCTGCAGATATCGGCCTGGCAGCTCTCCAAGCCAGATAAGGAGAGATAAGACTATAAATTCCTCCCTTGAAAGATTTTAAAATTCACAGTAAATTAATAAAAGGGGTTTTTTTTTTCAGGACCAGGAGTTTGCTTCCTGCTCTTGGGAAGTCTCGGTCAGAACAGTCTCCCTCTCCAAGAACCTCAAAATTACCTTTTACCTCTATGTCTGACCAGTTTCTGAGGTTGCCTCAAAGCCTTTGATATCTTCTGGAGGTTTTAAAGAAGAGATTGGATAACCATTTGATAGGGTCTCCTGTTTGAGCAGAGGGTTGGACTAGAAGACCTCCAAAGTCCCTTCCAACTCTGTTATACTGTTATTCTGCCATGAGATGGCTGCACAAGACTATCATTTCATGACACCGATCTGTGAAAAGAGCCAGAGTGGGGCAATTACTCTATGAGTTGAACATTTCCACTCCCAAGCCAACTCTTAAATTAAGAAAGTCTTCAAATGCCTTTGATGGTTTATTCAGATTTACAATACCTGTGTGATATCTCAAAAAGGCTTGTTTCTTTGCTCCCATAGGGGAAAACCGGAGAACCTGGCAAGGATGGAAAGGTAGCCATTTGATCATTTTTTTCTTGCATTTGTTTGTATAAAAATATTTTCTCCGAGCCTGAGAAGGACAACATGGGACACATGTTGAAGTTCAGGGCTTGCATGCGATTAATTGCTGAATTCCACTGCAAAGTTTATTCATCAGAGAAAAATCATATTTCTCCTAGAATGAAGTTTCTAGAGTCATTTTAGTCCTGGCTACATTGCATAACTGAGGCTGAGTCAACCTTGAGCCTGGTGGGATTTGAACTGCCAAATTGCAGGCAGCCAGTAGGCAGCAGAAGTATTCTGCAGTACTGCCCTCTAACCACACAACTTGCTGTACTTTTGAATTCTATTCTGGCATCTGACAACTGCACTACAGGTAGTCTTCAACTTACAACAGTTCATTTAGGAACTGTTCAAATGTCAGGGTTCTGACCAGGGATGGGTTCCTGCCAGTTCTAACCTCTTCTATAGAAGAGGTTCCACAAATCTACAGTGCTGGTTAGAACCGATTCCAGCTCCCTCCCCCCGCCCATCTGCACATCATCAAGATGAAGAGCGAGAGGAGGAATTCTGGGAGTTGAAGTCCACAAGTCTTAAAGCTGTCAAGTTTGAACACCCCTGCGTTTTTTTCTAAAGGATTAGGGGTGCAAGGGTCTTGTAACTTGACAGCTTTAAGACTTACACACTTCAATGCCAGAGTTCCTGAGCCAACATGACTGGAGGAGGAATTCTTGGAGTTGAAGTCCATAAGTCTTAAAGCTGTCAAGTTTGAACACCCCAGGGTTTTTTTTCCCTAAAGGATTAGGGGTGTGAGGGTCTTGTAACTTGACAGCTTTAAGACTTGCGTGCTTCAAATGTCAGAGTTTCTGAGGCAACATTTTGGTTGCTAAGCAAGAGCGTTGTTAAGTGAGTTTCACCACATTTTACAAGTTGACCATGCCCACCCAGTCACATGACTGCCAAGCCACTCCCACTCAGTCACATGGCTGGCAAGCCAGTCCCACCCGGTCACATGGCTGGCAAACCACTCCCATAAAGCAGGCCACACCTACAGAAGAGGTTCTAAAAAAATTTGAAATCCACCACTGGTTCTGACATCAAAATTACAAGGGCACCGAAAAACGCGACTTACGGCATTTTTCACACTTAAAATCATTGCCACATCCCCCTGGTCACGTGATCAAAATTTGGATGCTAGGCAACCGACTCATATTGATGGCTATTGCAGTGCCCTGTAATCATATGGTCAGCGTTTGCAACCTTCTGGCAAGCAGAGTCAATGGAGAAGCCAGATTCACTTAACAATTATGTTACTAACTGAGCAACTGCAATGATTCACTGAACAATTGTGGCAAGAAAGGTTGTAAAATGGGGCAAAACTTCACTTACCAATTGCCTCTCTTAGCAACAGAAATTTTGGGCTCAATTGCAGTTGTAAGTCGAGGACTACCTGTAATAAACCTGGGCTCTGATGCAGAGATGGTCTTCAGCAGGTTCTGACCAGTTCTGGAGAACCGGTAGCAGAAGTTTTGAGTAGTTCAGAGAATAGATAAATACCACCTGTGACTGGCTCTGCCCCCATCTATTCTCTGCCTCCCGAGTCCCAGCTGATCGGGAGGGAATGGAGATTTTGCAGTAACCTTCCCCTGCCACACCCACCAAGCCACTCCCACAGAACCGATAATAAAAATTTTGAATCCCACCACTTCTCTGATGCAACCCGAGGCAGTTTACTGCCTTCCGTGTTCTAATCTGAAAAGTACAGGGAGGAAAACCACGGAAGTCCAGCAGAGAAATCCCATGGCATCATTACAAAAAGGTATAGGGATTGCTGAAGAATACAGATTCAAATGCATCAGAAGTGGTATTCAGCCAGTTTGGACCAGTTTAGGAGAACCGATAGTGCTGATAATCAGTTGGCCCCACCCACCCACCCCTGCCCTATCCTGTCCTTTATTTCCAATTTTCTATCTCATCTCAATCGTGCAGCACAGCTGATTTGCCCCCCCCCCTCACTGTTTTACTTACCATTGCTAGCTTGGGAGGTAAGCAGCTGAGCTTCTAAATGCTCTATTTCCAGCACTGTGCACAAGCACACTCTCACTGAACCAGTTGTTAAACTGGCAGCATCCCACCACTGAAATGCATCCTTAAAATCTGACCAGGTAGATCAGTGGTGAAATTTATATTATTATTTTTTTACTACCAGTTCTGTGGGCATGGTGTGGCTTGGTGGGTGTGGTAGAAGGATACTGCAAAATCCCCATTCCCTCCCACCTCCAAGGGAAGGATACTGCAAAATCTCCATCCCCACAGCCAGAGGTGGCATTTGCCGGTTCTCCGAACTACTCAAAATTTCCGCTACTGGTTCTCTGAACTACGCAAAATTTCTGCTACCGGTTCTCCAAACTACTCAAAATTTCCACTACCGGTTCTCCAAACTACTCAAAATTTCTGCTACCGGTTCTCCAAACTACTCAAAATTTCTGCTACCGGTTCTCCGGAACCTGTCAGAACCTGTTGGATTTCACCCTTGAGATAGATTCAAAATCATCTCTCCATTGAAAAGCATTTCATTAAAGTTCATTCACCCAATGCAAACTATGTTGCTGTGCAAACAGAACTAAAAGAAGGACAGATCTCAGAGTTAAAGTCCTTTGACCATTTTTGCTGCTTCAGTGATCTTGTGTTCCTTTGTCATCAGGGTTTGCCAGGACTTCCTGGACCAAAGGTGAGTAAAATACCTTGAATTAAATATCGGACCTTAGCAGAGTCTTCTGAAATTTCAGTGTTGTGTGCATGAACGTTGCAATCGCCGAAACACGGTTAGAAATCCAGTTGCCAACATGAGATTACTTCTAACTATAAAGTGCTACTCAGCTGAGCTAGGAAATTGTTTTGCAATTTTTTTAAACAAATTTTTTTAAAAGAATCCAGTTCTAAAGTTAACCAACTGTATGAACATTTCCCAATGTGTTAGGGCTTTAATTTTCCTAATTCCCAAACTACATGATCTTAGAAACTGGGTTGTGGATTGTTTATACACTGGATCCAACTCTTAATGATAATGTATTTAATTGTGTGAAATAAATTGACCTAAGGCACATTTTGAAAAACATAATTGACTTCCAATATTCAAAAGTGTGGAGAGAAGTTTAATAAGCTATGGGGTAGTGAGCTTACACAGAACTCTTTTGTTAGGACACAGAGAAATTGGCAATCAAAATCTAAGTGGTTTTTTTTTTTTTTTTTTGCTAGTTATTATATATTTCTCCTTCTGCTACATGGCACCATCTTTCCCATCTAAGGACAATTCTTCTTAACAACCAAATTCATGTGGATCTGAAAGGGTAAAATAGCCCTTAACAATGGATATCATAAAGGGATGCGGTGGCTCAATGTCTAAGACGCTGAGCTTGTCGATCAGATCAGCAGTTCGGCAATTCGAAACCCTAGCACCACGTAACAGAGTGAGCTCCCATTACTTGTCCCAGCTTCTGCCAACCTAGCAGTTCGAAAGCATGTAAAAATGCAAGTAGAAAAATAGGAACCACCTTTGGTGGGTAGGTAGCAGCGTTCCGTGCACCTTCAGCGTTTAGTCATGCCGTCACATGACCACGGAGACGTCTTCGGACAGCGCTGGCTCTTCGGCTTTGAAACGGAGATGAGCACCACCCATAAAGTCAGGAACGACTAGCGCATATGTGCGAGGGGAATCTTTACCTTTACCTTTATGGATATCACAGTTATTTTCTTAAGACATGAATACTTTTCAGTGGTCTAATTCTCATTCAGTATCTTCTTCAGAATCGTGATTTGTGTTCATTTTCTTTAAAAGAATATTTTGGTTTGAGTCTCCAGGTAGCTTAATTCACTCTATTTTTTTTCTTTTCAATTGAATTTATAGGGTGACCCTGGACTTCAAGGATACCATGGAAGGAAGGTATAATGAACAATATAAAAATTGAATTAGAATGTAGGCAGATTTTAAATTCATTAAAATTGACCACAGCCATCTCAGAATATGATACACCATTCTCAGGGGTGGGCTGCTATGGATTTGCCCAGGTTTGGGAGAACCCATAGCTAACTTTATGGTCGGTTTGGAGAACCTCCAAATCCCACCTCTGGCTGGCCCCACCCACCACATCCTGCCCCTGCCACCCCAACATGCCCCTCCCAGGAGTCTCCACAGGCCCGTTTTGGATGAAAGGTAAGTGCAGGGCCTACACGGAGGCTCAGAGAGGGGGAAAAACAGGCCTCCCAGAAGACCTTTGGAGCCCCAGGGAGAAAGTTCTTGCCCACCCAGAGGCTCGAGGAAAGTCTCCGGAGCCTGGGGAAGGTGAAAACATGCACACATGCCATGGTGCAGGAGGCCGACTAGGCCACACCCACCATAGCCACACCCACCCAGCAACCGAGCAGGGAACATGTTGCTGAAATCTTTTTTAAAGTTTTTTATTTTTCCATTTTCATAACATATAATCTCACATGTATACTATTACATAGACAACATCGTATTGTATTATTAAATGTTTACATCAATTCATCTTACCATCCACTCCCAAAAACAATTATTGGCTCTTCTGCTCTCCATACACCATATCTGTATCTTGTCCATCACTTTCTTTTCCCTCTCTCCTCCCCCTCCCTACCTCTTTTCTTCCCTCTTCTCTACTTCCCCTTCCTCTCTCTTTCTCCTCTCTCCCCTTTCCACTCCTCCTTTCTCTCCTCCTCTCTCCCCCCTTTGCCCTCTCTCCTATCCCTCTCTTCTTCCCTTACCTCTCTCTGCTCTACTTCACACTCTTCATCTCATTTACTTGGATATTGCTGAAATTTTTGAAGGCCACCCCTGACCATTCTTCATCTTATGTATAGATATCTAAGCATTTTCCTAGCCGTGACATTTACTTAATTTCTTCCTGTGGGCATCTTTGACTAAGAGTGCCAGGGCCTAGGACGATAGGCATTGTGATTTCCTCCTGAGCCTCCTGAGCTTATCAGTGTTTTTTAACCTTAAGAACTTTAAGAAGTGTAGATTTGACCTGCTGGCTTTCTGCTTTATTAATAATGAGTAAAATCTGTTGTAAGACTATGATCCTGAAGATGTTTCCAAATCTCCACTGCTACTTTGCTTTTTAGGTTGCTTGAGACTGTTGCTGTCTGACAAGCTGATTAAATTCTGGTCCATCCATAAGAACACCTGACCGAAGTTGACTTGGTTACAATAAGCTTTTCCCATCCTTAGCAAGTTTACATATCAGAGAGGAAAAGTAACAAATGTAAAAAAGTAAAAAATGCTAGAGAAGTGAGAGCGCTTGTGAATAAACAATTTCCACAATTTTTCTGAGATAACATAGTCCAATGTTGGTGAACCTTTTCGGCACCAAGTGCCAAAACAGGAGCATGCACACTGGAAACTAGAAGATCAGACACCCGACGCACATGTGGGTGCTGGGAAGATGATCTTCCAGTTTCTGGCATGCGCATGCGCACTGGACACCTGGTCTTCCAGTTTCTGGCATGCATGCTCACACAAAGACCAGCTGGGCGATGTGTATGCATGTGCCAGAAACTGGAAGATCACCTTTCCGGCACGCGCATGCACATCGGGCAGCTACTCTTCTGGTTTTCGGCGCTCTCCTGTGCATGAAGACCATCTGGCCAGTGCGCCAGAACCTGGAAGAGCAACAGGTGATGGCTCGAATGCCTGGAGAGATGGCTCTGCATGCCACTTCTGGCACATGTTCTGTAGGTTCGCCATCACAGACAGTGTCCTTTAAAGACTGATTCTACATCCCATTTAAAGCACTTGCAATTGCAGTAAGTTAAGAAGCTCTTTTACCTGGTTAATTCTTTTCAATTCTTTCATAACATATTGGTAGTTATTCTTCTGCTCCATTTACCATGCTCAATTTTATTTTGATGGGTGACTTTTATTATACTGTAAGTTCAAGTGAATTTCACAGATAGATTGAGGCAGGATTTTACACTAAGGTCATGTTGCAATAGTTCTGCAATCCAGCGATTAAATCTACTGTTTTGCCTCCTAGGGATAAATTGAAAAAAATTATGATGAGTGCTGTCTCAAGGGGAAAAAATTAATTACAGTAATGGCACACAACTCTGCCATTATCATAGTGGTGAAAACTAGTCCATATTCTGTACGTTTTAAGCATCTAAATAACAGGTTCATTCAATCCCTGTTCAATGAAAACTTTGCAATGCGGGATCTCCAAGAGATGGGCATTTTTTTCCCAACAGAAGTGAATATCTATACTTCTGGATTGAACTCTGGAATCCTTGATGCTCTCCGAATGTGGTTGTTTGATTGCAGATGTTTTATTTCCCAACTAGAATGCATCTTCATACCTAGTGGGGTAATGAAAGCATCCGCAAGCAAAAAACCACGCCAGGGGTGAAATCAAGTTACCTTTGCTATAGGTTCAGTAGCAATGTGAGAGCACCCGCACTTCGCTCATATGCTCCACCTGTGCACAAGTGCAGGATCATCCGTGCAAGCGCAGCACCATCCATGCATGAGCAGAGTGTCAAAAATGGACGTGATGACATCCAGGCAGGTGGGTGGAGCCTGCTACTGAGCATGCTTGCAAAGGTAAGCGAACAGCGGGGGGGGGGAACCACTGTGCCACATGATTTAGATTAGCTGGAAAGCAGGACATCCTGCTTTCTAGCTAATATAAATCGCACATCACAGCTGATCATCAGAAATCACCTGAACCGGTAGCATTTTTTTTTTTTTTACTACCGGTTCGGGTGAACCAGTAGCATTTTTACTACCGGTTTAGGCAAACTGGTCCAAACTGGTAGTATTTCACCCCTGAATCGTGCTCAGAAAGCATCAAGGGCTCCATATTCACTTCTCTTTAAATGATTCTGGAAAAGAAGAACCTCCCAATGCTGATTTTATTGACTCCTGATGGACCAAAATTGTCCTAGCATTATATGCTGATATAATAATATCAGAGATGGTACAACTGAATCTAATGTAAGGGAGGAGAAGAAGCATGGAAAAAGAGAGAAATTTAGAATAGAATAGAATGGAATGGAATGGAATGGAATGGAATGGAATAGAATAGAATAGAATAGAATAGAATAGAATAGAATAGAATAGAATAGAATAGAATAGAATAGAATAGAATAGAATAGAATAACAGAGTTCTAGTCCAACTCCCTTCTTAGGCGGGGCATTCTACGCCACTTCAGACAAATGGCTATCCAACATCTTCTTAAAAACTTGCAGTGGGAGCATTCACAACTTCTGGAGGCAAATTGTTCCACTGATTAATTGTTCTAACTCAGGAAATTTCTCCTCACTTCTAAGTTCCTTCTCTCTTTGATTAGTTTTCACCCATTGCTTCTTGTCCTGCCCTCAGGTGCTTTGGAGAATAGCTTAACTCCCTCTGCTTTGTGGCAGCCCCTGAGATAATGGAACACTGCTATCACGTCTCGCTTAGTCCTTCTTTTTATTTGTTTCAGAGAGTGAAACAAATGAAATTTGTTTCAGACAGGGAAAGGATAGAATGCTAATATAAAGATAGCAATTCAAAAGATAATTTTATAAACAGGATTGAATACTCTTAACAGCCTGCAGTCATGTCTATTGTGCAACTGTTTGTATGCATTATTTGGCTGAAATTGTAACACTTGGCAAGAGTTCTCTTGAAATCGGCATAAATCAAAGA
Organism: Thamnophis sirtalis; assembly: GCF_051295495.1. Taxonomy (NCBI): domain Eukaryota; kingdom Metazoa; phylum Chordata; class Lepidosauria; order Squamata; family Natricidae; genus Thamnophis; species Thamnophis sirtalis. The sequence goes on from NW_028261395.1 coordinate 34,062,177, forward strand.
CCTGGCCTTCTGCAGAAAAGTGAAAATCATAGTCTCTGTGGCCCAGATCCATCTTTTCACATCTGTGTGCACAATTTATGGCCTCTTTTCCAATGACAATGATGTTTTCTTCATTAGCTGACTATGCAACACTTAGTGGCTTCACAGCTCTCAGGAGAATGAAGCAAGTCATTGCTCGGCGGCTGTGTGGGCGTGCATCAGTGAAAGAGCTGTCTTCTTACAGTATAGGAAGGGGTTCATAAGTCTGAATTTTTAATCCGTGGAAGAAAAGTTTTGTTTTGACATAAGAAGAAAGTCCTAGGATGCCTTTCTTATTTTATTACATTAGATATATACCCCACTTGTCATTCGGAATCTTAAGGCAGCAAACACAATGGTTTCTCCAGAGGTGGTATTCAGCCGGTTCGGACCAGTTTACCCAAACCAGTAGTGGAATCGTGGGTGCAAGTGGGTGGCCCAGCCACCTGCTCTGGCTCTATGCCATCCTATTTAGGCACATTTTTTGAGTCTGGGTGCATGCACGGGAAGTGTGCACACAAGCAAAGTCCATGCGCAGAAGGCTGGGCTTATATGCGGAAGGAATGAGTGAAGTGAGCGGGTGCACAGCGGCAAGCTGGTGGTAACAAAATGTGGGGGGAAAAAACCTGCTGGGTTTCTCCTTCCTTTTCCCCCTATCCCAACAACCCTGTGAGAGCTGAGATAGAGTGATTGCCTCAGAGTCATCTAAAGAGCTTTTTTGAATGAGAACCTGAGTGTCTCCTCTCCAGGGAATTCAATACCTTCACCACTATCTACATTGTCTCTGTATTGTTGAGGGGAAAGAATGGCTGGAAGGCTAGAGCAGATGCCTCATTGAGATAGAAGTTCTTTCTCACCATTAAATTTCATTTTATTAGATTGGGCCCAGGGTTCAAATCTGTTGAGATCCTTCTGAATCTTGAATCTATCTTTTGGAGTATTGGCTATTACTGCCAGCTTGGTGTCATCTGCAGATTTGATCAGTTCCCCTTCTGTTCTCTCATCCAAGTCGTTTATGAAGACATTGAAGATTACTGCATCTAAGACAGAACATTGGGGTATTCCACTGCACATTTCCTTCCCTGTAGATGTAGTTCCATTGAGGTCTACATGTTGAGCATGGCTGGTCAGCCAGTTATGAATCCATCTGGGGCGATGCTGTCTAACACACATTTTTTTCTCTGTTACCAAGAAGTAGGTTGTAATCTACTTTATCAAAAGCCTTACTGAAGTCCAAGTAAATTATGTTCACAGCATTTCTCTGGTCCAACTAATTTAGTCACTTTGCCCAAAAAATGCAATAAGATTTGATTGGCAGGATCTGATTTTGATAAACCCGTGTTGGCTTTGGGTTACATCACCTACCGTGGCTCTCTATTACTGAGAGAAAAGAATGGTTGGGAGGTTGGAGTTGATCCTCCCTGTGACAGAGGTCCTTTCAAAACAGGGAAAGGAAAAGTGACTTTGGGAAGGACAACTTCCCAACATCAAACACAAACATTTCTCTTCTAGTTCTCTGTTGTGTGCATCATTCTGAAACCACAAGGTAACTTTGCTTTAAAAGGATTTTACAAGGAACATATAAAACCTACTCATCCAAGACCATTTCCTCCCTGCTGTCTTTTGCATTAACATCCTCACACAAAGTGAATGGGGGGGAAAAACCTAATGCTTCCTGTGCAGGATCACAACATAACCTGAAGGTCCAGACAGTAAGACTGACAAGCATTCATTGCTTTGAAAAGGAGGAATCCACACCAGTTTGGTGACTGAGACCTTACCTTGAACTATGCTTTTCTAAGCATTGTTGAATTCTTCTTCATTCTCCCATCCCCTAAAAGTGGAGGCGTAGTCGCCTAGGCAGTTAGAATCCTCCACTTTGTGGGGGTTTTTTTTCTTATCACATGCATTTTGTAAATGTTTACTCTATATATCTTTTATTCATTAAACATGAAACTCAGTCAACTGAACGTTTAAAGATCTATCACAGATATCATTGACTGGCGCTGATGGTTGATTCCGGTTTTTGCCAGCATCCTAGGTATCAACCAAGTATCTTCTTAAAATGTACGATTTCCGAGTAGCGCAGTTAGTAGTTTTTGCAGTTCTGCTGGTGTCCTTGCAGGAAGCTGCAATTTCTTGATGTATTTTGTAAAATTCCTATTCTTATTATCATCATCATCATCATCATCATCACCATCATCATCATCATCATTATGGTTCATTGCACAGCCAGCCAGATGTTTAAACTGGATTTGGCAATTTTATCTACCTTTTGAGCCCTTCTCAAGAACTTGGAATAGGCAGATTTTTTTTTATGGTGTTAAAAGGTATCGTCACAGGAGATAAGCAATTCCAAGTAATTCTGCCTTTCACAATTGACCGATGAGAATTTTGTAAGTGTGGTGAGATTTAAGTGGTGCTCCAGTTGCTTTGGGATTGCAACCGAGGTGCCTATTACTATTGGTACTATCTTTGTTTTCTTTTCCCACAGTTGTTCCATTTCTATTCGCAGGCCTTTGTATTTTGTGATTTTCTCCCGTTTTTCCTCTTTTGTTTTGATGTCTCCAAGTATTGCCATGTATCCTAACCAGACTTTTTTTTAATCTTTCTTAAAGACAATAGTTAAGCCTGGGATGTTATATGGTGGAGGTTTATTGTTGTTGTTGTTGTTATTTTTTCTTGCATCTTTTCCTTAGGGTGAAGTGGGTGAAACAGGCTTACCAGGAACACCTGGACTTCCAGGATCTGCTGGCTCTAAGGTAAACGTCATATTGCACTAACAAATGCTTATCTTAACAAATACTCACTTGAGGTTTTTAAGAAGAGAATAATGTGCTTCAGAGGTGGGTTCCTACTGGTTTGGACCGGTTCAGCCGAAGCTGTAGTAACTTGGAGGCCTGAGACACTGGAACCGGCAGCGATCCAGGCCTGCCACACCCCTGAACCGGTTCTCTCAGCATCACCCTAGCATCGCCGCCATCTTGTTTTCTCCTTCTCGCATGCACAGAGCAATTTTTGTGCGCTTGTGCGGGGCACGTCCCTGAGTGAACTGTCAGTAGCGGCAGCTGGAACCCACCCCTGATGTGCTTCCTTCCCCCCACCCCCCACCCCCCGTTGCATAGGGGAGAAAGGCAGACAGTAGCCTGAAGGTAGGCATGGACACTTTGTTACTTAAAATAAGGCATTGTTATGAAAACCGCAACCCTGGCCAGACTTATTGAGTGGCAAAGACATCTGTCTTGTGTTGCCGTTCGATTAACCACAAGCAGACATCCCATGTCTTATTTCCACAAGGCACAAAGGTTTACTCAGTGAAATCTACCTTTGAAGGGCTCCTTGGAATTTGACTCTTAGCAAAAGCCTCTCCTTTTACCACTCAAATTGGCCGATGATTTCTCGTCTTCCTGCACTTTGGGATTGAGGGGTTTTTATCCAGAAAAATCTGGCTAGCTGACACACATCAAATCTATCTGGGGTCAACAGGTCCTGACTCTGAGGTTTGGCACGCACCTTTTCTCTTCTTTTACTATTTTAGGGCTCTTTGAAAAGCTAGCCTTGATTTCATGCCCATATGTTATTTATTCAACTGAAATCTATATCGAGCCCATGCAATTTAAATATATTACTGTTCTTTTCTTTTTTAAAGCATCTTACCATTTTGGCTAACATTCACAAAAGGTAAAGGAAAAAAACTGCCTGGCCAGAGTTAAAATGCCTGGTTCTCATATATCATAAATGCAAATGTGAGTGTTTTGATCTAAAAATGGAAGTGGATGCTTTTTGTTTTTCTTCTCTGCTCCCATCAGGATCTGTTTAGACCAACATTAGTTATATGATACACATATTGCAGGAAAAGTCAGCAATAACTGATCCAAAACAGTCTTCCTTGATTTATCCCTTCGTTTTCATGAGTAATCAAAACATGTTACCAATATGGTCTTCTCCAAGTTGATGTCCTCCAGATGTGCTGGACAATAAATCCCATAATCCTTAACAAGCAGGACTGGGAATTGTAATTTAACATATTTCCAGGCCACCAGATCTGAGAAGGCAGTAAGGAAGAAAGCCCACAATATGTAACGTTCAGAGCAACTTAGAGTAGAGTAGAGTAGAGCAGAGCAGAGCAGAGCAGAGCAGAGCAGAGCAGAGCAGAGCAGAGCAGAGCAGAACAGAACAGAACAGAACAGAATAACAGAGTTGGAAGGGACCTTGAAGGTCTTCTAGTCCAACCCCCTGCTTAGGCAGGAAACCCTGCACCACAGCAGAAAAATGGTTATCCAATATCTTCTTAAAAACTTCCAGTGTTGGAGCATTCACAACTTCTGGAGGCAAGTTGTTCCACCGATTAATTGTTCTCACTGTCAGGAAATTTCTCCTTAGTTCTAAGTTGCTTCTCTCCTTGATTAATTTCCACCCATTGCTTCTTGTCCTACCCTCAGGTGCTTTGGAGAATAGTTTGACTCCATCTTCTTTGTGGCAGCCCCTGAGATGTTGGAAGACTGCTATCATGTCTCCCCTAGCCCTTCTTTCTATTAAACTAGACATACCCAGTTCCTGCAACCGTTCTTCATATGTTTTAGCCTCCAGTCTCCTCATCATCTTTGTTGCTCTTCTCTGCACTCTTTCTAGAGTCTCCACATCTTTTTTACATCATGGCAACCAAAACTGGATGTAATGTAAGTTTTGAACTCACACATCAATTAGATTCTAAACTTGCCCGATCAATGTTTACTAAGGAACGAAAGGGTGTGTAGCTGCCTTCATTCTCAAACTGGAGTACAAATATACAGATTTGTAAAGGAAATAGTCGGTAGGTGGACCGTACAAAGCTTTGAAGGGGTGTTTTGCTCTGAGCGGAGCTACAATTTGAAGCTACTCCAAGAAGCAACGCAGCACAGACCTTCTAAAGAACAAAGGAAAACTGTGTTGTTGCTTGTTTCGTATCCCACCAGGGACAACTTCCTTTACTTTCACCCCACTGGAATAAGTCTCTACATCTGTGCAGAAGCCCCTCTCAGTTTGGGTCTGCTGGGAAGAGTCCTCCCCACCTCCCTCTAAGGCAATATAAAGCCTTTTCATGGTGCAAATTGCATTACTGCTGCAGCTCAGTAAGACAGCTAGCATAGTCTGAACAGCTTGAGCCATCAAAGCTTCATGAAGATCTACTTGGGTGAACAAGCATGCTAAATTCCTCTGTTGACTTCATTAGTAAACATCTGTTCCCCAGTTAAGATTTCCAGGCATGTTTGCTGTCTTGCAGGAAAAGGAGCTGTGATGGAGAGCATAGCAGATAAGCAATGATAACTGAATGCTAAGGACCAGGGGTCTCCAACCTTGGCAACTTTAAGACTTGTAGACTTCAACTTCCAGAGTTCCTCAGCCAGCTTTGTTGCCTGATAAATTCTGGGGTTGAAGTCCACAAGTCTTAAAGTTGCCAAGGTTGGAGACCCCTGCTAAGGACTATCCACACACTGCCACTGCTGATCAAACTCTTGTTATCCCCAGGCAAACATCATATTAGACCAGACTTCTATCTAAAACAATACAATAGCTACTCAATTGAAGATAAGTAACTCTTTAAAAAAAACAAATGGATACAGATTAACAGAGTTGGAAGGAACCTTGCGGGCCCAACTCCCCCTCCCCGCCCAAGCAGACCCTACACCATTTCTGACAAATGGCAATCCAATCTCTTCTTGAAAGCCTCCAGTGATGAAGCTTCCACAATTTCCAAAAGAAACTTCTGTTCCATGGGTTGATTGTTCTCGCTGTCAGAAAATTTCTCCTTATTTCCAGGTAGAATCTCTCCTTGTTCAGTTTCCATCCGTTACTCCTTGCCTGGCCTTCAAGTGCCTTGGAAAATAGCTTGACCCCCCATCTTCTCTGTGGCAGCCCCTCAAATATTGGAAGACTGCTGTCATGTCTCCCCTGGTCTTTCTCTTCACTAGACTAGCCATGCCCAGTTCCTGCAACTGTTCAACATGTTTTAGCCTCCAGTCCCCTAATCATCCTGGTTGCTCTCCTCTGCACTTTTTCTAGAGTCTCAACACCTTTTTTATAGTGTGGTGACTAAAACTGGATGCAGTACTCTAGGTATGGTCTTACTAAAGCTACCTTTATCTGAAATGTTGTGTTTATACCATTGAGACAAGATATCGGTGGCCATCAAGAAGCTGAAGAGACATTTATGGTCCTCTTTAAAGATTTTAACCAATTATAAATGATGAAAAACTGAATATAAGAGTTTGGAATGATGTGACAGGTGATGCAGTGATTTGCAGAAGGAATGGTACCAGAGGAAAAAGAGAAAGTATTACTCTCGAAATTTTCAGATTTTCAACAGTTTCTTGTTTTAATTTGCAAACTAAGGTGGTGACTTCTGTAGATCGGCTAGATGCTGCCACCTGCTGTCCAGCAGCCAAACTCCAGTCATCTATAGGTTTTCCTTGACCTCTTCTTTTTATGAAAATGATACAACAGACTTTGTCACAAGGTCCACTCGGTCAAAAAGATCACAGACAATGATTTTGCAAGGATGGATTCCTTGTTTTTCTTTCTCTCTCAAATTCTCTTCTATGAATTATATCTCATTAATGTCCTTACAATTCGAGAATGATGGTTTCATTGACTGATCATGGGAATCTATTCTTTTGTCCAGAACTTTGCTTAAATGTTTCTGAGATGGTTGTTGCTGCTGATTTGGAGGGTAGATTCGTTCAGGAATTGACCGTTAAACCCACCAAGCATCACATTGGATGGCATGATTTGAGATCCTTTTCGATATTTTCAAATGCCACCTACCTTAACATGTCTTGGACGCAGTTCCAGAACTCTTCATAAACATTTTGATAGAAGGAAAGAGGGAAGGGCCAACCCATCCAACATATTTTAGTGTTGGTTTCCATATGTGCTTACAAGTTGCCTATTACTGTATTTTCGGAGTATACAACGCACCTTTTTCCTTTCTAAAAGAGGGTGAAAATTTGGGTACGTCTTTGAAAGTAGCCCCACACACCCACCGCCCCCAATCCTTTGACCTCTGTCTCCCAGCAATTTACCTCCTTGCAGCAAATGGGGACAATGGGGCTTGCAGAGGCTGCAATACGCTATAGCAATCCCTGCAGCCTGAAACAGCTGATGATCGGGAGGCCCAAGCTGAAATTGAAAGTGAAACTTGCTGTTTGCTACAGGAGGCAAATTGCTGAGGCACAGGGAGATTTTTTTTTCCTTGTGTTAATCAGTCTGTTTGCTGTTTGCTACAAGGAGGTAAGTCAATAACTATACATCTCTATAGAATGTTCAAATTATTAGACTTATTTTTTAAAGACTGCTTTATTATTGTTCCAGACAGCTTAACAAAATGAAGAAGCTTTTTAAAATAAATGCTTGATCTGAAGAGGCCCAATGCTATTGTATCTTCTTTTAAATAGCAGAGAATAACTATACTTCCAGGAAGCACATCAATTTTAACAACATCTGTACAAGTGTAGTCTGAAATGTAACACCACAAACAGTGTATATCGTCTCTACTGTTTGCTGTTTGTTGAAATGAGGCAAATTGCTGGGAGGCAGAGGCAGATTTCCCCCCCCCCTTGTTTTCCTCCCTACGTGTGTCTTATACTTCAGAGCATCTTAAACTCCAAAAAATATGGTATTTATCATGAGCAGCTAAACGAAAGACATGCAAGTTATCTACTACAGGTTTTTGGAGAATTTAAATCTCAAGACATACAGCTTCTTAATGCAGGCTTTTCAGTGAGCTAGCAATCAGAAAGCAGCACATGACACATGGTAGAAAAAGTGTCCCAGTCCCCATAAAAGTTTTAAGTTTAAAAAGGATGCCAACAGGAGATGTTCTTTTTGGGGCAAACTTCTGAATTTTTCTGAACTTTCAAATGAAGTCTTCTATTGCCCCCTGGTGGTTTAGCAGAAGACATTATCTGTCCATGTCATATTTCAAGTTTGCAATTGATTTATGTACCTTCATCTTTGGGTAATGACCTTTGGCAATGTGCATTTTCCTAATTGTGGCAAATATAAACACTTTGCTTCTACGTTTTGCAAAGGCAGTTTCATTCTGCCTAATTGCTGCTCTTAAACCTTACGATTTGCCTTTCATCTGCTTTGCCTCAACTGATTTTTTTATTATAGTGCTGTCACTGCCATCTCTTGTGTTTACCAATGACCCTATAACGCCATCCCTGAATGTAGCAGTTACATGTAAACAAAATCTTCTGTGTGTCCACCGAATTAAAAATGCAAATGATGTTAGATACGATTAAGGCTAAAAATAATAATGTTGGACATTATTGCACTAAACTCAGTGGGGGTTACTTCTTTGATTACTGCTGGTCCAGTTGTGATGGGTGTTTTTCATTTTAATCCCAAATATGGCTGCAAAAATATAAGCAATCTATTATTATTCCCATAGTTAAAATACAGAATAGCAGCCTAGCCAAAAAGCCCTATATTCCTGTATTAGGAATACATTCCTCCAATTATTCATCTCGGGCTGTGATGGTGAGCCTATGGCATGAGTGCCACAGGTAGCACCCAGAGCCCTCTCTAAGGGCTTGTGAGCCATCGCCCCAGCTCAAATCTACCATGCATTCATGCATGCCTCCAGGCGGCTATTTGGTTTTTGGGTCTCTGCCACACATGCATGGGAACAGGACGCATGCGGGAGACATGCGTGCATGCGCGGGGGAGGGGTGCAGGGGTGGGTCACACGTGCATTGCATCATGGGTGCATCTGCGTGCTTTCAGCGCGTGGCGACAAAAAGGTTAGCCATCACTGATCTAGGGAAAGAAGTAACACAGTATGTTTCAACCTTGGCAACTTGTAGATGTGTGGACTTCAAATCCCAGAATTCCCTAGCCAGCTTGGAGGTTTCAAAAGCATTGGACAAGGAAGGCCAGGTTGCCATTAGAAGAAGCAAAGTGAATGCAAGATTCACTCAGTTTTAATCCATTGAAGGAGACAAAGGCCCATTATTGCCCCCCACTCTTTCTTATTAGTGGAAATTGGTTTCTTCTTTGGGGCAAATGTAGATTAATTCAGAAAATGCAACAAAAGCTTGCTTCTCCATTATAAAAAAAAGGGGAAGCTGAGAGTAGTGAACATTTGTCTCATATGAAAGAATTAAATTCTGCTCGTGGCTCAAGAAGAGTTTGTGTCTTTCAACTATGATATTTCCTCCCTACTATTGTACTGGTGGAAAGCTGGAAAGAATTATAGATACTTCTCAGCACATAAGGCTATAAAATAGGTACTGGGTAAGGATAAAAGAACCTACTGTAGATTTAGGTTTATCTCAATTTCACTTTGGTCACATGTTTCACTCTGTAAGTATAAAATTGGATATTAACTTCCTGACATTCAAAACAAGTAATTAATACGAAAGCTAATAACTATTCCAGTCAGATACATATATATTCTCTTAGGCCCGCTTTGTACAAGAAATTTTAGAGCCACATAAAGGTAATATCAGGTCCAAAAGTCCAGGTCCATACCAGTGGTGGGTTTCAAAAATTGTTCGAACCTACTCTGTGGGTGTGGCCTCCTTTGTGGGAGTGGCTTGCCACCCATGTGACTGGATGGGAGTGGTTTGCCGCCCATGTGACCGGATATGAAGATGCCAACGACACTTGTCAGAACCACCTTAAATTACCTCACACACAGCACTGGCATGCATAAGAACATGATGTAAACTTGTTTTTTAAAAGGCATCTTTGGTTTGCGTTAAAACAACTTCAACACACGCAATGTTCTGATTGCACCACAAACGCAGTAGTCATCCTTACCTTTCACAGAGGCACTGAGTTTTATAAATATGAGCATGATAGTGTAGAATAATCATATCCAAGGAGGTCCAGTTAAACTGATTTATTGTTACTCATGCCCATCCACAGGAATATTCTTAACCAGTGGTGCAAGGGTGGGCTCCAGCTTCTATTGCTAAATTCCTCCTCTCGCTCTTCATCTTGATGATGTGCGGATGGGTGTGGGGAGGGAGCTGGAACCGGTTCTAAACGGCACGGTAGATTTGTGGAACCTCTTCTATAGAAGAGGTTGGAACTGGCAGGAACCCACCTCTGGCGCACATGCACAGTAGTAAAAAAAAGCTTCTGCACATGTATAGAATCAAAAAACAAAATGGCGGTGCCAACGGCAATGCCAATAGAACTGGTTCGGGGGCATGGCAGGCCGAGTTACTAGCTACTCGGCCGAACCAGGCCAAACCGGTAGGAACCCACCTCTGCAGTGGTGGGATTCAAATAATTTAACAACTGGTTCTCTGCCCTAATGATTTCTTCCAATAACCAGTTCACCAAAATGCTTAGAAAGTTAACAACCAGTTCTCTCGAAGTGGTGCAAACTGGCTGAATCCCACCACTGTTCTTAACTAAGGATCAGTACCTGCTTGGAGTTCGATAAGGGTCTACACCAGGGGTGTCAAACTCAAGGCCCGGGGGCCAGATCTGGCCCGCAGGGTGTTTAGATCTGGCTCACAGGGCTGCCCTGGAAACAGCAAAAGCCTCTGATGGCAAGGGCTCCCAAGTTCTGTTTTTGCTGGCAGAGTTGCAGGAGGCCATCACAGCCAAAAATGGAGCTCAGGAGACCGTTTTCCCTGGCACAGCCCTCGGGCCACCATAGGCACCCCCAACACAAGTGATGTTGAGCTGACCACAGCCACCCCAGTCATGCCACCCCAGCCTCCCCCCCCCCTGAGGTCAAACACAACCCTGATGCAGCCCTCAATGAGATCGAGTTTGATACCCCTGGTCTACGGAACTCAAGCAGGATTAGACTTAGCTTCCCTGTGGCTACGTAGGGATTCTAGGCTGATCCCTCTTTTCACCCCACCCTTAGGCTCTGCCAGTCCTTCTCCCAGAGGTGCAAGTGTCTCATAAAGAAGCATCTCTTGGAAACAAAATAAATTCACAGAAATGCATTTGATCCAAGAAAAGTGCACAATATTTTTTTTTAATCAGGTGACTTTTACTGATAAATATCACAATGAATATCAGTCTATTTTCATCCACAGAAACAGATGGATGCATACTATTCTAATGAAAAAACTAAATGTTATGCACTATAGCCGTGATGGCGAACCTACAGCAGTGGCATGCAGAGCCCTCTCTGTGGGCACACACGCCATTGCCAGCTGCTCTTCTGGTTTCTGCCAGGCAAATTTTGCGGGCACTGGAGCTCTGGAAAAGGGCCTGAAACAGCCCCAAAAATGGCCAAAAAACCCAGGCTGTTTTCCAGGCCATTTTCCGGACCATTTTTCGGGCTGTTTTCTGGGCCAAAAATAGCCCCAAAAATATCCAGAAAATGACCTGAAAAACTTCTAGAAATGGCCAAAAACCAGGCATGTGCACGCCAGCCAGCTGGTCATTGGGTTTCCAGTGGTCTGGCTCCTGCACTCTTGGGATTAGTGAACATTCATCTCATATGAAAGAATTAAATTCTGCTCGTGGCTCAAGAACAGTTTGTGTCTTGCAACTATGATTTTTGATTCCAGTTTGGACACTCAGTGTCAAAAAGGTTCATCATTACTGCACTATAGGAAGGAGTATAATACAAACCATGATCCTGAATTAAACGTTCACATCTCTCTCCCTCTCCCTCTCCCTCTCTCTCTCTCTCTCCCTCTTCTCCCCCCTTCTCTCTCCTCCATGCTGTGTATGCTGTGCAATTTTCATTGACATCAGTGCAAAATGGGAAAACATACCATGGCATGGTTCAGAACAGTGAATCTCAGTCACGGCAGCTTGACGATGTGTAGACTTCAAATCCCAGAATGCCCCAGCTGGCTGAGGAGTTGAAGTCTACACATCTTCAAGTTGCCAAGGTTGACACTGTGCTAGCAGTAAATGATACTGTGCAGTAGAGAAGGGAATTGGCCCTGGGATATAATTTATGTTGCTTCCAATTTCATGTCTCTGGCCAAGTTCTACCCTAACAGTGAAAAATATTAGGTGTTATGATTCCATCAATTTTAAATCATTCCACACTAGTTTCCATGTGTTAAGGTGTTTGCATTGCGTCATCCCTATAACACAACTAGGGCAATTTCTTTCATAAAACTATAAAGAAAAGGTGAGCCAGAAAATGCTGAATTTAAAATATTCTTTCTATGGTCCAGAGCAGTGGTGGGTTTCCAAATTTTTTACTACCGGTTGGTTTGCACGCTCTCACCCATGTGATGCTTCTGCGCATGCACAGAAGCATCTGGGTGGGTGGATGGAGCCTCCCGCCATTTCTACTACTGGTTCACCCAATCTGAGCCGAACTGGGAGCAACTCACCTCTGGTCCAGAGTAGTTATGGTTTAAATACTACAATTTTTCTCTATTGTCTCAATTGTTCTAGTGTTGTTTCAAACTTGGCAGCTTTAAGATAGGTGGACTTCAACCTCCAGAATTCCCCAGGGCCACTCCTCCCATTGAAGTCCTCCAGTGGTGGGTTTATATTTTTTTACTACCGGTTCGCTAGTGCGCATGATGCTTCTGCGCATGCTCAGAAGCATCCGAACAGGTGGGCAGTGCCTCCCGCCGCCACCACTACTGGTTCACCCAATCTGGGCCGAACCAGGAGCATCCCACCTCTGAAGTCCTCCCTCTTAAAATTGCCAAGTTTGAAAAACCCTGTGGTATAGCCTCCCTGGGTGTGACTAATTTCCCTAGCCAAGTGCCATTTCAGTAATATTCTTTTTCTTCTGCATATAATATGATTTCAAAGATATAGTTTATCTTGCATGCAATGTGGAATGCTGGTTTCAATAGCCCCCAAAGCAACGTAGGTACTTTGAGAATAAAACAACATATAATGGATCCAAGGGTGGGCTGCTGGGTGTTTGCAGGGATTCGGGAGAACCTCTAGCTAAGATTCTATGCAATTCGGAGAACTCCCAAATCCCACTCCTGGCTGGCCGCACTCACTCCACCCAACCCCTCCCAGGAGTCCCCATGAGGCCCATTTTGGATGCAGGTAAGTGCAGGGCATGTGGAGACTCGGGAAGGGCGAAAAATAAGCCTATGGAAGTTCGGGAAGGCCGAAAACAAGCCTCCAGAGGCCTCCAGAGCCTGGGGAGGCTATTTTCACCCTCCCGGAGACTCGAGGAAAGTGTCCAGAGCCCGGGAAAGGCAAAAATGCTCCTCCCCCCCCCCCGCGGTGCAGGAGGCCAACTAGGCCACGTCCACCATGGCCACACCCACCCAGCAACCAGGCAGAGAACCCCTTAGTAAAATTTTTGAAGCCCACCCCTGGTTGGAGGGGTCTAATTTCAGCCAACTGAGCACCTGTACAAAAAAGGACCACCATTCTCTGAGCCATTTGCCATGACAATGACTTTTTATTCATGACTTTCAAAGCTTCTTAGCATCTCATGCAATAGTTTTCTTCCAATGATCACTAATTAACTCTGGGAACTTTACATTTTCTCCCCTCATTCTTCCTTGCTCTTTATCTTCTTTATTTTGTTTTCCTCTTCCAGGGGGAGAGGGGAATGCCAGGGCTGCCAGGAAAACAAGGAGTTCAGGTATTCTGCAAGGAATGGAGTCTTTATCCAGCTATTCTAACTCATACCTTTCAACTGTTCTCCTATATTTTGCATATGACTCCAACCTGGTGTGTGTATATGTTTCTTTTACACATATATATGTTGCATCTGCTGCATAGAAAGAGTTGCAGCACTCTATGACTCTTTAAAGCAGCTAGGTCTTCTCCCAAAACCAATGTAGTTAGAGTAGAGAGCAGAACAAAATGGTGCATTGGAGCTGCCCAACCTTGGCAACTTTAGGACTTGTGAACTTCAATTCCCAGAATTCCCTAGCCAGCATGGCGAACTCTGGAAGTTGAAGTCCACAAATCTTAAAGTTGCCTCTGCTACATAGTTAAGACAGATGTCACAGATAGGGTGACATCTGTCACCCTAAATTCTCTGCAGTTCTTTTATGGAATCAGATCCAAATCATTGCACAATATAAAGTTCAGTTTAGCAGAGGAAGAACAAAGAAGAATTGTTGAACAAATGGCATGTTCATTCCTGCATTTTCATTCTAGAAATAAGGAAAAAGAAAATTTGCACATTTTCAGATATGCATTGAAATCACTATGTAATTCATTACTGTGACCCCAAAACAGTCAGGAATTTGTTAGGCCGTTATATATTACACTAGCTGATAACCTGGCACTGCCCAGGTATTTATTTATCCCAACCCTCCTTCCATGAACGTTGCTGCAATTTCTAAAGTTGGATTTTCCCCCTTACCAGAGGGATCTCCATTGTGGAGCACTGTGAAGCCATTACTATGGCAACTCCATAGTGCTGTACAGTAGAAGCCATTTTAAGACAGTACAATAGAAGCCATATTAAGGCACAACAGGCTCTTAATAGAACATCCCCCCGAGGGTGTTAGGGGTGTCTTACCCCCACAGTATTTCTTTCCAGAGGGTAAGTAATCGGAGTAGTAAGTTTGGTTGAAATTGCTCGAGGAGTTGGAACATGCACACATCTATCTATCTATCTATCTATCTATCTATCTATCTATCTATCTATCTATCTATCTATCTATCTATATGTTTTATTATTTTGTGAGGGATAAGAATTGCATTGAAGCTTGTGCTTTGATTTTAATCAACATTTGGCTTAGGTTTAACAATGTGTCCATCAGGCATTCAAGAACACACATTTTCTAAAAGATTTAAATTGCAAAAAATATATGTATAACTATATCTATTTGACAAAGGACTGACATGCCATTTCTTCAATTAAATCTATCGTCCAAAATTTGTTTTTTTTTTTTTTGCCTACCATCCTCTTTGTCCTTCTTGCCCATAGGCACTAACCCTTACTCACATCTGATTCATTTCTTACTATTTCTTTCATCTGTTTATGACATAGAATCCCTGATTTCCGTCTTCTGTCCTTGTGTTTTTTAGCTTTGTCCCTGATTTCTGTTTCAGAAAGTTGAGAGGTATGATCCTTCTCCCCTGTTCTTCTATCTCCATCTGCCTGTTTCATTCCTCTTGTGGTTTGCAAGCTCTTGTCAATTATCTTCTGATTGGGCTCTTCAAGAAGCCATATCTTTGTTGTTCATCTTTTGCATGAAAGCCTCCCAGTTCTAACCATAAATCGTCCTACCTATTCCCACTTCTTTCCTTATGCCTACTCTTGTTATTCTTACCGAATAGGCTGACACAGGGTTTTTCAAACTTGGCAACTTTAAGACATGCGGACTTCAATTCCCAGAATTCCCTACTCAGCATGCTAGCTGAGGAATTCTGGGAGTTGACATCCATGAATCTTAATATTTTCAAGCTTGAAGATGACTGGCCTAACAAATACTAAATAATAATTACTAATTCACAGAATATGCAGCTCTTTCACCAACAGAGCCATAAAGAATTTGTAGTTCTGTATGCCCTCATTTTGTCTCATTTATTTAGTTTTCTTAGTTCTATTTTGCTTACTACTTGGTATCATTTCCAGGAAGGTTTTAATTTTTTTAAATTCATGAGGCTGATTTCCTGTTTTGTATTTTCTTCTTTGGGAGCTGTTCCCCGCTGGGAGATGCAGTCAAATGGGACTGCCTGAAGTGGGCAAGGGGGTTTGCCTCAGGGGTGAAATTCTACCAATTCGGAACAGTTCACCCGAACTGGTAGTAAAAAAATGCTACCGGTTCGATTGAAATGGTATTTCTCATAATCAGCTGGGCAACAATCAGCTGTGAAGCACGATTTATATTAGCTAGAGTCGTCGGATTTCCTGCTTTCTAGATAATCTAAATCACATGGCACATCGGATTCCCCCCTCCCCTCTTTGCAGATTCATAAGGCTTCAAAATGTTCCTTTTCTTAGCGCTCTGTGGCCATGCCTCAAGCGTGCATGCACACGCAAAGTGTGTGCTGGGCTACCGAACCGGTAGCAGACTTCAGAGGATTTCACTGCTGGTTTGCCTCAGAGATGAATAAAATAATATAATTGGTTTTAACAGTGCTTCTCATGTTGAGAAATACCCTTAAGAGCAGCAGAAAAGGGTCTGCTCATATATGTATTCATTTCCTTGCCTTGTCTTTTGTAAGCACCTTCCAAATAGATTGAATTGTTATAATCTAAATATTCAGAGTTTTCTTCTGGCCCTGATTCACATGATGTATAATTTTTATCATTATCATCCAGTTTTATGTGCATTATTACATCCAGTAGATGTTTGATTGAATGACTGTGGCCACCATCATGATTTTTGGGAGCTCCCCCCTCCCCCATTGATTTCCCTGAATGATTTGAATAGATATACTATTATTAATTACCCTGTTTCCCTGAAAATAAGACCTCCCCAGATAATAAACCCAATCGGGCTTTTGAGTGCATGTGCTAAAATAAGTCTTCCCCTGAAAATAAGCCCGCCCCAAAAATATTTAAATGCATGCGCATTTAAGCGCATCTGGTTGGTTGCTTGCCATGTAAACAACATGAGGTGAGGAGGCGAGGCCGGAGGGGGGGAAGGGAAGGGGGAATACACCCGTACCTAATGGCTGCTCCCCAAACCCTAGCCACTGTGTCCTTTCTGTCACGCTAATGGCCAACGCAAAAAGAGCAGCAGGCCCAGTGACGTGCAACATAGCAGCAGCCATGAAGTAACCATACTCACTGCCTCCTGCACCACAAAAATAATAAGACCTCCCCCAAAATAAGGCCAAATGCTTATTTCAGGGGTCAAAAGAAAATATTACCCTGTCTTATTTTCGGGAAAACATGGTAGTAAAATTGCTGCCATTATGATAGGTAGTATGATATAAAAGGAAGAACTACGTATTTGAACACGTGCTTTAACTCAGGATTCTCCAACCATGGCAATTTTAATACTTTGCACTTCAACTCCCAGAATTCTCCAATCAGCCATGCTGGCTGGGGAATTCTGGGAGTTGAAGTCCACAGATCTTAAAGTTGCCAAGATTGGACATCCCTGCTTTAGATATTGATGAAGCTTGAACTTTCTATACCATAAGAAATCCTGGTTGGAAATGGGCTTGACAATATTCTTGTCAGGATAATCCCCCAAGAGTTTCTTCTGGTAGATGAGCACCTATATAAGTTTGTTTTAAAATGCTGTAGCATTTTTAACATGGGAAAATAGAAAGGGAAATGCCATTGTTCTGGTTTTCTCCATAACCAACTCGTTAAATGTGACTTGAAGAGGGCATTTCAAAAATACCCTGTCAGCCCTGGAGGCCATCTTTCTCTTTGGATCTTCAGGGCTGCCATATCTACCCTGTCAGATCCAGGGGTGGGCAGCTACGGGTTCGCCCGGGTTCCTAAGAACCTGTAGTTAACGTTAGGGCTGGTTCGGAGAACCACCAAATCTCACCCCTAGCTGGCCCCTCCCACCCTGCCCCGCCCCTCCCAGGACTCTCCACATGGCCCATTTTGGAAGCGAGGTAAGTGCAAGGCCCCCATGGAGGCTTAGGGAGGGGGGGAAACAGGCCTACCAGAAGTTCCAGAAGCCCAGAAATGGGCCCTTTCCTGGCCTCTGGAGCCTGGAGAAGGCAGTTTTCGCCCTCCTAGAGGCTCGAGGTAAGCCTCCAGAATCTGGGGAAGATGAAAATGGTCCCCCCACCATGGTGCAGGTGGTCAACTAGGCCACGCCCACCATGGCCATGCCCACCCAGCAACCCGGCAGCAAACCCGTTGCTGAAATATTTGAAGCGCACCTCTGGTTAGATTTACATCAGTATTACAAAGAAATAGTAAGATTGGGTACCCCATTTATTCCTCATGACTCCCACCTTATGATTTGTTGATCCAGTTACAGCTGGGTAAAATTTTGCATTAGTGAATTTCTCTATGTGAGATTTAGTGGGATTTTTAAACAGATGCAAATAGAAACTGGAAAAAATCTGAAATGGTCTTTTTACACACACAAAAAATCCATTACGTGGGAAAAGAACCATCTCTTTTTCTCAATATATATTTTCCTTTTTCTTTCTTTCTTTCTAATGCAGGGTGAACCAGGGAATCCAGGAGCAAAGGTACTGCACTTTTAAAAAATTAATGTGTTCTAAATTTGTTCAGCCATGTTTTATTTTAGTCTCTTAAGTAAACCTGCTATTATAATAACCAGTATGTGAACAGCCAATTAAAAATATGTTGGATGTCAAATATGATGGATATCAGCTGAGATAGTGGGCTTCTTCTGTTTGCTGTGTGGCAGAGGTCACCAAACTTGATGACTTTTAAGACTTGTGGCTGACTGGGGAATTCTGGGAGTTGAAGTCCACAAGTCCACAAATCACTGGGTTTGGAGACCCCTGCTCTGGAGGGGCAAAAAAGGAGAGAGTTATTTCCAAATTACACTTACTACTCCTTGTTCACTACTCATGCATTGTTCCATGTTGGAATCTTAGTACCAAAAACAGGGGTGAGTTGCTGCCGGTTTTACTACCAGTTTGCAACCTATGTGCAACTCTGCATGTATGTGCTCTGTTCAATGTAAATTGTTCTTCACTCATTCACAGAACAATTTACAGTGAACACATGCTCAGTCACTAAAAACCAAGATGGTCGTGGCCAGGCGGCAGCAAGGCCAACCGGTTTGGGGGCATGGCAGGCCTGGGTCGCTGCCGGTTCTGCGACCCAGGCCTGAATTCCACTACTGGTTCAGCAAACCAGGCCGAACCAGGAGCAACCCACCTCTGGCCAGGAAGCCTAATTAATATCATGGGATTTTCCTTAGGGGAATAAGAACTATTGTGATGTGGTGGGTCATTTTTGAATCAAGAAATCCACCATTCATTCATTTGTCTTACAAGCATAGCCAAACCACCATCTCTTAGCTCTTCTCTTCCTTTCTTTAGAAGAATTCTTTATTGGCCAAGGACACACAAGGAATTTGTCTTTGGTGCATATGCTCTCAGTGTACATAAAAATAAAAATAAAGATTCATCAGGGATCATAAGATACAACACAGTGATAGTCATAGGTTACTAAATGAGCAATCAAATCATACTAGGGAACAAATAAAACAATATAAATTGTAGAGATACAAGCAACAGGATTATAGTCATAAGTGGGAGGAGAAAGGTAATAGGAAGCATAAGAAGAAGAACAGTAATGCAGTCTTAGTAAATATTTTGACAGTGTTGTGGGAATTAGCTGTTAAGCAGAGTGATGGCATTCGAGGAAAAACTGTCCTTGTGTCTAGTTGCACTCGTGTGCAGTGCTCTGTAGCATTGTTTTGAGGGTAGAGGTTGAAGCAATTTATGTCCAGGATGTGAGGGGTCTGTAGATATTTTCATAGCCCTCTTTTTGACTAGCTCAGTATATAGGTCCTCAATGGAAGCAATTGTTTTTTCTGCAGTTCTAATTATCTGTTGAAGTCTGTATCTGTCTTGTTGGGTTGCAGAGCCAAACCAGAGAGTTATGGTTGTACAGATGACAGACACAATAATTCCTCTGTAGACTGAATCAGCAGCTCCTTAGGCAGTTTGAGCTTTCTTAATGTAGCTTTCCAATCTACATTAGAAAGATACTAACAGTGGCCATTGCACAAAGATAATATATATGAATTGCTCTGCTTCAAAGCATTATCCAAATAATATTGTGGTTGCTATAATTATCGCGACTTATTTTTTAAATCATAATTTCATGTTGGTACTCTTATAATTTATATCAGTATGATGCTTAGGTGAGTGTTGGGTAGAAAGACATATATACCCATCATCTATAAGGGAAAGCAACCTTAAGGGAAATGGAGAAAGGGGATATATTGTTGATACAAAATGAATCTAAATATATCCCTTGTGAGAAGTGGGGATTGGGGTGGTGGTTATATATTTGACTCTTGGATATGCTGCAATACCTTTCATTATTCCTACATAATATCCACATTATTATGTTTTTTCACCTTACCTTACGAATACAATTAAAAAGGGAGAACATGGAATTTCTGGGAAGATGGGCCCCCCAGGTTTGCCTGGAAAAAGGGGGTACAGGGTAGGGAAAAAATGCAAAGCTTGGATTTTGTTTGCCTCCGTTGTCCTTCTCAACAACCCATAATTCTGATCCGAGTGCTGTGAGCTAAATTCCCTAAGCTGGAAAGAGATTTCCACTGCTTCCATGGCTGAAATGTAACTCAAAAGTCAAGGCTAACAAAACTATTTTATTTTTGATTGATTTGGTTTTTCACTGAAAGTATGAAATAAATGTCTCAGCATGCTGAAAGCTTCATAGCAGTGTTGTGATGTAGCATGGTTTTTGCATGGATTTAGATCCTTCTCTGTTCTTTGCACTTTTATTCTGGGAAGGGAAAATTATAAGATCTTTTGACAAGAATGTGTGCTAGATTGATTCATGGTGGGCTGGAGTACCAAGTACTAAGATTCGTTACTCTCTTTAAGATTTCAAATGTTTTATTTATGCACTTTTTTAAAAAAAAACCTTATTTCCAATTAAATATGATAGCGTAATTTAGAAACCTGTGTTTCAAAATCTTCAGCAACTCCTAGAAACAAGAGAATGGCCCTTAGTAGCCAAATAATATCCTTTCCATGCAATGAAAAACTAAATGTCAGTATGATTCCCTAGAAAATAGACCTTAGATAAAGATTATTCAAGAGCTATATTAAAGTGGAAAGGTATTGTATATATTTGTGAATATTGATATAATTTAAAGCAAAAAGCTAGTATGGAGCTATATGAATAATTACAGAATATATAGAATGATGATATATACAATTGGAAAGAAAGAAAATTGAAATAATCACTATGTAAATATGAGGGATAGGGATACTGGAATGTTGCAAAAGTGGAAATGTGGTATAAAGGATGAAATATATTCAGTAAAAAGAAAAAAAGAAAAAAGAAAATCTAAATGTCTAGGCCAGTGATGGTGAACCTTTTTCGCCCCAGGCGCCAAAAACATGCACGTGCACGCTATCGCGCACTCACCCCCGTAATTTAATGCTCCCCAAGCAGTGCCCCCTGGGCATGCATGCGTGACCCCTCCCTGCTGCCCCGTGCATGCGTGCACGGCTTTCTTAGAGTCCGGGGAGGGTGAAAACACCACCCCCCCTCGGAGGCCCTGCGGAGGCCGAAAACAACCCAATGCATAAACTGGAAGTCCATTCCCTTCAGGCAAGCCTCCAGAGGGCAAAAAACAGCCGAAAATCAAGGCTGAAAATCAGCTGGCCAGTGTGCACTCGCACTGGAGCTGACAGGACAACGCCCCACGTGCCCTCAGAAATGGCTCTGGTTGCCGCCTGTGGCACACGTGCCATAGGTTCACCATAACATGGTCTAGGCCCTTCCCTTCTGCATTTCAGAATTTAAATTATTGTCTAGGTAGTTAGACCTAAGGCAGGGATGAAGCATTCATATGAGCAGAGTAAATTATTTTTTTCAGATAATGGCAGTGCCTTGATTTTAGTATCTACTGAGACCTCTTAGTCACTGCCCTCCAGTGTTAATCTAATATGTTGTGAAGATAAGTTAATGCACTTTTCTTCAACATTATTAATGGATGATAATGAACTGGTATGTTACACTAATTGATAGAAATGTGTACAATACATTAAAAGTGAATGGGAGAAAAGTTGGTCGAATGATGCAATAGTAGGTGCCTCTCAAACATTGCTGGGAGTATCATTTCTGAAGAGCTGGTGGTATTATGTACACATTCCAACCATGAATGATTTTAAGATAATCCCAAGCATTCATGCCTCTTAGAGTGGGACCTAAAGTTATTTTAATCATTATGTAAATGTATGCATTGCAACAATTTAAAATCAAAGCTAGCTCGTGCCTGCCCAGGAAAGGCCAAGATGAGTATTGGGCATTAAGTAAAAATTATGACAATTGGAGAAGCTCTAAACGCCAAATCTGTTCCTTCTGAAGTAATATAACCCCAATGGAAACAAGCGGTCAGTGTTTTCCATATCTAGGATCTACTCATCAAAAGGTCTCCAAATAATCAGGGCTCAGGTTAAATGTAATCCTAATGCTAACACCCAAATATTGATCATATGACCATGGGAATGCTACAACAGTCATAAGTGTGATGACTGGTTGCAAGTCACTTTTGTTAGTGCTTTCATAACTTTGAATAGTCACTTAGCAAATGGTTGTAAGTATGTAAAATGCATCATTTGTGGAATGACATCATTCATGTTGAATGGGACATCATCTCCTCCCTTCCCATCACAGATGCCCAGGCTCTCCAGGGGAGGGAGGGATAGTTTTGAGTGAGAAATCCAGGTTGGGAAAATCTGGATTTTCTTCCAGATGAAAGCTTGTAAGCGGCATAAGTAAACTGTGAAGAGAGTGTTATAGTATGCTCTTTTTCCAATCCCCATTACAAGATCAAATAAATCATAGCATCTGGAATCTGATCTTACTGGTTTTTCTTCAACAGGGTGAGAAAGGGAAACCTGGGGATCCAGGACCTTCCGGAACCACAGGGCAAAAGGTCTGTTTTATTATCTAAGTGGGAAATAAGGAGAGTGGCGTATTTTACTTTATTGAAAGCCAAAAGCAAATTAATTGCTGGGCATTGCATATATAAAAGTTGGACCTGTAATGAGTTGAATTTATTCCAGGTTGAAGACTCCATGCAGGGGTGGGCTTCAAAAATTTTAAAATTTTTGCAAAGGGTTCTCTGCTCAGTTGCTGGGTGGGTGGCCTCCTGCACCATGGTGGGGGGGGGGGAGTTTTCACCCTCCCTGGGCTCCGGAGGCTTTTCTCAAGCCTCTGGGAGGGCAAAAACGGCATCCCCAGGCTCCAAAGACTATCCGGAGGCTGGAAATATCTATCTATCTATCTATCTATCTATCTATCTATCTATCTATCTATCTATCTATCTATCTATCTATCTATCTATCCACACAGTATGTTTTGTGTTGCATTTTTGCTGATAAATAAATGAAGGAAGACTAGTATAGATCTATTTCAAGCTATTTAGCCCTGATCAGCTAGCTATACCCGATTCAAACTTTGGCTGTTTTTACATGTTAGGCAGTTATATTAACCTCTAAGCCACAAGCTCTCCTCCCTTATCAGCTGAGCCAGGGGGATTATTAAGTGTTTAACTTTTCGGTCTTAATGATCCATCTTTTGTCCAGTGGCTAAATAAAAACCAAAGAATTTAAAGATTTAAAAGCATACATTTTCTCAGAAAACAAACCACATATCCAAACCTTATGCCACCATAAATTGTCAGGATTGTTTTGGTTAATCAAAGGACAGGAGCTCCAACAACTGAGTCTGTCTTGAATGTCTTTGACGTTACTGATCAGCTAAGTAACATCAAGTTGCTACCAATTTGATAGAGGTAGTCCTCAACTTACAACCATTTGTTTAGTGACCATTCAAAATTACAACGGCATGAAAAACGTAATTTACCATCATTTTTTGCATATATTGTATGACCGTTACTGTATCCTCATGGTCACATGATTAAAATTTGGACCCTTGGCAACTGGCATTTTTGATTGTTGCAGTTGTTTGCAGGGTCATGTGATCACTCTTTGCAATCTTCTGTTCTGATCTAGGCTTCCCAAGATCATGAAGCCAACTCCTCGTCCCGATAAAACCTCTTTTATTTAGTGAAGGGAATTCGTCTCCAGCAAAGTCCCGGCAAACAGTCTTTCATGAGATTTCACCACTATAGACCTTTATCAGGCTTGGAAAGTTGCCAAACTGATCTCTCTCAAACACCACACTATAGAAGCAATTACTTGGCAAGAAGTCAGGAACAGATCTTCACTGTAATGAATTGAACTAATTGTCTCCTGCAAACTCCCCTCCCCTTTTGCTCCTTTTTATCCCTATGGGAGGGGCCATTCACTGACCACCTGCGGCTTTACTCCTGAGTTGACCCTTTTACCATAGCTGTTCCCTTCTCCTGGCAGCTCTGTTTTTGCGCACATTGGGAACAGGCTCCAGCTGTTCTTCTGCCCCACTGATATCCGACTCCGAAGGCAGCTGATAATTGTTGGACGGTCCTGGCCCATCTCTGCCTCCAATGCAGAACCCTCATCAGACCCTTCCCCAGACTCCAGGACTGGCCCATGTTCCTCCCCAACTTCCTCATTGTCTGAGTCTGCCACCAGCTCTGCTGGTGGGCCACAACACCTTCTGACAAGCCAAGTCAATGAGGGAAGCCTGATTGTCTTAACAACCGTGATACTTACTTAACAACTGCAGTGATTGGCTTAGAAAGATCGTAAAATGTGACAAAACTCACTTAACAGCTTTCTTACTTAGCAACAGAAATGTCGGGCTCAATTGTGGTTCATAAGTTGAGGACTACCTGCATACTCCAAATGCGTTGAGATTTCTGGAGTTCCCTGAGTTACAATTCCATCATTTCTGCAGGCAGCAGATTGTCCTCAAACGTGGAAAATAAGGTTCATTAATATCACTCATGGCTCATTTTGTTAAATTCTCTTCAGGGTGAAAAAGGAGATTCTAGCAATGCAATTGGAGGTGGCAAAGGAGAACCAGGAACCCCAGGAATCCCAGGATTGCCAGGGCCTCCAGGACCAAAGGTGATAAATGTAGTGGAAAAAGTGTTCAGAAGTGGACTAGAAATGAATATATATGCATATATTGGATATAGAGTTTATATAGTGCACTAGCTATTAACCCAGCATTGTCTGGGTATTTTACAACCCTAACCCTAATCCTGTATTAGACATTCACAAATGTCCAGACCAAACATAATTTCTAAGGTTGGATTTCCCCCCTTATCAGAGGGAGCCCCCTTGTGGAGCACTGTGAAGCCATTACCATGGCAACTTCACTGTGCTGTGCAGTAGAAGTCATTTTACGGTAGTACAGTAGAGGCCATTTTAAGGCACAACAGTCTGTATCGTAACAGAACACACACCTCGAGGAGTGTTAGGGATGTTTTACCCCCACCGTATTTGTTTCCAGAGAGTAAGTCATCTGTGTACCAAGTTTGGTTGAAATTTCTCAAGGCATTCCAGAGTTATGCTGGAACATACATACATACATACATACATACATACATACATACATACAGCCTTTTTTATACATAGATTGGGTAGTTTTTTTCTATTGAGAGAACAAGAGAGGGAGCAAGAGAGAGAGAGAGATTGTCATCAAATAGAGCTTGCCAAACAAATAGTAAACTACTTTTTAGTTTCTTTAAGGTATAAAATTCCCTACTTCTTTTATTCTGCTTGCTTTACCATCACCATCCAGAGAATAGAATGGGACAACCCATCATGGCCAACTCTCTGCAGTCAACTTTTCATGGCCAACTTGCCATTGCCAACTTGCCGCAGGACAATTCAACAATTCTATTTTAATTGTTTAAAATAATAATAAAAAAAATAAGTTTTTGTCATTCACATTTCATTTTGTCCCCCCCCCCCTTTGACATCCTTTCTTTAACAATTCTATTCCACTATTTTTTTTTTAAATATTAGTGTATCTCTTGTTTCTCAGTGAATGGGCCTGTGGTGAGTTGGTTATGGCAAGTTGTCCTCCAGGAATTCGCTGTGGCAAGTTGGCTGTGGTGAATTGTCCTAGCCCCCCTACCCCGCCCAAGGAAGTGTCTTCCAAGCAGTGGTTGGTTCCAGATCCCGTTGCAACCAGTATGGTTGCAACGGGGCCCGGTGTCCTCCACATGAATGTGCGCAGCGAGAACGCACACACACACCCAGCATGCACATGCATCTTACCCTCCAGCAACGCCTCCACGACGCTCCAAATGCTCGGCGGAGTGTCACGCAGGCGCTGTACACACCATGCACGGAAGCACCAAAGACTTTAAAGACAGGTAAGGACGACGGGCAGGCAGGTGGCAGGCACCGGTACACCCGTACTGGGGCGCACCACCTACAACCCACCACTGCTTCCAAGTGTGTAGATACACGACCAGGAAACAGCTAAGTGGAGCAGAACAATTGTGAGTGAATATCTTCCACCAATGAGCTGCTCACAGGGGAATAAATGCCACCCCCTTCTAGGCAATCAATGACCAGCTAATATGAAACACACAGCACACATAAAAGATCTACAGTAACATGATGCAGTTCATGTTCATGCAGACTTCCATGAAGGGAGGGAGACTTAAGGCAGTTCCATAGTACAGGTGTTTCCCTCCCACAATCCCTCAAATGTACATTTATAAACTGGCCCACAATCACCTTCCCTAATTCCAAGCTCAGAACACAGCATGTAGAGAGTCCTGTAATCTAATCAGTGCTTTCCAATTTTTCCCCAAGTGGCCAATAGGAAAGAAGAAGGAACATCATTCAGTCAAGTCTGCTCCCTCATGATTACGTATATTATACGTAATGAATTACGTGCATTATATTTTAAAACGTAATTCCCATAGGCCTGTGACAATGTGTAGTTAAAATCAGATCACATTACACTAATTCAATTATTATATAAATTTATATATCGATAATACAAGTAAAATTAATATAAAAACGGCCTCCAGCAAGCAGATGACAGCTCCCAGATGCTCCATTTTGCAGGCTATTGGATGCGAAATAGACAAAAATATTTGTCTTGCTGAGAGAAGGAAAGAGGGTAGGAAGGGGAAGAGGAAGAGAGGAGGAGGGGAGAGGTAAGGAAAGAAGGAAGGGAAAGGAGGAAGGCAGTAGAGAAGGGAGGGAGGGAGAAAACAAAGGGAGAGGAAGGTAGTGTCAAAACAGGCGAGGGATGGTAAACAAAGCAACCCAAATGGAATAGTATAATTTTATAAATGGAATGACAAATGTATAAGAACTATGAATGTTAAAAAAAAAGAATAATAACCATGATGAATGTATACCTATAATTGCATATAGTGAACAAAAAATAAAAACAAACTATATATAATAAAAAAAATATTTGTCTTGCTGAAGAGGGGCATCATTGAAGTTTTTATAATTTTGGGGAAATCTTTTTACCTTGAGATTACCATCACTTTGCTTTTTTTGTATTAAACAGTTCTCGTTTTCTGCTTGTTTTTGTTTCCCCAGTTAGAAACTTCTGGTTCCCTTCTTTTTCTGCCAGAATGCAATATCATCGGCATACTTTAAACAGTTTATTTTCATACCACCTATTCAGTGGCAGGATTTTAAAAAAATTACTACTGGTTCTGTGGGTGTGGCTTGGTGGGCATGGCAGGGGAAGGATACTGCAAAATCCCCATTTCCTCCCAATCAGCTGGGACTCGGGAGGCAGAGAATAGATGGGGGCGGGGCCAGTCAGAGGTGGTATTTACCGGTTCTCCAAACTACTCAAAATTTCCGTTACAGGTTCTCCGGAACTGGTCAGGACCTGCTGAATACCACCTCTTCACCTATTGATAATTCCATTACATTCCATCAAACATTTCTCCATAGATGTTGAAAAGGTGGCAGCAATAGGACACATACCTGGCGCTCCTCTTTTTTGGATTTAAAACTCTTTTGAAAAATGTCCTTCAAATAAGCTTGTTCCCAGTATATATTATTTTAAATAAATAAATAAATACATAAATACCTTAAGTCGTTAGGGTGACAAAAATGTATGCAAGGGTGGCTTGATAAGCTATATATCAGGGGTGGGGAATGATGGGCCTTTTATGACTTGTGGACTTCAACTCCCAGAATTCCCGAGCCAGCCATGCTGACTCGGGAATTCTGGGAGTTGAAGTCCACAAGTCATAAAGGGGCCATTGCCTCTCACCTTTGCTCTATATAAATGGAAAATATTAATTTTTTCCAAATATTTCTGAGGACTAAACTGCCATTCCTGTATTATGTGTGCTGAATTCATGTATCACAGTCCCTAAAATCCAACGAAATGCACTTTAGCCAAGCAGGATTTATAAAGCCATCTGCTTTGTGCGTGACAAGAGTGACAATTTCCTCACAGAATAGATTTCCATGGACACACATACTTTATTAGTAGGGTAGTATTAGTCCAGAACACCTGTTCCTAACCATATATACCTTCTTTTAGGGCCCCAAAGGTGAACCAGGGAAGAGTGAAATGGTAGACTACAATGGCAATATCAATGAAGCTTTACAGGTAAGGAAGTAGCAGATATACCATGGGCACCAGATTATTGTGGTAATGATACTGTGAATCCTTTTATTAATTGTTGCAATTTGCTATTGATTCATTGATTATATGCCATCAAGTCATTTTGGGCTCCTTGCAACCATGTTGATATTCTCTACGATGATGTGTACTTACCTTTTGTTTGAGATCTCCCAATGGTGTACTCATTGTCAATGTAACTGAGTCCATCCATCTTGCTGCTGGTTGTCCTTTTCTTCTCTTTCCTTTGTCTTCTCTTTCCTAAAGTCCTCTTCCTCATTCCAATAACCATTGTTCTCTTTCCTGCTGTCCTTTACTCTTCCTATAATGCAATAGGATAGGATAGGATAGGATAGGATAGGATAGGATAGGATAGGATAGGATAGGATAGGATAGGATAGGATAGGATAGGATAGGATAGGATAGGATAGGATAGGATAGAATAGAATAGAATAACAGAGTTGGAAGGGACCTTGGAGGTCTTCTAGTCCAACCCCCTGCTTAGGCAGGAAACCCTATACCATTTCAGACAAATGGTTATCCAACATCTTCTTAAAAACTTCCAGTTTTGGAGCATTCACAACTTCTGGAGGCAAGTTGTTCCACTGATTAATTGTTCTAACTGTCATTTCTCCTCAGTTCTAAGTTGCATCTCTCCTTGATTAGTTTCCACCCATTGCTTCTTGTTCTACCTTCAGGTGCTTTGGAGAATAGTTTGACTCCCTCTTCTTTGTAGCAGCCCCTGAGATATTGGAACACTGCTATCATGTCACCCCCCAGTCCTTCTTTTCATTAAACTAGACATACCCAGTTCCTGCAGCCGTTCTTCATATGTTGTAGCCTCCAGTCCCCTAATCATCTTTGTTGCTCTTCTCTGCACTCTTTCTAGAGTCTTTTTCCTCTTCTTCCTCTTTCTTATAATCCTTTCCCTCTTTCCTCTTTGCTTACATGCAGAATTGGGGGGGGGGGTTACATATAACATGCTGTAGCATATGATTAAATCACATACTTCATATATTCTATTTTACTATTAATTTTTCTAGAAACATAAATAAGGATGGTAGTGTTGAATATATGGGTCTAGACCAGTGGTTCTTAACCTTTTTGAAAGAATTGCCCCCTTGAGCCATTGAGGAAGTTATCATCGCCCCCCCTCCCCCAACATAACCTCTCAATCACAACACAGGGAAATAATTCTTCAATTTATGCAACACATTTTTTTTTAATTGTCATCAGGACATATCGATGCAAATAATTTATTTCAAGTCTTTTTCCCATATCTCAACTGAGTGAAAAATTCTGTTGCCACCCATCACTTTACTCCCAAACTTCGTGATACATGTATTTCATTATTATCTTATTTATTCAAGACAATTAAATGCAATGACCACTGAAAACAAAATTCAATTGCAAGAAAATGAAATGCCCAAAAAACCCAGTAATATTTAATGATTTAATTACAAGTGAATTTTAAGATGCAAAAAGAAATATAAAAAGGGCATAAGAACAAACCGCAATGCAGGAACTAAGAATTTCAAGACGAAAACTCTGAAACTAAATTAAGATTCGAGGAAAATATATATTCATGCACACTGTAAAAAGGGTTAAAAAGACACAAAGAAAATGTTTACAGAAGGAAAGCAACAAAAATCAGAGCGACAAATTTAATGCCTTAAACTGAAGATATATATATATATATACATACATACATGCATGCATGCATGCATACATACATACATACATACATACATACATACATATATACGTTGTATTTGTGCTGATAAATAATTGGGGCATACCAGGGGTTGTGACACTAAATATATACATCCATCCATACATACATACATACATACATACATACATACATACATACATAGGTTACATGAAGAGCACAACAAAAAAATTTGAAACCATAAAACCAAGAAAATATAATATCGAACTGGAGTGCACGCTAAAAAAGTACAATACAAAGAGACACATAAAATGTTTTACAGAGCACAACAAGAATTCAAAAACAACGGTGACAACTCAAACTGGAACGTGAAATCCAATGCAAGCAAATACAACAATAAGAGCTGAGGCAATTATTAATGAAGAAAATGTATGTACACAAAAAGCAAAAAAAGAACATCAACGCCTGCCTTGTGCTTGGTGAGCTGATGCCAATTTCTTGATGTCTGGAACCATTTTTGTTATTCTTAAGTCGCCGCGCTCAGTGATCTTCAACATGTTCCTTGACTTAGAAAGGATCTGTTGGACAGTGCTGAAGCCCCTCTCCACTAAGTAAGTGGAATGAAAGGCTAAAAGAAGCAACTTAACTTCCTCCCACAATATTGGATAAGTGTTCCTCATTTTCACCCAAAAAGCTTCGCAGCCGTAACTCTGAAAATGTGATTGGGCTTCACAGTCGTATTTCAGATCTGTCAGTGGCTCTTGCAGTTTGAGATGAAGTTGTGCAAAGTCTGCTGTGAAAGGATTTAACACCCTTCCAGATTTATCAGATCATAGAATCTGGTTTCCATATCTTTTTTTAGTCGCTTCAAGTGGCAGAAAAAAACATCCAAATCTCCTGCTTGGAGTTGACGTTCATTACCAAGGCTTGGGAACTGATACAGCTCCTGGCAACTCATATTGCTTGCAAGGAGGTCCAATTTTGAAATAAATGAGCAGATTACTCCCTTGGCCTTAAGAAAATTGATTTTATCTCCTTTATCTCCACATTCACTTCATTCAGCTTGTCAAAAACATCAGTGAGATAAGCTACATCCAGACGTCGAAGTTTAAGAGAACTGCTTAAACTTGGATCAATGGATTCAAGAAATTTGACAACTGTCAAAAAGTTTGTGAAATCGCCGCAAACACTTTCCTTTTGAAAGCCACCTTACTTCGGTGTGCAAAAGGAGACGTTCAAACTCCTCGTCATTTTCTTCACAAAGCTTGTGAAAAAGTTGGTTTTTCAAGGCATTTGACTTAATTTTATTCACAGCGTTAATGACGTAATGTATAGACTCGTGCAAACAGCCACTCAAATTTTTTGAGACAAGGTGTGACTCAATGGACAGTATGAGTGATGCAATGGACAGTCATAACTCCAGGTACAACCGATTTTAGATGAGCTTTAAATCTGCGATATCGTCCAACCATGGATGCAGCTCCGTCGGTTGCATATGCTACAAGGTTTGTCAAAGGGATGTTTTTCTCATTAAAAAACTCTTCAACCTTTTTAAATATCGAAGAACCTTTTGTGTCGGTGGCTAAATTTTGAGCAAATAACAGTTCTTCCCCGATCTCTTCATTTCCATTGATGAAACGGACATAAGCCAATAACAAGGCTTCATTTTCGCGAATCGTTGACTCATCTATCTGCATCATGAATTCTGTACTTTTCAAGGTGTCAATAAGCCTTTCTTCCACTTCAGCAGCCATTTCATCCATTCTTTTTGATAAGGTGTCATTGCTCAAAGGAATTTATTGCGTGAAAGTGCTTGTGCTGGGCCCCAACATGGTGGCAACAATCTGTTTCGCTGCTGGTAAGATCAGCATTTCTCCAATAGTGTGAGGTTTGCCACATTTTGCTATCAACAAAGATACTTCGTAGGAACAAATGAGCCCCTTGTCGGCATTGAGTGACGATTTTCCAAATAACTTCTCAACAGCGCTGCGACCCTCAAACCTGGCCTTTAAGGATTGGAAAAACGATACCGGTTTGTCAGCTTTATCTGAATGAATTCTTACCAAATGGTCTTTCAGTCGGGAAGGCTTCATTGCGTCATTTGAAAATGTTTTCTCACAAAGACAAAACGGAAGTTGTACGTTGGAAGGAGATGGAATGAATCCCAATTTTAGGTATTCCGTCGAATATTGGTGATACTTCCTCTTCTCGGCCATGTTGAGAGGTCTTCGAAATGAAAGGCACTAACTGCAAATTAAATTTTCGACTGCACTGGAACACTATAAAACACACATGGACATCAATAAACCTAGTTTCAACAGTTACATTGACATTACAGCTGACATCGCAGGGGACAGCCACTCAGCATGCGATGTTTCAAAAGAAGTGCTCACCCCTCCATCACTGCCCATTCTGGCCAATGGCGCCCCACTGTATGGTAGAGTGATAGAGGCCGCTGCACAACGCGCATGAAGATGAGCGATGCATATTCACATATGTACGGTGTTCTGTACTAAAGCTAGCTGGAGGAACATTTTCAAACACAGTTCAATCCACTAATAGAGAGCGATCTGATGTTTTTGTATGACAGATATGCAGCGGTTCACTGTACGAAAAAAGTCTCAAAAGTGCCCCAAAACTTCTTGCTCCATCACCTCCATATTGCCCCCCTTCCATTCCTTCACCCCCGCATCGGCCCTTTTCGTTCCATCCCCCACCCCACACCCCGAAAAACAAAATTGCTCCCGGGGCGATATCGCCCAGGATAAGAACCACTGGTCTAGACTATTGTTATAGACTGAAGGGCACTAGTTAATTATATTACTTCTCATATCATTCCAAAGTAAACCCCTAATCCTCTGAAATAGGTATTGGCACAGATGGAAAGACACCTGTGTATTAGGTTGATTGTCTGAAAAAACTATTATTTGAATTATACCTTACCTATCATACTGTAGCATCTTTGATAGGCATATAGTTACAGATAATGCTTAACACATAATTGTTCTTTCAATCAGGAGATACGAACATTGGCCCTCATGGTGAGTTAATCTTCTTTTCTATAAGCTGTGGTTCTTAATAAATGCTCAGTTAAATAGGAGAACATGCTAGCAATCTTGACAGATGTATTATAAACTAGCTGGTAACCCGCATTGCCCGGGTATTTATTTATAAGAGGGAAATGTCCAGACCAAATGTAATTTCTAATGTTGGATTTTCCCCCTTACCAGAGGGAGCCCCCTTGTGGAGTCCTGTGAAGCCATTACCATGGCAACTTCACTGCACTGTACAGTAGAAGCCATTTTACAGCAATACAGTAGAAGCCATTTTAGATACAGATACAGACTTTATCTTAACAGAACACACACACCGAGGGTTGTTAGGGGTGTCTTACCCCCACAATATTTTTTTCCAGAGAGTAAGTCATCTGTGTACCAGGTTTGGTTGAAATTGCTTGAGGCACTCCAGAGTTATACTGGAACATACACACAGGCATTTTTATATACATATATAGGTGCCACACGTGGATAAATGAAGAACTCATCCTTTCCTATAGTCATGGGTTAGATACATACGCTTTCATTGTTCTTCATTTCAGAATTTTAGCCCAGCACATGAAGCTGGGAGAAGTATCTGTTGATAGCTATCTTCTTGTGTCTTGGTGTGATATAGCACTGCCACTGAAATTCTTCCCCTCTCAAAAAATTCAACTGTGGCAACTACAGTAGTTACCAAAAGGGTATATGCAGCAGTGGTGGGTTCCGGATCCCGTTGCAACCAGTACTCTGCAACGGGCCTGGGTGTCCACCACATGCATGTGCGCTGCACACGCAGGCACACCCACTGCCCTGCGGAGCATCGCGCAGGCACCGTATGCTGCGTGTGCATGCGCAAATGGCCCGGTTGGGTCAAAGACAGGTAAGGAACACAGGCAGGCGGGTGGGCCTCTGAAGCACTATACCGGAACGCTGTCTGCTGCTCCCAGCAGGCACCGGTACACCCGTTCTGGGGTGTACCGGCCGGAACCCACCACTGATATGCAGGATCTGTTCTCCTATTAGAGGGAACAAAGCATCGGTTTTTGGTCCTATATTCATCTCACCTTCTGACTGTCTTGTCAACCCAGGAAGAAATAGCTTGTGGGTGAAGAAACAACAGGAACTATTTACAATTCAGATAGCTATCTCCATATGCAAAGCTTACTTCCATGATTCGTTAATACACTAGCCAATGAGCGCAGAGGAGGAAATCAGGCATGTGTCCTGAATTTCCTCCCAATTAGTACCTTATGGATATGTTGGATGATGGTAGGTAGGTAGGTAGGTAGGTAGGTAGGTAGGTGGGTGGGTGGGTGGGTGGGTGGGTGGGTGGGTGGGAGGATGGATGGATGGATGGAGGTGATGGGGATAGATAGATAGAT
Source organism: Thamnophis sirtalis (assembly GCF_051295495.1). Taxonomy (NCBI): domain Eukaryota; kingdom Metazoa; phylum Chordata; class Lepidosauria; order Squamata; family Natricidae; genus Thamnophis; species Thamnophis sirtalis. The sequence continues at coordinate 34,096,344 of NW_028261395.1, forward strand.
AGATAGATAGATAGATAGATAGATAGATAGATAGATAGATAGATAGATAGATAGATAGATATTATGTCTGTATAGAGTTATAGATATAAATATAGTGTGTCTGTGTGTGTCTGTATGTATGTGTGGGTGTGTTTATGTATATGTATATGAATATATATGGTGTATATATAATCAATTTATTTGTGTATGTATGTTTGTCACACAAACTCACACAAACACATACATTTTATTCCAAATAACAATACTAATTAAAAAAGAAAGGGAAATAAATAATTATATTTATATACTGTTAAACAATTAGGGCTTTTTCCCCTCCTATCAGGGACCTCCTGGTCTTCCAGGCATCGCAGGGCCAGCCGGACCACCTGGACAGAAGGTAACTCCATCAGTCTTTCTTAACAGTCAGCTAAGATAGAGCCTTTTCCATCTCCTTAATTAAAATTGAATGAACAGGATGAAAATTAAACAAAAGCAGAGGAAGATACTGTTCTTCTAGTCAGTTCAAAAGATGGATAATCATCATCTGGAGATGGATCCCACTGTAAAATGCACCACAATGAAAACACTAGGAGAGCTTTTGTGGTGCAAATGGAATTGACAACTTGCTAATGGGAGATTTCCCAATGGAATACATGTTTCTCCTTGGTTCTGCTGACCACCCATCTTCTTTTAATTTATTATTTATTCATATGATTTATATAGCTGTCTATATCACCGAAATGACTGTGAATAGCTTACAAGTTTAGAATAGATGACCGCAGCAACCAACAGGGGAAAAATGAAGGGGATAAAATGTGTGTGCCTCATTTTCCCATCCAACAGAAAAGTAGGTTATAGCTGACACAATTATTCCCTGTTAACAATACAAATTCAAGAACAACTTAGAGACTCGAAGAACAAGCGTTATTTTCACTCTTGGACCCTGACAAATTTAGGTTATGATTCAACTTTTAGTACTAAATGATCCACAATTTCTTGAACATAATGTCAGAGTTCCAAGTAACACCCTTCAATGAAACAAAGCTCTGAGGCTTAAGTTTCCTCAAGTTTCCATTTTATTAGAGATGCCACATTGGCCTATCTGGGAAAACCCAAATCTGAAAGTTTCCAGGTTTTCTCCACCCAAGTGAAAGTTCAAGTCCCTGCCCAGCCCCCACATATCCATCACATGGTCAGTCAAGCACCGTCCCACCTGGAGATGCCTCCCAGTCACCTCATCGCAGCTGCAGGGCAAGGTGGCCTTGACTCTCTGTGAAAGGAATGTTAATTTGACTATATATCTCCCCTACTCCATATAATTCCCCCTACCATTTTCCCACAGTAGAAAATGTGGCAGGCCTGAAGTCCCAAGGGTAAAAGATGGCTTCCAGGTCTGACACATGACTGTTCCAGTGGTGGGATTCAGCCAGTTTGCACCTATTCGGGAGAACTGGTTGTTACCTTTCTAAGCAGTTTGGTTCTTGGAAGAAATCTCATTTTGGTTTTTTTCCCACTTTACAGGGCTAACTCTGCAAGGAAGGCAGGAAGGAAACATTCTGGTGTTGTTTCTAGCCTAATCTTTATTGCCCTGCTTACGGAAACTGCCTCTCCGGTTAACCTTTATTACATTGTAACAGTTAAGGCAAAGCGCCCGTCGATGTGAGTGATGTTGAGTTGGCCACGCCCATCCAGTCACATGACCCCCCGAGCCCCACCTATCCAGCTGGTCATTAGGGCAGAGAACCAGTTATTCAATTATTTGAATCCCACCACTGAACTGTTCCCTCTTTATTTGCCAAATTTAAAGTAAAAGTGTTTGTTCTGTCTTCACATCTCTTCTGCAAGGTTCCAAGGTTTATAATATAATATACTGTATTATCCTTCACTGTTTCCTCTCAGGGTGAAATTGGCTTGCCAGGTCCCCCCGGACGTAATGGAGAAAAGGTAAGAAGCTAGACATGAGAAACAGGTACCGTACACCAGGGGTGGGTTCCGGCTTCTTTTACTGCCAGTTCGCTCAGGGATGTGCTTCGGGCATGATCCGTGCTACGTGCACATGTGCGCGACCCATACATGCACAGAAATAAACAAAATTGCTTCTGCACATGCACAGAAGCATCAAACAAGATGGTGGTGCTTATGGCACCTATAGAACTGGTTCGGGTGAAGGGGGAGAGAGAGAGAGTAGTATGGGATAAAAGTGAAAAGTGAAAGAAAAGCATTAACATCCAACTCTTTTCAGTGCGGCAGAATAAAAATATTTTAAATCAACGTTTTACTTTGGCATACTTAATCTATACTAGCCCTGTGATGGCGAATCTATGCCACATGTGCCACACGTGGCAGATGGAGCCCTCTCTGCAGGCACATGAGCTGTCGCCCCAGCTCAGCTCCACCCTGCATGCTCGCATTCTTGCATCTGGCCAGCTGATTTTTGGGTCTCTGCCGCACATGTGCGGGGCTCAGGGTACATGTGAGAGACGTGAGGGGCTCACCCACACATGCATGTGCCCCATTGTTGGTCCCAGGAGGCTTCATGGAGGTCTACTAGGTCCAAAACGGTGTGCAGGGGGGTCGACTGCGCATGCACAGGGGGGCGGGGGTAATAGGGGGTGTCACGTGGGCATTGCATTATGGGTGTGGGAACTGATGTGCTGTTGTGCTCTCACGTGGTAGCCATCACTGTACTAGCCCTTTCTATAACAACAAACCTGTCTAATCAGCAAATCCCAAAGTCAACGTTTCGTTTTTGTTCCTACCCCAAGCACAAAACCTAGAAGCAGTTTCCGAATTGAAAGGAAGTTGGATATATTCTTTTCTTTGACTAAAGCACTTATTTTAGCCATCTCCGCCAGTTCTGTCTTTTTTTTCCTCTCACTTCTGCTAAGTTTCCCTGTTAGAACAAGTGAACAGTTGGACTGAAAAAACTCTTGACCTGTCTTATCAATCCTTCAAAGATGTTGCCAAAAATAGAAAGGTCGTGTATTTCCTGGATTGGGTGGGAAGGAAAAAGCAGCAGAATCTATCAGTCAGGAACTGATTCCAGTTCAGAGAAAGTTCCTAGCCATCACTGTGTTAAATGTAAAGGAAGGAGCTAAAACCCAGAAAGGAATATCTTAAACAGAAATGGGTTTGAAAAATGTTAGTAACCAGTTCTCTGCTCGGTTGCTGGGTGGGCATGGCCATGGTGGGTGTGCCTATTTGGCCTCCTGCACCATAGGAGGGGGGGCATTTTCACCCTCCCCAGGCTTCGGAGGCTTTTTTTGAGCCTCCAGGAGGGCAAAAATGGTCTCCCCTGGGCTCTGGAAGCCTTCTGAAGGCCGGAAACAGGCCTGTTTCCAGACTTCCAGAACTTCTTGGAGGCCCATTTTTCGCCCTCCCAGAGCCTCCACCTTCCCTGGTCCTGCATTTACCTGGCATGATGAATGGCCATGTGGAGACTCCAAGGTGGGGTGGGGAGGGCGGGGCCAGCCAGTCCTTGCAACTACCGGTTTGGCAAACCAGATGTAAAATTAACCGGCTGAATCCCACCCCTGACCTTAAACCATCTTGACTTCTAGCCAGTTTAGCATGGGAGACAAGCAATTGAAGGCTTTAGTAAAAGAACAAAAATCCTTTGTTTAAGTCAAGATGAAGGAGAAGGAAAAGTTTTTCTTATTTTTCAAGTCTACATTTTAAGTGTTTCTCCTACCTTTTCTTCTACTTTTACCTTATCAGACAATATCTTTTAGAAAGAAAACCTGTTCTACACTGAGATGACCCAATTCAGGTCTATGAAGAAGGCCATTAAAAAGTTTCTACCTTCAACATTTTATACCTATGTTTGCAAAGACCCAAGCTGACACATTTTTGAATTCTATTCTTTCTTCCTGTAGCTTCTTGGCTATTGAATCAAGGATTCTGTAATAAATTTGAGGTTCTTTTCAAGAATTGCTCATTTTGTGTCTAATGTGCTTTTAAACTAGAAACTGTTAAAAACATATCAAAAATTAACTTTTTGGCAGAGAGCCCCATGTGACTCAATAGAATTATAAAATCATATGAGCCTATGATTCTAAGAATCATTAAAGAGGTACAAATATAGATGGGGTAAATGCAATAGCTATGCTCATATACAAATATTATTCCCAATTGAAAGAAACAAGCAATTAGAGTATCTTTCTCATTGCACAATTCCACCTTAAATCTTTCTTTCTTTGTAGGGTCTTGATGGCCTAAATGGAATTAAAGGTGACCAAGGGATGCCTGGACCTCCTGGTCTTATCGGTCCAACTGGACTTCCAGGTTTTACAGTAAGCACACCAAATGATTTTTCTAATTAAAAAACTCTGCCATTGCCATCAAGAAAGTCAACTAGTACAAATCATTTAAGAGATAAAAGCAATATTCCTCAAGCGAAATAATATGCCTCGAACTTTCTTCCTTAGCTGAAGTTCAGATAGTCAATTAAGGCCACTCAATGTATTTGGGCCTGGATTCCTTTGAACGAAGTTCTGCCAAGACCAAAGTCTCCAAAGACCCATTTCTCTACCTAGCTTCATGCTCTTGCTTGACCAAGAGACTTCTCATGACTGTCAGCTTTGACAAGTTGTAAGCAACAACTGCAAAGCAATCATTGAGAAGGAACAAAACGAGGACAGGGGGGTATGGCAAGAATATCCCTGAGAAAAAGTAGGTTTAGAAAGTGATTGTCACAGGATTATTTTTTTCAAGATTTCAGACTTGGTGCTTCCCTTCTATATGTACATTATACTTTAAAGACGTTGGTCAAATTAAATAAAATGCTAGTTAATCATAATAGCCAGAGAGGCTTTTAGTTAGTGGTGGAATTCAGCCGGTTTGGGCCGGTTCAGGCAAACAGATTGTTAAATTGCTGGTTGCCCTGCCCCTTCCTGCCCCACCCCTTCCAGGAGTCCCCCCCCACCCTGTTTTGGCTCCCAGTTAAGTGCAGGGAGGCCTACTAGGCCCAAAATGGGGTGCAGAGGTGTGCGGTGTACCCTCCCCCCCCCAGCCCATTTTTGCTCCCAGGAGGCTGTAGGGGGGTTGTACTAGGCCAAAATGGGGCATGGGAGTGGTCTGTTTTTGCTCCCAGGGTAGTGCAGGAGGCTGAGTGCTACCTGTCACACCCTCTAGCCATGCCCACCATGGCCACACCCATCAGAGATATTCAGCAGGTTCTGACCAGTTCTGGAGAACCAGTAATGGAAATTTTGAGTTGTTCAGAGAACTGGTAAATACCACCCCACCCCCATCTATTCTCTGCCTCCCGAGTCCCAGCTGATCAGGAGGAAATGGGGATTTTGCAGTAACCTTCCCCTGGAATGGGGAAGGAATGGAGATTTTACAGTATCCTTTCCCTGCCACCCCCACCATGCCACAACTACCAAGCCATGCCCACAGAACTGGTAGTAAAAAATGTTGAATCCCACCACTGATGCCCACCAGCCAGTCATTAGGACTGTTAAATTATTTGAATCCCACCACTACTTTTAGTGTTATTCTAGAAGTGATTGCATTTTTATTTACTTCTTCATGCTGTCTTCATCTGAACCTTTGGCCTTCTTGGAATTTCACTGCTATAATAACATGGCATGGATGTCTTTTTTATTACAATATTGTTGTATTGACAGGGAGAGAAGGGAGAACCTGGAGAAAAAGGAGATATCGGGACTTCAGTAAGTAATCAAACCATGTTATTTTTTAAAACATTAGAAAAAAACCCCTCCTTTTCCTTAACTACAGTTCAATTTTCTTCATTCCTTCTTCCCAACTACTATTTTCAGAATGATAGGTTTAATTTCTACATAATAATTTTGAGGAAGGAGTCCGGTTACTGCTTTAATTTACTGAGCATGAAAGTGAATTATTATGGCAATGACATTTGCTTTTCTATTTGGCTTTTAGGTAACTGGTCCACCAGGGCCTCGAGGTCCACCTGGAAACCCAGTAAGTCTTTTCTACAATGTGGACTATAAATATTTTTTCCCTTTTTCTAAAGTACTAGTTGATAACCCAGTGTTGCCCGAGTATTTATTTATAGAGGGAAAATGTCAGGAGTAAACGTAATTTCTAATGTTAGATTTTTACCCCTAACTAGAGGGAGGCCCCTTGTGGAATACTGTGAAGCCGTAACCATGGCAACTCCACTGTGCTGTCCAGTAGAATCCATTTTACAGCAGTACAGTAGAGGCCATTTTAAGGCACAACAGGCTGTATCTTAACAGAACACACAACTCGAGGGTGCTAGGGATGTTTTACCCCCACCGTATTTGTTTCCAGAGAGTAAGTCATCTGTGTACCAAGTTTGGTTGAAATTGCTCGAGGCGTTCCAGAGTTACGCTGGAACACACACAGCCATTTATATATAGAGAGAGATAACCAGTAACTTGAAATGCATTCAGAGCTAACTGTCAGCCAATGCAACCCACAGAGCAGGAGGTCACATGGACATTAATGAGGTATACTGATCATTGCTTACACCACTACAGGATCAAGAAGCATTAGTGGGAGTCCTGTTTATGAACATGGAGAATATTCAAACAAGGGAGTGATAGTGACCAAAATATTTAGATCCACAAAATTCCATAGTACACACTATAAGTGTGTGTGTGTGTGTTTGTTTGTGTGTGTGTGTGTGTGTGTGTGTGTGCTAGTGTTAGTGTTATAATGTAGTCCAGAGTTGCAGGAGGGAGGTGCTCCTTCCCAAGGAACAAAGAGACAATATAGATTGGAATCTTTGATATGCAGGAAAAGTACAAAGATGGATCCTTCCTAGCAGTTCACAAGGTATATTTAATAGTTATGTAGATAATTGCTTTAGTCTGGGAAGAATTTTATCTATAGGCTAGCAACAATAAAGATACTATTCTCAAGTAATTTCTCATGTCATCCTCAGTTCCTTGGATCTGACAATATGAGAATTACAGAAATCAAAACATTCCCTGTTTTATTTGTTATATTCAGATGCTTTAAAATGATTTGTCAGTAGGGTTAATTAACAAAAGCATTTTATTATTGAAACCATGCCGTTATTTTCCATAAAGAGTGCATAGGCAAGCAAACATAATGCAGATGTTTCCTCTACATTATGACTCAAAATGTTAGTTAGGCAATACAGGGAGTACGTGTATAACGATCACCTGTTCAACAGTACTTACAATTTACAATGAGACTGAGTGTGTGGCACTGATCCTTGTACTTGTAGCCATCACAGGGCTCCTGCAGTCACGTGATCAGGATCTGGGTACTTGGTAACCAGCCCACATTTCTGACTACTACAGTGTCCAGTAGTCACCTACGTAATTGTAATTTGCACTCTTCTCTGCTAGCTTCCCACAAGCAAAGTTAATGGGGAAGCCGATGGGAAATCAAAGGTCGCAATCATATTAAGCCTTTGGTTAATGATCCACACATTCCTCACTTAATGGCAATCAGGACTGTCAGAACTGTCGTTGCTGAGAGCCATAGTCACATGACATCATGCTCAGCAAACACAGCATATAGCAGTGATGGCGAACATTTTTGTAAAGGTGTGCCAAAATTATGCAGACATGCTCACACCCACAATTCAATGCGCTCTGCCCACCTGCACATGCATGCGCAAACACCCCCCATGTGGTGGGGGGAGAGTTTTTGCCCTCCTCAGGCTTGGGAGGCTTCCCTGAAACTTGAAAGGGCGAAAAATGGACCCAATGGACCAACTGGAAGTTCAGGAATGAACTTCCGATTGGCCCATTAGGCCTGTTTTTTGCCCTCCCTAGGCTCTGGAGGCTTTCCTGAAGCCTGGGGAGGGCAAAAACGACCTCCCACAGCCCCTCAGAAGGCCAAAAATCAGCTAGCTGTCATGTGCATGCGCGGCGGAGATGACACCTTGCGCACCAGCAAATATGGCTCCACGTGCCATCTGTGGCACATGTACGATAGATTTGCCATCATGGCCATATAGTGATGGATTTTCTGGCCCCAATTACTATTAAAACAGGGCTACCTGTAGAGCAGAGGTTCTAAAGCTGTATTTTAGAGTATTTTAGGCATATCCTGAGGGTAAGGGAAAGATTTATAATTGTTTGTTTGTGAGTCAAAGGTCCAGTTTGGGATTGCCTCTGTCAAGACACTTGTATATAAGCAATTTATATTTAAATAAACATTGTGTGGGGAAAAGGTGTAATTGGGCCAAACAGCTTAAGATTGACAATAGTAGAGAAAATCTGGGTGTCTTTGTACTGCTAGAATTTTAAGTTGAAAGAAAATTATACCAACTTTATTTTTAATTCCAACTATAGGGTCTTCAAGGCTTACCGGGACCTAAGGTAAGAAAAACAAATAATAAAACTGAACTCAAATAGGCATCTTAGAGAAAATATTTTGTGTGCTGTTCTAAAAGAAAAATTATGGCTTTGCATATTTTGGAGCAGGAGTATTCAACCTGTAACTGTCTAAAAGTATTTCTCTCCATTTCTTGCCATTTGCTAAACCAGTGATAACTAACCTTTTTTGGATCATGTGCCAAAAGTGGGGGGAGTGTAGGGGGGGGTCGTGTGTGGGTGTGCCACATACATAATGCTATGTGTGCGACCCCCAGTGCACATGCGCGCACGACCAGCACTCCCCCGCCCCCGCTTTTGGCAGCTTTCTAAGAGCTTGGCGAGGGCGAAAACAGCCTCCCCCACCCCAACCCCTGGAGGCCCTCCAGAGGGCGGAAAACCGACCCTAAGGGCAAACCAGATGTTCGGGAACAAACTTCCCGTTTACTTGTAGGGCTGTTTTTTCCCCCTCCAGAACTTTCAGGGAAGCCTCCTGAAGGCTCCAGAGGATGAAAAACGGCCCTACAGACAAACTAGAAGTCAGTTTGCTCATAGGGCCATTTTCTGCCCACCAGACCCTTCAGGGAAGCTGGAGGGTGAAAAACGGCCCTACGAGCAAACCAGAAGTCCGTTCCCAAACTTCCGGTTTGGCCATAGGGCCGTTTTTCCCCGAAAAACAGCCTCAAAATAAGGCCAATGTCAGCTGGCCAGTGCACGCATACGCGCTGGAGCTGACAGGGCAACGGCTCGCGTGCCCTAACAAATGGCTCTGCATGCCACCTGTGGCACGTGTGCCATAGGTTCGCCATCACAGGGTTAAACCTTTTAAGGCCATGAAGGCTATGGCATGTGTGCTCTTCTGGCACGGGCGCCGTCGCTCCAAGTTAGATCTCTGTAGCGTTTCTTTCATGAGCTTTTTTCCCTGCGAAACAGAAGCTCGTGAAAGAAAAAGATCTTACCTCTTGCCGCAACATCCCTAATTTAACCGAACTGCAAATATATTGTCCACACCTACCTGCATTTTTACAATTTTCAGCTTTCGCACATCATTTGTTATTTACTTTCCATCCTTTTTCCTTGCATATCTGCATTTACAGCATTCATTTCAACTCTACTGACATCACTATAATTGCTGTACAAATCTCTGAAATTCTTTATCCAGCCTTCCCTGTCTTCACTTCCCAAATCTTTTCATTACTTTTGTTTTTAATTCGACTTGTTTTCCCTCTTCAGCCATTTCCAAGCATTTTTTTAAAAAATCCCATTAAAATGATGCTGCATCTTTTCTTACTCGTAATCATATCTGTTCTTTGCTCTCTCTGTCTACCTTCTTTGCAACTTTCTTTTTTCGGTATACACATTAAATAGTATAGGTAGTCCTTGACTTACAACCATTTGTTTAGTGACCATTTGAAGTTACAACGACATTGTAAAAAGTGACATGACAATTATTTACACTTGCAACCTTTGCAGTATATCCATGGTCAACTCATCAAAATTCAGATGCTTGGCAAGTGACTCATATTTATCACAGTTGCAGTGCCCCGGGGTCATGGGATCATCTTCTGAAGCCTTCTGAGAAGCGAAGTCAATGGGGAAGGTGGATTCACTTAACAACCGTGTTGCAAACTTAACAACTGCAGTGATTCACTGTGACAAAATGTCATAAAATGGGGCAAAGTCACTTAAAACTGCCTTGCTTAACAATGGGAATTTTGGACTAGGTGGTGATCATAACTTGAAGACTACTAGTATCTTTCTTTATTTCTTGTTCCTCCTTTTTTTTGCAGCAATCATTTTTATGCACCTTTTTTTCTCATCCATATCACATTTTTACATGAACATCCCACAAAGCGTCTTCATCCAAGTGTGCTAGGAACATCACTCCACTCTCTGCCTTTCAAATGGCTTCCACATTGTCTACCTTATGTTGGAACAATGGCCCCTTTATGACCTGTGGACTTTGACTCCCAGCTGACTCAGGAATTCTGGGAGTTGAGGTCCACAGGTTGTAAAGGGGCCATTGTTCCTCACCCCTGCTTTACGTACCCTTTCCATTCATTCTCTTGGGAGATTCAGTTATCTTTTCAAATAGGAGTTGAAACTTCTCTTTTTCCAGTCCTTAGCAAAACGTCACCTCGCCATTGCTATATAAATGCTTTTGGGATGTCACCAAGTCCTTTTCTCTGTATAACTCCTGTTTAGAAACCTACGGGAGAAGAATTAGTGTCAGGGCCCCAAAAAATAGCCCGAACGAAATAAAACTCCAAGGCTTGAGTCCAGGGGTGAGTTCCGGCAGAGACTACTGCTGGTTTACTCAGGGCAATTCCGTGCACATGCACATGCTTGAGGTAAGCTGCACACGCATGTGCAGTACAACTAAAAACATAATGGCACCATCTACCGTGCCACCAGGAGAACCGGTTCGGGGGCATGGCAGGCCTGGGTTGCTGCCAGTTCCAGTGACCCAGGCCACCAAGCTACTACCAGTTCAGCTGAACTGGTACTACCGGTTCGGTCTGAACTGGTAGGAACCCACCACTGGCTTGGGTTTCCTCAAAGTTCCACTTTATTAGAGATATCATGTTGGCACATCTGGGAAAAGCTGAATCTGGAAGCTTCCAAGTTTTCCCATCCAGTTGAAAGTTCAGGATCCTGCCCCAACACCAGTGGTGGGTTTCAAAATTTTTTAGAACCTCTTCTGTAGGTGTGGCCTGCTTTGTGGGAGTGGCTTGCCAGCCATGTGACTGCCATGAAGACAGATTCCTCCCATCCATATCTGGCCAGGTACAGATACAAAAGTGACCTTGATTTTCTACGAAGAATGTTATTATGGCTACACATCACCCAACTCCACATAATCCCCCCTCCCATTTTCTCACAGTAGAAAGTGTGGCAGGCCTGAAACCCAAAAAGAAAAGATGGCTTACAGGTCTGACAATTAGCTTTCTTCTGATATGTTTTTCTTTTAGGGAGAAACAGGAATTGATGGAATAAAAGGTGAAAAGGGTATCCAAGGAGAAAAAGGAGATCGGGGTCCTCTGGGACTGCCTGTAAGTATCTAGAAAGAAAGGGAAATCACAACAAGAAATGACAATGAATACAATTTACTCATGAGAATACTTCAGATATCTCTCAGAGAAGCATGTCACTTTAGAATGATATTCTTGGTTTTGAAAAATCAGAGGAAATTCTTCCAGATAATTATTGACTGGGTAACGTTGACATGAAGAAAAGTGCTTCAGTGGATTGCAACATTATTTTATTCATAGTCATGGAAAAATGGTTTCAAATGCTAGTTCAGATGCTGAAATATGCAAGAAATAACTCACAGAATTCATTTATTCACAACTAGCCGATAGCCCAGCAATGCCCGGGCATTTATTTATAAGGGGGAAATGTCCAGACCAAACGTAATTTCGAATGTTGGATTTTCCCCCTTACCAGAGGGAGCTTCTTAGTGGAGTACTGTAAAGCCGTTACCATGGCAACTCCACTGCATTGCACAGTAGAAGCCATTTTATGGCACAACAGGCTGTATCTTAACAGAACACACATCCCAATGGGTTTTAGGAGTGTCTTACCCCCCACAGTATTTGTTTCCAGAGAGTAAGCCATTTGTGTACCAAGTTCAGTTAAAATTGCTCGAGGCGTTCCAGAGTTATGCTGGAACATACACACACACAGCCATTTAGATAGATGATAGATAGATAGATAGATAGATAGATAGATAGATAGATAGATAGATAGATAGATCGATCGATAGATAGATAGATAGAAAGATAGAAAGAAAGAAAGAAAGAAAGAAAGAAAGAAAGAAAGAAAGAAAGAAAGAAAGAAAGAAAGAAAGAAAGAAAGTGGGAGAAGGGGAACAATGTAGAGGAACTATCTGGTACAGTTTTCTTCCTAAGTTCAGGAACTGATATTTAGTTTGGATTCCTTATTTAAGTAAAAAAAAATCTTATCCAGGAACATTCCATTTCCTATCTGATATGTATAAGAATTAATTCACAACTGCATTCAGCTCCTTTCCCCACACACAACTTTTTATACTTTGCTCACAACAAGGAGCTCTCTCTGGATTCTCTTGTAAGCCCACACTGTATAATGGCTTGCTACAGGTAGTCCTCAGTTAACAACGACAATTGAGACTGGAATCTCTGTTCCTAAGTGATGTGGTTGTAGAGCGCAATGTCATGTGTCCATATTGCTTGCCAACTGCAGTTCTGACATTTCCTGGTTTCATCTATAAGCAAATCCCATATTGTCATTAAGCAAGGATCTCACATGGTCATCATTTGAGACTTCCCGCCAGCTTCCCCATTGACTTTGCTTGTAGGAAGCTGGAATAGAAGATTACAAATGGTGTCCTGGCGATTTCAGGAAGCTGTGACATCATAATTGCAAGCCAGGCTCCAAGCACCCAGATTACAATCACATGACCATGCAGGGATACTGCAACAACTGAACCTTCATGATGGACCGGTCATAAGTATCACTGATTCAGCAGTGTTGCAAGTTTGAACTGTTGTTGAATGTGTGATGGTTAAATGAGGACAACCTATATTGGTGCACTCAACCACTGCATGTTGGTGGCTGCTGTAGACAACATTTTAACAGGCAGTTGGAGCTGGTATATCCACTTCTTTTGCAGTCATGAGGCCACATTAGTAAGAGCTAGTAGAGAAGGACAGGCAGTAGGAAGATACTGAACAATTTTCTTATTGAGAGTGTTGCTTTGTAGCAGTAGAAACTGGAAAGCTGGATAAATTTGAAAATCAGCAGCACCAGTGCTGGTCTTGCTGCCAAAGCTGTTATCTTCACACCTCTAACAGCATGGGATGCCTCTTATTTGCCTGTCACTGGCAATGCTAATATATTTTTGAAGGAGGGAGGTTGAGCAAAAGCTCCCTTAACAGAATAATAAAATAGCAAAGTTGGAAGAGACCTTGGAGGTCTTCTAGTTCAAGACCCTGCTCAACCTGGAAACCAACAAACTAGAATGAATTAGACAATTAGAATGAGATGAATTAGTGTTAATCCTAAATGGATTGCAAAACAATATCTCAGAGGCTGCCACAAAAAAGAGGGGGTCAAGCTATTCTCCAAAGCACCTGAGGGTAGGAGAAGAAGAAATGGGTGGAAACCAATCAAGGAGAGAAGCAACTCAGAACTGAGGAGAAATTTCCTGACAGAACAATTAATCAGTGGAACAACTTGCCTCCAGAAGTTGTGAATGTTCCAGCACTGGACGTTTTTTAAGAAGATGATGGATAACCATTTGTCTGAAGTGATGTAGGGTTTCCTGCCTAAGCAGGGGGTTGGACTAGAAGACCTCCAAGATCCCTTCCAACTCTGTTATTCTATCATTCTACAAATCTAGAGGTGGAAATACAAACTTTACTGTTTTACAAAGAAACAAGGTGCTAAAGAATTGGACAAGGGAACACTCTTTAGAGTATATATTTTCCTATATACACACATGTACCATGTATGTAGACACCTTGCTCTTAATGCATATTTATTTTAAGGACCAGTTCAGGTTATAATATTAGAATTTGTATGTTCTGGTCTTGACCCAGTCTACCTATACACCTAAGTAGGAATCTGTAGCACAAATATTTATTCCTCCAATTCAATTAAATTCAGAATGGAAGCTTGATGGAATTCCAAATCAGATGTAGATTAGTATTAGTTGTTATGTGGAAGGTTGCTTCCCACTTGTTAGGTGTTTCTTACTGCCTGGGGAAACGGGTGTATTTTTATAGTTCTTAATGCACTAAGCTGTGTGTCTTAGGTTGGGGAAAACTATCGTACTTTGATTGAAAGCAATGGAAAAGAAAGGATCTTTGGTGGCATGGAACCCAAATGTTAATAAATTCAGATCCTTGAGGGAAAGGAAAGTCATATTTAAAGAAGATGAAGAGAAATCATCTTCATTTCATTAATTTTTTTTTGCTGAATTCTTGCACCGTTCAGAGAAAGGGGAAAGGAAAATCCTTCCTTTTTGCTGGCAATAACAATTTTCTGAATGGGACAGTACCATATTTTTCAGAGTATAAAATGCTCAGAAGTATAAGACGCACCTAGCTTTTGGGGAGGAAAACAAGGGGGGGGGAAATCTGCCTCTGCCTCCCAGCAAGTTGCCTCCTTGCAACAAACAGCAAACAATACAGACAATTTACACTGTTTGTAATGTTACATTTCAGACTATACTTTTGCTGTTAAAATTGATGTACTTTCTGGAAGTATAATTATTCTCTGCTATTTAAAAGAAGATATAATAGCACTGGGCCTCTTCAGATCAAGTATTTATTTTAAAAAGCTTCTTCATTTTGTTAAATTGTCTAGAACAATAATAAAGCAGTCTTTAAAAAAATAAGTCTAATAATTTGAAGATTCTATAGGCATTTATAGTTATTGACTTACCTCCTTGCAGCAAGCAGCAAACAGCCTGATTAGCACAAGAAAAAAAAAAGCTGCCTCTGCTTTCCAGCAATTTGCTTTGTGGAGCAAACAGCAAGTTTCACTTTCAATTTCAGCCCTCCCATTTCAGGCTGCAGGGGTTGCTATAGCCTATTGCAGCCTCCGCAAGCCCCAGGAGGTAAATTGCTGGGAGGCAGAGGCCAAAGGGTGGGGGCCAGTGGGTGGGTGGGTATTGTATAAGACACACCCAAATTTTCACCCTCTTTTAGGGGGGAAAAGATGCGTCTTATACTCCGAAAAATACGGTGATTAGCCCAGCATTCGTTTTTCTTCCTTTTCCTCCTTAAAAATAGAAATATCAGTAGCTGTTGCAGTTTCAGATCCTGCATTCCAGTATTGTGTAGGGCTAGTGTACTTGGGCTCCAGAATTCCAGATGACCACTAGATGCTAGCAAAAAGATAGCAATTTATTTATTCATTTATTTATTTATTTAACTTGTTTGTTCATTTGTTTATACTATTTATATAGTCGTCCATCTTTCAGCCAACTGGGCAGCTCCTAATGATCATTTTACAGTCCAAAAACCTGACGTTTTACAAATGTAATGGTTCTGGGATTTCAATCTCAAGAAAAACAAAATTAATTATCAATGAAAACATAGTTTATTCCAAAGTAAACATTATAAACGCAGTGACATCATTTCCTCTTTTATACGTTGGAAAAGCCTCAGAAGTAAGAAAAGGATTTGCTTTGCAGAAAACTTAAAACTAGAAAAGCCATTGAGGTAACGGAGAATCGCTGAAAATTGGGAAGTAAAGTAAAGGAGTACCTGTGGATATTACTCACTGCCAACTATAGGAGGCAATGCTCATCTCCATTACAAGGCCATGGAGTGGTCAGTGTTGTCCAAAGACATTTCCATGGTCATGTGGCCAGCATGATGTCATGGAGTGCAATTACTTTCTGACCAAAATGGTACCTTTTTACCTACTCACAGTTGCATGTTTTCAAACTGCTAGATTGGCAGTAGCTGGGGCAAGGATGGGAACTCACCCTGCCACATGGCACTCAGGTCTCAAACCTGAGCTGCCAGCTTTCTAGCCAACAAGCCCAGCAACCGTTAAGCCACTGCACGGATAGATAGATAGATAGATAGATAGATAGATAGATAGATAGATAGATAGATAGATAGATAGATAGATAGATAGATAGATGATAGATAGATGATAGATAGATAGATAGATAGATAGATAGATAGATAGATAGATAGATAGATAGATAGATAGATAGATGATAGAATTACACACACACACACACACACACACACACTTTTCCAGTTGACATGAAAATGGATGCATGGCATTGTATAATAGGAGCATCCTATTTTTTTTCTAATCTGGTATTATTTTGCTCCTAACATTCACCTGCTGTAAATTAAGGTCAATTACTGCTAGTTGATCTAACACGGATGTATTTCTTAAGGCCTTTTCCCCCAGAGATGATGCTTCAACTTTGTCCTACTTTTCAGACCTGAGATCAGGTCAATTTCACTTCTCCTGGCAACTAATGATGCTTGGATGACTTAATAATGTCTGCAGGAAAAACAATGTCATTTGAGATTTTTTTAGTTACTCAACGATTCACAGGAGTAACTAGTGCATACTGAAAGAATAACCAAGTCTCTTTGATCCTTCTATGCAAAAGCTAACGTTCAAGCGAATGTATGTATCACTTGATAGAATAGTGTGCTTTCTTAGCTGCAGTTATTCAGAATAAAAAAAGGTCTTTAGACAAAAATTGCTTTCCTAAGTTAAGTTCAGGTAGTTTCAGTACCACCTTTCCTACAAAAAACTTGGGAATCTATAGATAAATATCAATTGAAATATAATTGTAAATAACTTTTATTTCCTAATAAGTTCAGTTCAAAAGCTCTCTTAAATTATCTTTCTATTTTTATTAATTTCCCAAATCTCTGAATGTAAGAAAAAGGAAAAATGTATTTGCACTTCATCCTCAATTTGAGTTCTATTATTCTTAGACTTTATACTTCAATTTTATAAGAAATTAGATTCCTAATGTTGTCCTAACTTGCCTATGGTTATAGCCCATAATTCTAGTGATTAAATGACATTATCCAGGTTTTTTTTTTATTAGAAGCTTAATAACCACTTTTAGCCTTTCCTTTTAAAAATGATGTATGCCATAAAATTTATACGTAACCATGACGTGGTGGTTCAATGGATAAGATGCTAAGCTTGTCAATCAGAAATGGTCGGCAGTTTGGCAGTTCAAATCCCTAGTGCCGCGTAACAGAGTGAGCTCCCGTTACTTGTCTCAGCTTCTACCAACCTAGCAGTTCGAAAGCACGTAAAAAGGCAAGTAGAAAAATAGGAACCACCTTTGGTGGGAAGGTAACAGCGTTCCGTGCACCTTCAGCGTTTAATCATGCCAGCCACATGACCACAGAGACATCTTCGGACAGCGCTGGCTCTTCAGCTTTGAAACAGAGATGAGCACTGCCCATTAGAGTTGGGAAAGACTAGCACGTATGTGCATGGAGAACCTTTACCTTATGGATATTAAAATAATACTATAACCTCCATGACACTTTAGATCATCTATTAGTTAGTTGTGTTCTTTTATTGTGTTTAATTAACTCTTTTATTCTTTCATGTTTCATGTTTTTTGTTGTTTTCAAAAATGCTTTTAAAAAGAAGAGTTCCACTTCCCAGTAATACGAAACACACTGGACGGTGTTGCCCATCACAATTTTAACTGGGACTCCATTTAATGTATCTGAATGAAAGTAGCTCATTATGAGATATTTTGGTATATATATATTATGTGTGTGTGTGTGTGTGTATATATATATATATATATATATATATATATATATATATATATATATATATATATATATATATATATATATATATATATATATATATATATATATATATATATATATATATATATATATATATATATATAAAGTTATAAAGTTTTCCATTAAAAAAAGAGAAAAATTTGCCTCCTAAAATTTTAACCTCTAATGTCATATTTTCAGTTTTGTTTTTTTGTTTTCTAATTATAAGGGTAACTCTTTTACTCAATAATCAAACTAGGCTCCTATAGCATTTTCATCATTTGAGGGCAACTTTCCAGAACACTGTAGGTAGCGCTTAATTGCTCAAAGATCACCATTTCAGTTGTTGCATGGAGAAGAAAATGACTCATATTTTTCAAATCCAGAATTCATTAGTCTCTCCATCATAACAGAACATACACAGCTAGTCCTCACCTTATGACCACAATTGAGCCCAGCATTTCCATTGCTAAGTGAGACAGTTGCTAAGAGCTTTGCCCTATTGTATGACCTTTCTGGCCACGGTTATTAAGTGAATCACTGCAGTTGTTAAATTAGTAACATGGCGGTAAGTGAATCTGGTTTCCCCATTGACTTTGCTTGTCAGAAGGTCACTGCAAAGGTCATAAATGTGGAACAGTTGCCAAGCATCTGAATTTTGATCAGGTGACCTGGGGATGCTGCAACAGTCGTAAGTGTGAAAAATGGTTGTTGTAAGTTGATGACTACCTGGGCTAGTTTTCTATTACAAGTTTGATATCAATCTGTGTTGCTAATAAATATGATCAGAAACTTGGGAAGTGATGGAGAAAGTAATGACGAACAAGACACCGTGTTTACCAAATATTTCCTTTCTATGTCCTAGTATTGAAGACATAAAGTCATAATAGGTATAATACTTTTATGTCTCCCTTCTTCTGACAGAAGGAAGCCCTTTAAGCATTCATACAATCATCAGATTGCATAGGAGACCCAAGGTCATGAGGTTAGAACTGTATTGGTGAATAATGCAAGAGGGGGGGCTTTAAAATTTTATTTTAAAATATGGAATTACACACTCATACTGCCAATGTATGTATGTCAATGTATGACGCGATGGCTCAGTGGCTAAGACACTGAGCTTGTCGATCAGAAAGGTCGGCAGTTCAGCAGCTCGAATCTCTAGCGCCACGTAACAGAGTGAGCTCCGGTTACTTGTCCCAGCTTCTGCCAACCTAGCAGTTCGAAAGAACATTAAAAATGCAAGTAGAAAAATAAGGACCACCTTTGGTGGGAAGGTAACAGCACTCCATGCACCTTTGGCATTTAGTCATGCTGGCCACATGACCACAGAGATGTCTTCGGACAGCGCTGCCTCTTCAGCTTTGAAATGAAGATGAACACTGCCCTCTAGAGTCAGGAAGGATTAGCATATATGTGCGAGGGGAACCTTTACCTTTTTACTTCCAATGCAGACTAAAAATGACAACTACTCATAACCCTGATTTTATTGTAAACCTTCTTCTGGGGCTGATAAAGCCAACATTTCTATGCAGTTCTCTTCCTAAGAAAGGCATGGATTACAATTTTACGCTCTGAGTAGGGACTGCAGAGTATTTTAAGTTTAACCCTCTCCTATCAGTTAAATTAACCACCGCAACTCTAATGTCCTAAGTGTAATGTTTTATTAAGTCCATTGCAATCACTCTGGGATTCCTCATTTTGTTGGAGAAGATTCTGAGCCCATCCTCATCCATCCAAAGGAAATACTTTCGTTTTCTGAAAAAAATGTCCAAGGGAATTCACTCCGGAACACTTTTGTCAACCAAAGGGATGTGTCTAGTTTTGCTTTAGGATGAGAAGGCAAAGCTTAGGGAATGTTTTGTTTCTTTGCCTGCTGAAGTATTTATCGACATCTCCATTCTCACAATCCTGCTCCAGCCATCAGCTTACGTTACATTCAGTGTCTGTTTTTTTGTTGTTGGTTTTGTTGTAAGTGCCATCACCTGTCCTTGAGAGCTAAGTTTTGTTTTATGGTTAGCACATGTTTGTCTCTGGTCACGGCTTCACTCACCTCTTGTTTCCCCTCCTCACCCCTTCCTTCTTGCCTTTTGTTTTGTTAACCCCTCCCTGTCTGTCCAGGGCGCTTCAGGTTTAGACGGCAGGCCTGGCCCACCGGTGAGTGTCATTTCTCCGATTCCCTACGTTCCTGTTCCCTGATGCTGTGATTTGTCTCCTCTGTCCTGCCATAATCATATTTGTATCACTCTCTTTCCAACGACAGAACAAAAGTAGACTAGAGCAAGGGAAGTTAACCACATTTTGATGCTCAACAAAAGTACAGTGCAGTTTCACATCCAAACAAGTCCACAAAGTTCCCAGGATTTGGGATAATTGGCCTCTTTATTTTTCCGTGTAAATTATATTATGCAAAATATCTATGGGGATTCTCAGTCATCCAGGTCAGGGTTGTCCCAAAGGTGCTTTTTCAAAAGGCAGCTGAATTTCCTTTGTTTTTCCTTGAAGACATTTTGCTTCTCATCCAAGAAAAATTTTGAAAAATTGTGCAAAATCCAAGTGAAACCTTTGCATGTAGTCATTGTACATGTGATGTACCTCTGTTGTCCTATTGTCACCTGTCTATTGTCTTCTTTTTCCCCCCTACCCATTAAAATCTTGCTTAAAGCATTTCCACCCATTTGTCTGGGTCAAGAGAATGCGCTGGATATGAGTTGTATGAATGAAAGCAATTCCGTTGCGCTTTCATTTCAAGATGCTTCTTGATGAGCTCCTTAGAGCCTTGACACTGTTTATAGATTGAAAGGGCTCTTGGAAGTGAAACCATAATCATCTTACTTTGCCAGATGTCAAATTCAAATGTCCTACCTTGGCAAGTGACTTCAGTTTCATCTTTTTCTAAATTGGGCAATGATTTTGAATTTTAGCCAGTGGATCTCACATAAATTATGGGCTGGTGGCTTAACAACAGTTGCTGTTTCAGGACTTTGGACTTCTAGTTTGGGTATAACCAAATTCACATTGCCAGTTATTTTCAAATGGTTATTCATCATGCCCCACTTGCTCAAAGACAAAAGTAGATATGAAAAATTATGCGAGCTGAAGAAAAGATTGCTGGAGAAAAAAATACAGATTTCTTTACTCCATTTTCTTTCTTCGCCCATTAAATTATTATGAAAGCAATATGGTGTTACCTTGTTTATGCAAAAGGTAGTAAAATGCAGGATATGCATGAGGAATTAGCTATTGTATGTAGCTAAAATATATTGGAATTACTGACTATGTTAATGGGGTTAGCTGTCTCAAAATGCTTGTCTTGAATTAAAAACTCTTTTTTATTCATCAGTATTTCAATCCAATTGATTAATCCATTTTCTCCCCTCAAAGAATTTTCAGGTTCTTAGAAATGGACAATTCTTTCTATCAGGTTTCATACCACTTCACCCAGTCCCTATAATCTTATTTTTTTAAAATTACAAAATACACTTTTATAATTGAATGCGTTTGTTGTTGTTTGCTCCTTGGAAGGGAGCTATGGGGCAGAATTTATTAAGTTACATTTAATATTATATTATAATAATATGTATGCAAAAATATCTCAATTGATTGCTTGCCCAATGCCCACCCCAAATTTTCATGTCTCTTGTTCTTGAAATTTCTGGTTCCGTTAAGTCAAAAAGTGGTTTCTCTTCACCCTTGCTAACTTGAAAGCCTCCAATGCAAAACAACTGAGTATAATATGCTACATCAGCAGTGGGATTGAACTGGTAGCTCTGACTATCAGCTGGGAGCGAACTGGTTCGCCCTGACAATCAGATGGGGCCACCTGCCCACCCACGTTATTTTCCTGCCTTTATCTTCTCAGCTGATTTGCACAGCAGAGCAAATTGCTGTGCGAATCAGCTGTGTTACTCCTCTGAAGAAACCCAGAAGTGAAGATTTCTTCAAATTGCGCACACAGAAAATTGTGCGATCATCGAACCGGTTGTTAAACTGGGAGGATCCCACCACTGGCTACAGTACATAATATTTGTAACTGTGTATGGGAAAGTCCTTGGAAAACTGAGAGGTAGCCTCCAGCTGGATAATGGGAGGAACAAGAGTAGAATGGGACAACTCCCCACAGCCACCTTACCATGGGAAAACTCACTGAAGGACAGTTCAACAATTCAGTTGAAGTATTTAAAATAATTAAAACATTATTTTGATTGGTGTCATTTACTTTTCATGTGTCCTTCCTTTTGCATTATTATTTCTGGAATGATTCTATTCCATCATTTCTTTGATACCGTGTTTCCCCGGAAATAAGACAGGGTCTTATTTTCTTTTGACTGCTGATATAAGCGCTTCACCTTATTTTTGGGGAGGTCCTATTATTTTTGAGGTGCAGGAGGCGGCAAGTGTGATCACCTCATGGCTGCTGCTGTGTTGTAATATTTTTGGGGAGGGCTTATTCTGGGGGGTTATTTTAGCGCATGCACTCAAAAGACCAATTGGGCTTATTATCCGGGGAAGTGTTATTTTTGGGGAAACAGGATAGTAGCGTAACTTTTGTCCCATGGTGAGTTGCCCCGGGATGAGTTGTCCCAGTGCTAGTTGGCTGCAGTGAGTTGACCACACCAAGTTGGCTATGCCATCTTGTCCTAGACCCGAAAAAGATGCTCAGCAGAGATTCTCCCTAGTTTCTACAGCTGTAAAGAAGATGGGTGGTGAGGAGAGTAATGTCATTTTAGACTTGCAGTGTTCTACTATTGTACTTTTACAACAAAGTAGAAGAAGCTCTTTTGCCATGTTTCCTGTCTGGGTTATCTAGTAAGGCTGACATCAATCTTGCAAGTCTAAAGGTACATTTCTTTTAGACTCAGTGCATCTCAACACTCTTTCAAGGCATCTCTTCCTTGCCAGGAGCTGTGCTATACATCTGTGAATAGTGTTACGGGGAGAGGAAAAAGAAAAATTCTACTAAATAAAGGATTATTTATTTCAACAGAGGAACCTTTTTAATATTCTCAGTGAATTCAGAAAAGCCAAAGAGTAGTTAATAAGAAGCTTTCATTTACCAGGCAAGGGTTTAAACAATCATTCTTCCCAGCTGCAACTTGAAGTAGTACAACCAGGGAAAATGTAATTATTCTGATTTTGCAAACTGATCCAGAAGATGGATCAAGCTACCAAAATCCAATTTAAATTTAATAATGCTTGACTATAAAAAAAAAACTAAAAATACAACCTGTGAGCTAGCAACAGAGTGTTCCCATTGGGTGTTCCCTCTTTCCTGCTCTAGTGAAGTAGTACATAATTAGCACCTGGTGAATATAAGACTTGAGCCTGAATGAGTCCTCCATGTAGTGCTGGCTCTGTTAATATAATTGCATTATGTTTTCAGTATGGTGATCTATTGATCTGCAAGATGAATTTCTTAGAAAAAAAAATTGGTTAAAAATTTCCCTGTCTATCACCCAACTCAATTTTTCATAAAATTTAAAACTATCATCGGTGACATATTTCAGCTTTGTTGGCAATTGAAGCTGAAAGGATTAAATGTTTCATCTCATTAACTAAAGGACTGTCATTTGCTACCTTTACTCCTAATCACTCAGACAAGAATCCCACATTTATATATACCGTATTTTTCAGAGTATAAGACGCTCCGAAGTATAAGATGCACCTAGCTTTTGGGGAGAAAAACAGGGGGGGGGGAATCTGCTTCTGCCTCCCAGCAATTTGCCTCCTTGTAAAAAACAGCAAACAGTACAGACAATTATACACTGTTTGTAGTGTTACATTTGGGTGGAAACGGGTGGAAACTAATCAAGGAGAGAAGCAACTTAGAACTGAGTTCTAAGAACTGAGGAGAAATTTCCTGACAGTTAGAACAATTAATCAGTGGAACAGCTTGCCTCCAGAAGTTGTGAATGCCCCAACACTGGAAGTCTTTAAGAAGATGGATAGCCATTTGTCTGAAACGGTATAGGGTTTCCTGCCTAGGCAGGGGGCTGGACTAGAAGACCTCCAAGGTCCCTTCCAACTCTGCTATTGTATTGTGTTGTATTGTATTTCAGACTATACTTGTACAGATGCTGTTAAAATTGATGTGCTTTCTGGAAGTATAGTTATTTTCTGCTATTTAAAAGAAGATACAATAGCACTGGGCCTCTTCAGATCAAGCATTTATTTTAAAAAGCTTCTTCGTTTTGTTAAGCTGTCTGGAACAATAATAAAGCAGTCTTTAAAAAGTAAGTCTAATAATTTGAAAATTCCATAGGCATTTATAGTTATTGACTTACCTTCTTGCAGCAAACAGCCTGATTAGCACAAGGAAAAAAAATCTGCTTCTGCCTCCCAGCAATTTGCCTCATGCAGCAAACAGCAAATTTTACTTTCAGTTTAAGAGCCTCTCAATCATCAACTGTTTCAGGCTGCAGGGATTGCTATAGCCTATTACAGCCTCCGCAAGCCCCATTTTTCCCATTTGCTGCAAAGAGGTAGATTGCTGGGAGGCAGAGGCCAAAGGGTGGGAGCCGGTGTGGGGGCTACATTCAGTGTATAAGATGCACCCAAATTTTTGCCCTCTTTTAGGGGGGAAAAAGGTGTGTTTTATACTCCAAAAAATATGGTAACTAACTAATACCCAGCATTGCCCAGGTATTTATTTATAGGGGGGGTAATGTCCAGACCAAACGTAATTTCTAATGTTGGATTTTCTGACTTACTAGGGGTACTCTCTTGTAGAGTACTGTGAGGCCATTACCATGGCAACTTTACTGCACTGTACAGTAGAAGACATTTTATAGCAGTACAGTAGAAGCCATTTAAAGGCACAACAGGCTGTATCTTAACAGAACTCACACCCCGAGGGGTGCTATGGGTGTCTTACCACCACAGTATTTGTCTCCAGACAGTAAGTCATCTGTGTACCAAGTTTGGTTGAAATTGCTCAAGGCATTCCAGAGATATACTGGAACATACACAGACACACAGCCATTTTTATATAGAGAGATCTTCTTCAACTCCAAAAGTTGACATGTTTTACGTGAATAGCTTCCATCGTTTTCTTAGTTCTTCTTCTGTTGAGGAATCATCATCTTGTCCTGCTTGAAATATGTTTGAATAATGGGCTTCATGTATTTATTTTTACCCAAAAAATTCAGGGTACTCCAGGACCAGCAGGTGTCCCAGGACCAGCAGGACCGAAAGGAGAGAGGGTGAGAAATATTTTGTAAACAAATAGCAAAATAAAATAAATAAAAAGGACACTAATGCCATGCTTAAAATAATGATCCTGCATAATCCTTACAATCACCAGAATTGACTAATAATGGGAATGTTAATTTACTATTCTCTGTTATCATTTCAGAGATAACTGCAGGTTATGATTTTTTTTAAAAACCTAATAAATCAAGATAGCTTTCATGGTGATCTGATCGGAGCTCCCTTCATTTTTATTCATGCCACACATAAAAACACGTGGTCATCTTGAATTTGGGGGCCAAATCCTTAGAAATCCCAATCCCTTTTATTGAATAAGGATTGAAAGATGTTGTCTCCAAGCCCATCGTAGTTGGCAAGATGGATAGCCGGTATTCAGAGCTGGTATTCAGCCAGTTCGGACCGGTTTGCCTGAACCAGTAGCAGCAAACTGCAGGTGAACCCGCCCTGGCTCCAAATTGTCCTGTGTAGCCTCATTTTCGATGCTGTGCACATGTGTGCATGCCATGTGTGTGAGCAACATGTGTGTGAGCAACATGTGATACGAGTGTGCACATGTGCGCTCTCACAGTTGTGAACTGGTGGTAAACCGAAGTGAATCCCACCACTGGATCGAATGAAAACAGAAATAAGAAAGTAAAGACATTAGTAAGCAGGGGTTTTGAACTCATCAATCAGCAACTGATATTCACTGTTGTGCTTCCTTTTTGCTACGTAGCTGGGTATGTTCTGAGGCAATGTATGGAGTCAATATTCAGAGAAGGAATTAATAAATTGCAACTTAATCCAGATGAGGACAGAAGTGCTCAAGAAATAGTTTTTTTAGTCTATGCTACCTGGAGTGTTCTATCTTAAACAGATTTATCATGTGTGAATAATTTGGGATGGAGTTTAATCCTTTAGAGGACAGCTGTGATCAGAGATATTACACACATGTTAATGATACCGAGGCACGGGTTCTAAGCGTGTGCACATTTGAACAAAAATAGGTCTGTGCATGCTCAAAATGTTAAAAAAGGGGGGGGAAAGTAGATTTGTGCAATTACAATTATTCTGTGCATGCGCAGAACCGAAAATCAACATGATAGCCCTGTAGGAGAAACACTCACACAAATGGAGTTGCATGCACACTTGTCCACCGCTTACACAGAATCATCCCCTCTCCCCCCTCCCCCAGTCCTCTAAGTCAGAAAGGTTGGAAAAGATTTGGGTAATCTGGACCCATGACACTGTTGGAAGAAATGTCCTTCGGGGTTCAGTTCCAATTGGGGGGAAAGACACTGGAAACATGGAGGCTGCTTGGAAAGATCATTTAATGGTGGACAGGATCACCTGCCTTGAATTCCTGAACAGAAAAGGGGAGGTCACATGCTTCCAGATGTTGGGTGAAAAAGAAAAAGAGACTGAGATGCTGAAAGTTCATGATTGTATGCCCTCTCTGGGCTTTAACCTGAGCTTATATTCTGATTGGTTGTCAGACTCCCATGGGGCCATGCAGGGGCAACTCTGTAGGCTGTAAGTCCACGTTTGGTTGAGTATTGCTTCTTCCCAGGTGCCCTGTGGTGAGATGGGTAAAGGTCTAATACTATCATGCCTTAATCCCATCATCCTGGAACTGAAGGGGGCAGATCTTTCTTATGTAGAATAGACTGGCTCAGGCCTTTAAATGCCCCATTGACAAAGGTGAGAGGCTATTAAGAGTGAGTCAGCTTCCTGACTAAAAACATGTTTCTCCATGCACCCGGAATTGCACCCGGAAGCAAACTGACAGCCAGGGCATCTCGCAAAGCAATGGTATTACATGAACCAACCTTGGGGGCCCAAGAACTACCCATGCCGCTCTACTCGGCACCAGCTGTAGCTTCCAAATGCTCTTCAAGGGTATTCCCATGTAAAGTGTGTTGCAATAGTCCTAGTGCGAGATGACAAGGGCTTGAATGATTGAATGCAGGGACTCCTGACACAGGAGAAGGCACAACTGGTGCACACTTTGAAGCTGTGTAAAGGTTCTCCTAGCCACAACTGCCACCTGCTCTTTCAGCAGGAGCTTCAAGTCCAAGAGAACTCTCAAATTGTGGACAGAATCGGGGTGGGTTCCGGTTTCTGTTACTGACGGTGTGCTCAGGGGGGACGGACTTGGTGCATGCTTGATGCATGCTATCTGAGCATGCACAGAAGTTAAAAATTGACACCGCTGATAGAACAGGTTTGGGGGCCTGTCCGGCCAAGTTACTACCTACTCAACTGAACCAGTCTGAACCGGTAGGAAGCCACCTCTGGACCGAATCCATCAGGGGTAGTACCACCCCATCCAGAACTAAAAAAGTCAATGTCATGGATCTTGGGGCTCTGTGTACCCAACGCCATTTGGCTTGCCATGGTTCAGTCGAAATCTGTTGTGTCCCCCCCACCCCCATTCAGCCCTCTATGACTTTCCAGAACCACAAAGACTCTGGTATTTATAGTCAAAACTCCTATAATTGTCCCAGTTTCCAAGCTGCTGTTTTTCACCTGGCTCCAGTTAGTACAACTCACAGTTATTAAAAATTAATTTATGAATAGTTGAACCCTCGCTGATGATGAGATAACAGTACTCTCTGTCTAGTACTCACAACTATTTCGGTCTTCCTAATTCTCTTTCAGGGAAATAAGGGAGATTCTGGTTCTACAGGACCGATAGGATCAGCAGGCCTTCCCGTAAGTATAGAGCCAATATTTCTCTCACAGGATTTTTCATTTTGTGTCAATTGCCTCCTATTGGGATGTCTTTTTGAACATGCTAGAGCAGCAGAGGTGGTATTCAGCAGGTTCTGCCCAATTATGGAGAACCATAATGGAAATTTTGAGTAGTTCAGAGAACCAGTAAATATCACCTCTGACTGGCCCCGCCCCATCTATTCCCAAGTCCCAGCTGATCAGGAGGGAATAGGGATTTTGCAGTATCCTTCCCCTGGAGTGGGGAGGGAATGAGATTTTACACTATTCTTCCCCTGGAATGGGGGAGGAATGGGGATTTTGCAATATCCCCTGGAGTGGGGAGGGAATGGGTATTTTGCAGTATCCTTCCCCTGGAGCGGGGAGGGAATGAGATTTACAGTATCCTTTCCTTGGAGTGAGGAGGGAACGAGATTTTATAGTATCCTTCCCCTGGAGTGAGGAGCGAATGGAGATTTTGCAGTATCCTTCCCTTGGAGAGAGATTTGAATAGAGATTTTACAATATCCTTCCCCTGCCACTAAGCCACGCACACCAGTGGTGGGTTCCTACCAGTTCAGTTGAACCTGTAGTGGTTTGGTGGCCTGGGTCACTGGAATTGGCAGCGACCCAGGCTTGCCACACCCCTGAACTGGTTCTCATCTTGTTTTTCGCTTCTGCATATGTGCAGAACATTTTTTTTTTTGCACTTCACATGCGTGCCTGGCTTGCATCAAGTGCACGCAGCATGCACATGAGCAAACTGGCAGTAGCGCCTGCCGGAACCCACCCCTGACACACACCAATGCATGCCATGCCCACCAAGCCACACCCATTCCACCACTGTAGAGCAGGATGCTGGCTGGGGAATTCTGGGAGTTGAAATCCACACAGCTTAAAGTTGCCAAGGTTGAAGATCACTATACTAGAAGCTTTAAATGCTTTCCCTACAAACAGTAACAATGTTCTGCTTTATTTGCTAAGAAATGGTAAGACTCAAAAATAAACATTTCCTTGCCAATCTGCTTTTATTTAAATTCAGAAGTGGGAAAAATGTTCATGCAGATAAATCAGTGGTGGGTTACGACCTGTACGCCCTAGTTTTGGCATACTGGTGCCTGCTGGGAGCACCAGGTACCATTCCGGTATGGTGCTCCAGAAGGCCCACCCGCCCGCCCGTGCTCCTTACCAGTATTTGTGCTCTTCGGGGATTCTGCGCACACGCACGGAGCATACGGCGCCTGCGTAATGCTTCGTCGAGCAGCTTGAACAATGTGGAGGCATCACAGGTGGTAAGTAAGCATGTGCACACTGCGCATGTGCTGTGCACGTTCATGTGGTGGACTCTGGGCCCTGTTGCACCATCCTGGTTGCAACAGGATACGGAACGCACCACTGAGATAAACCCACAAGGTGAGAAATCAAAATTAGGGAAGGATCCTTTTTGGAGTTCTAGGGCAGAATATCTGGGAAAATATAGATTATTAGAGGGTACATTTTCTGGATCTCCACAACAATTACAGGTTTGAGGCAAATGGACTATGAGTCTAATTCTGCATATCTTGAACATAAAATATTTGTAAAAATATATTGTAGGGCTTCCAAGGACCACCAGGTGAAAAAGGAAATCGGGTAAGTCTTCAATTAAGCTTGTTTATATACTATGGTCTTTAAAAATGGTAGAATGATTAATTTTTATGGCATAGAATAGATAACATTCTAATAAGCTGCGTAGGTTTTTGTGATTTTTGACAACAATACTGTTTGGTTAAAGCAAATAAAAAGTTTGGAATAAGTATCATGAATGCCTTTGTTAAACTTAAAATTAACTTGCAATAAACATTTGTTGGCTAATTAGACATATAACCTGCCTTGGTTCACTTTGATCCCATTGACATCACGTATTAATCATTCTACTTCTAGTTATGTTCCGTAATTTCTTCTAGATATAAATACAGCCTGTAATATCAGAATGGCTCTGTGCTAAGTAACCTAGCAACACCCTGGTGTTTTTTTAGTTGGTTTTTAATTTGTATAGAATTTGAAAACACAACATCCAGTCTTTGTTAATTATAGTTTGGGTTTTGTTCCAGCAAATTGGTTGACTAATGAGACTTTGGGTTGAATCAGATAAACCGCCGTCCAGCTGGATGATGAATCTGGAAAGAAAGAATATGTTTAATTGGACTAAGCTACTGGGAGAAATTAGACTTGCTTTAGCTATGGCTCATAATGCAAGGAGGGAAAAATGCAAGGACATTTACTAGGATCAGAAATCCAGATTGTGGCCTGTGTGGGTGGTATGTTTACCAACTAATTACTGTGTTTCCCTGAAAATAAGACAGGGTCTTATTTTCTTTTGACCACCGAAATAAGCGCTTGGCCTTACTTTCAGGGAGGTCTTATTATTTTTGAGGTGCAGGAGGTGGTGAGCATGATCACCTCATGGCTGCTGCTGTGTTGCAATATTTTCGTGGAGGGTTTATTTTAGCACATGCTCTCAAAAGCCCGATTGGGCTTATTATCCAGGGAGGTCTTATTTTCAGGGAAACAGGATAGATAGAAGGGTTTGAATTATTAGACCAAACATCTACTATGCAGAAATAGTCACTTAGTCAATTAATATTGAAAACATGTCCCTAGTCTTTTTTACATGTTAAAAAGCCCAATGTTTAGTACACATCCATTTTTTTTCACACACAAAAAGGCAATCTAGCTTCCCAGAAATAGAGACATTGTCCTGGAAATGTAGGAGTAGTCTAATTCTGCACTCATCATGCTGGACTGGTTCAGTATTTGTGAAAGCTGCATGAAAAGCTGGTGGGGAAAAAAAATCCAGATAGTTCAAGTCCCTTAATTAGACACTGGTGCTCTCTCCTTCATGGTGGTTTTATTCAAGTTCTACTGGGAGGAAAACAACCAGAAAGAACCAGCAAAGGAGGGAGAGAGATCCACCAGCAGGTTCTAATTCATCATCTTCTTTTAATGACCCCATAATCCCTTGTGGGGAGGAGTCTGGGCAATTGAATGGAGGTAGTAGAGTGTTTACTGCCCAGATGTCCTTCCTGTCGCCAATGTGGAGTTTTGTTCAGCAGATATATTCTCATTGCGCCCAGAGAGAGAGAAATATCTGCCTCTACCTAAGATCGAACTCACAGCCTCCTGATTGTGAGGCGAGAGCGCCACCTCTAGGCCACAGTAGCAGGTTTAATTCTTACCCCAAATTGCCTTGCTTGCAAGCTGGGCATTTCTTTTCTGCAGTTCCAGCCAAAATTACCTCTGAAGGATCCAATAATCTCTTAACACCACACAGTTGAAAGGGTATGGTCCACATAATAAGTGGTAGGGAGAGCAGAATGTTCTTGGAGCAAACCAACTGAAAAAATATCAAAGCTTAAGCTATCTGTTCAAGTGGAATTTGTTGATTCAATTTGTTCTTTTTCTTCTCCTGTCTACTTGTGTGTTTGCGCGTGTGTCTTTTCCTTGCTTCCACAGGTCCCCCTTATCCCTTCCTGCTCTTCTGCCTTTTCTCCTGAGTCCTTCTTCCTCTTCCTGCGCAACCCATTCTGCATTTCTTCCTGGATTATCCTTCCTCCATGCCAGCGTTTGATCCTGGGTGACCTCTCCTTTCCCATCCATTTTTTTTTCTCCCTCCTGCCAGCTAATTGTTTCAATCCCGTTCATTTCACCCCCTCCAAAATTAAAAACAAGAGTGGGAAAATCTACTTCAACCTAATTTTATGTTGTCATCTAATCCTTACACCAAATACTAAATGAAATTTCCTTCCCGGCAGTCCCACTTACATTGTATATCCACAAGCACGCTATCAAAAACTTGCATATGTTACTGGCATTCTAAATTGGTCTAGGAAGGGAATATCATTCTCTTCCTAAATATTGGTCCTTGGCTTGATGTTGGCTCTGTTCAAAATAGACTGACCTCAGAGACATTGAAGGTGATTTTTCAGCTTTATACAGGAAGTTGGCATCAGGCCCACAGTCTATTTTTATCCCATTGAGGTTCAACTTCGAGAAGTTAAATAGGACACCATGGATTTAAATTGCTTTGCTAACTTAACTCTCCTGTGAAATCAAAATCACAATAGGCCCTGGCTTCCCATCAGTTTAAAAACTGATATTTTGAGCTTTTTAAAATAACAGTTCAGGGCTAACATTAGCTTGCATTCTTTTCAGGAAGTCGACTTTAAAAATGCCTTTTATGTTTCTTCTTGGAAAAAAAATGGGGCTAATATTAGTCATTGATCTGTCCAATTATAATTGGTCCATACTAAGGAGTGAAATCAATTTACCTTTGCTAGCGGTTTGGGTAAACTGGTCCAAACCGGTAGCATTTAACCCCTAGTCCATACCGAATATACACAAATCAGATTGTGGGGTATTTAAATGTCTCAGTTAAAGGGCCATCCATTCATATTATGTTAGCAGGAAATTATACCTGCATAGTATTTGGTGTCCCCATTGCCAGTCTCCATCATGTCAAGAATGGAATGGCACAATTCACCGCAGCCCACTCACTGCGGCCATCTTGCCACAGCCATCTCACCATGTCCAACCATCTGTGGCAATCTCGGCACAGCCATTTTGCCATAGCCAACTTGCCAAAGGACAATTAGCCATGGACAATGCCAGGTGGGACAACTCAAGGTGATGAAATGTTATCTTCCAGTGTTTCTTCAACATTATTCACATTTTTGTCAATGGAAATAATGTCAAAGGAACAGTCACAGATAACATTTATCATGTTGAGTTATCCCGCTTGGAATTGTCCGCAGTGAGTTGTCCCTCAGCGAGTTGGCTGTGCCACGTTGCCCCACTACCAGTGGGCCACAGCAAGATGCCCATGGCAATTTGGCCCTGGTGAGTTGACTACAGCAAGTTGTCCTAGACCCTGTCAAGAAGGTGCTGGTAAAAGCAGTGTTTTTCTTTACAGTATGTGGGACATGTTAAGGAAAGGGATTGATGGATTCTCTTCCTCCAAGAAACTAATCAGCTGATGAGAAAATGTCCACCAGTCATTATCCTTAACTTGAAATGAAGCTGGGATAAAGAAGAGACACACATATAGAATCATAGGGCTGGGAGAGACCTTGGAGGTCTTTTAGTCCAACCCCCACCCAAGGCAGAAGTCCCAAGGTAGGCAAATTGCTGAGGGGGGATTATCCAGGGGTGGCATTCAGCCAGTTCAGGCTGTTTGGATGAACCAGATGTTAATTTTACATCTGGTTCACCAAACCAGTAGTTGAAAGGACTGGCTGGCCCTGCCCACCCAGCTCTTCCCCTCCCAGAAGTCTCCACGTGGCCTATTTTGGATGCCAGGTAAGTTCATTGCCCTATACGGAGGCTCTGGGAGGGTGAAAAACAGGCGTCCCGGAAGTTCTAGAAGTCCAGAAACAGGCCCATGTCCGGCCTTCGGAAGGCCTCTGGAAGGCCTCCAGAACCCGGGGAGGCCGTTTTCACCCTCCCGGAGGCTCAGGAAAAGCCCCAGGAGCCATGGTGCAGGAGGCCAAGTAGGCCACGCCCATCATGGCCACGCCCACCCAGCAACCGGGCAGAGAACCGGTTGCTAACATTTTTCAATCCCACCGCTGATCTGTTCGTGTTTGACAGGTGGGAAGATATGTCCAGTGACAGTAGTATTGTGCGATCACTGCTCACTCCCTCTCATTCCCATTCTCAGGATTCCAAAGAATCAGGCTAGATATATTTATCCTGGGAGAAAAGAGAATCTAGAAACATATCCTTACAGTTGTTTTTCTTTTCTTTTCTTTTTGCTTATTACTGACCCCCAGGGGGAAAAGAAGACCAATGATTTCCATGAACTCAAATCATTTATTATCTCCTTGGGTACTTCCTTAGACCAGGCGTTCCCACCAAGTGTAAGAGAACGAATGCTGGAAAAGCACGGGAATCTATTGTTCCCCTGCCATGACTTTCTAACACCTTGGCCTCACTTTCCCCATCTGAGGTGTGAACATGGGACAAACAAATCCCTTTCCCTCTTCTAATCTGAAATTTTAAATGTGGCTTAAAGTGCTATTCATCTCAACGCAAAAGTAAAAATTTCCCAGTGCCCGTGCAAAAACTGTTTCCTGCAAAAGTTTAAAGAATGAAGCCTCTGGCGTGATTACTCTTATCGTGTTATATTTTGTTTCTATAACTCAAACGTGGATTGGATGGTCTGTTTATGTATTTTATTTTTAATAAACTATTATTCACAGGGGGAAAGGGGCAAGAAAGGCTCTAGAGGGCCTAAAGGGGATAAGGGAGACCAAGGAGCACCTGGATTAGACGCACCCTGTCCATTGGTATGTTTCGTTTTATCCAATGTATTGTTTTAAACTAAACCACAGGGGAAAAAAGAAGGAGTAAAGGCACTAGTAATTTGTCTATGGAGATTCTCAATGTATCCTGGTTGTCCCAAAGGTGCTTTTTCAACAAGTCAACTGGACTTTCTTGGGTTTTTCCTTGAAAACATTTCACTTCATGAGAAGTGAAATGCTTTCAAGGGGGGAAAAAACTAAGAAAATCCAGTTGCCTTTTGTAAAAGCATCTTTGGGCACTAGTAATTACTTGCATGGGGATGCGGTGGCTCAGTGGCTAAGACGCTGAGCTTGTCGATCAAAAGGTCAGCAGTTCAGCAGTTCAAATGCCGCGTACCTAAGTGAGCTCCCATTACTCTTCCCAGCTTCTGCCAACTTAGCAGTTCGAAAGCACATAAAAAATGCAATTCCTAGTTTCCTATTTTGAACCACCTTTCGTGCCAGCCATGGGACCACAGAGATGTCTTCGGACAGCGCTAGCTCTTCGGCTTTGAAATGGAGATGAGCACCGCCCCCTAGAGTCAGGAACAGTTAGCACATATGTGCAAGGGGAACCTTTACTTTTAATTGCTTGCGTTACAAGATTGACTTTATTCATCTGTAAAGTTGGGTATGGAAAGAAATATAAATGAATTTTTCGAAGCACCTAGATGCCAAAAAAAAGTAGAAAAACTTAAGTTTTCTTCACTGGCTTCTTTAAACATTAAGGCCAATTCATCTGCAAATTGAAGTTTGAGTGGCTTAGCTATACTAGGTAAATTGTGTTGCACTGTGGTGTCAGGACACAATATGAAAGTTGTGGACTGCAATTGGATCTGCAATATGTTCAAGTCCCCACTTGAGGTTGTAAGTTATTGGGTGAACTTGCCTAAATCACAATCCAAAAAAAATGCCTTCTTTTTTCCCATGATTGGTTCATAAATGATGTAATTAATGTCTGGTTGATAATGATGTAATGCACTCAGTTTATGATCCCAGCAGACCACAAAATGATTGTGGTGTGAAGAAAAGGAGAACTTGATACAAAACTATTTTATTAATGGTCTTTTTTTAAACACCATTCCTCCCGCACTCCTGTTTAAAGCTTATGGGGATTAATTTCAAACGTGGACCACTTTGTAGAAACTTTTACCATTGATTCTTTAACCTTCGGTATCCAGAAGGAAAGCATATTTCCCAATTCTTTACAATTAAGCCCTACTGTCTGGTTATTCCAGAAAACAAAACAAAAAATGGCTTGTCTTTTTTTCCCACCATGATATCCAGATATCCTGTAAGGCTGTAAGCTGAGTGCATTGAATACATAATTGTTTGCAGAGTTTCTCCACCCAGAAAATCATCTACACTGACTAAAGTAATTCTAGCGGTTGATTTCATGAACAGGGACTCCGAGGTTTTAAAGGCGAGAAGGGTGAGCCGGGGTTACCAGGGCTGGACGGGCTGGATGCCCCTTGCCCATTGGTATGGTGTTACCTTCCCTTTCCGGCATGTTCTAGATTGTGTTGGTTCCCCTGCTCCTGCAAGTCCCTTTCCTTCCCTTTCTAGCTGCTTTCCAGATCATAGATGCTCAGGGTGCTTCTAGGCAGATATTTCAATTCTCTACCCCTTCAACAGGCCTTTTTTAAAACTGAGGTAAAAGATGGAAGGGGGGGGGGATTTATAGGAAACCAGACAGAGATTTGAATGGAAGATGACAAGTGTCAGAATCTTCCATTATGGATGGAGTATAATTACATAGCAAACATGGGGCCAGAACAGAGGTGGGATTTACTTACCTTCCATACTGGTTCACAAATTTGAGCACGCTCTCGTCTGCACATACATGCCACCTTCTGCGCATGCACAGTGCTCCCACAGCCTCCGCTACCAGTTCGCCCGAACCGGAGAGAACGGGCTGAATACCACCTCTGGGCCAGAAGCACCCAAAGCATCGTGCATGACTGCTTCGAAAATGACCTAGTTGCTACTACCATTTTCCTTGCCCTACAAGAGTCAATCCTGGATTTAAAAAAGCTTCATACTTGCTTTACTTCTTCCTCAAACTTACTATCATAACATTTCTTGTTTACTCATCTAAAACTTTTGTCTGCACCCAAAACACCTGGAGGGAAGAAGGCTCTTTGAAAACCCACCAGCCAAAATCCACAAATTTGATCATTTATATCATTTGTTCTTGCTCTTATTTATGGGAGCAGTCTTTTTTTTTTTTCCCAGTCAAGAATCTCCTCTCAGAAGTGATAATATGAGCTTTGGTGGTGCAGTGGTTGGAGTGCAGTTACTGCAAACTACTTCTGCTGACTGCCGGCTGACTGCAATTTGGCAGTTCAAATCCCACCAGGCTCAAGGTTGACTCAGCCTTCCATCCTTCCGAGGTCGGTAAAATGAGATTGTTGGGGACAAGATGCTGACTCCGTAAACCGGTTAGAGTGGGCTTTAAAGCACTGTGAAGTCTTAAGCGCTATTTAAAGCATTGTGAAGTCTTAAGTGCTATTGCTATAATATCAAATTATTTTTTAAAAATGTGTGCTGTCTTTCATTCGTACAAGTAAAATCTAGGACAACACTCAGATAAAATAGTCATAAACAAAATATAATGAAACATAGAAAATGTCACTTGTGTTTAGCTTTGAAATAATCGCCAGGTGTTCTGATAGGACTCTCAACCCTTTCTGCACTAACTCTTTCTATATTATTTTGGAGCAGTTTGATTCATTTGGATATAAGATCTCGACAGTCGTTTCTACTATTTATTTGGGGGGAGTGAACACAGGGAAATCATTTAGTTTAATTTGTTTTCATAAAAATGAGAAGATTCCTTTTTTTAAGGTTTTTTATTTTTCTACAAACACATTGTCATGTGAACAGTGTGGAACCAGAGTTACATTTTAGTACATATAAAACAATACCCTTCATATTCAACACAATTAACAATCTTATAGACTTTTAGTAGTAATCCATATATTTTGTTGAATTATTATATATATATATATATATATATATATATATATATATATATATATATATATATATATATATATATATATATATATATATATATATATATATATATATATATATATATATATATTGTTGTATTTGTGCTGGTAAATAAATAAAGGGAGACTAGTATAGATCTATTTCAAGCTATTTAGCTCTCATCAGCTAGCCATACCCTTACTGGGATTATGGCTAGCTGATGAGAGCTAAATAGCTTGAAATAGATCTATGCTAGTCTCCCTTTATTTATTTATCAGCACAAATACAACACAAATGTAACAAAGGCAACAGTAAAAATATTGAGTTTCTGTCTCGATGGTCTCTTATGACGAGCCGATGGACAGAGAATGGAAGCAGTGAACTTCCTCCCATATTTGGGCATACCAGGGGTTGTGACTTTAAACATATATATACATACATACATACATACATACATACATACATACATACATACATACATACATACATACATATTTGCCAGTCTCCATATTCTTGATATCACTCCTTTTACTACAGATAGAATATCAATAATAATATTTGTTATGTTTAACAAGCTTATATAATTCTAATGGTAATACACTGATTTATATTGGATTATAATCTTCCATTGTTTCCCTTTCTCATTTTTAATTATGCCACTGCTTTATTTTTAAAAATCCCCTTTCCAATCCCATTTTAAAACAAATAAAACAATGTTCATCTTAGTTATATTTGACAAGTTATATAATTCTAATAATAGTAATAATACACATGTTTTGTTTAATTATAATCTTTCATTATTATCTTGTTCAATAATTCAGTGTTGTTTTCATGCCAATCAAATTCTATGTATCATTCCTTTTACTACAGATAAAATGTTGATGCCATATTTGTTACATTTTAACAATTGTGTATGGTTATACAAATAATACACATATTTATATTACGTTATACTCTTCAATCTTTTGCTTATTCAATATTTCTAGATGCTATTTTTAAAGCCACCACCATTTTATTCAAACATATTCAAAATTGTCATAATTAAAAGCCTAGGTCCCCTTCTTATTATTAATTCACTATACATACATACATACATACATACATACATACATACATACATACATACATATAACATTAACCCTCCCATTTTAATTTATTTCACTGTTATTTTAAGGAAATATTCCCCCCTTTTTATCTATCATCTCTCATCCTTCTATCATTGAAGTGACAGAAACACGCAACAATAGAAATTGTTATAGAAAGAATTCCAAGTTACTTTTCCTGTCTTATTTTGAGCGTTGTTTTGGTAAAAAAAATACAGTATTGGATAATTCCACCTTTCCTTAATTTCAAAAAGGACAAATTTAAACCCCTAATCATCCATGTAAGTTTTTAAAATACACAAATTAATTCTATAATTCATTGCATAGGATATGCATAGGATAAGCCTTTGAATAACATATGGAACAGGGGTGGGTTGCTGCTGGCATTACTGCCGGTTCAATGCGCATGCACTTTTGCGCTCCACATGTGTGCGCAGTTGCCCATAAATAGGTCTGTGCATGTGTAAAACATTAAAAAATGAAAAACAAACCATGCCGTGCCAATCCGGGAACTGGTTCGGAGGCGTGGCAGGCCTGGGTCGCTCCCGGTTCTGGCAACCCTGGCCAGCAAACAACTACCAGTTCGTCTCAAAAAATGTTCAGCACATCTAATTTCAATGAAAATTAAAATAGGGCAGTCTGATAGGACTAGTTCCAATCACTTTGTTGCCAAATTCTGTGATAGGATAATCTTCATTTATTGGTGTTATTTTGTAAAAGACATACATATCCATCCTTCGTGTAGATCCAGGAATATATTTTGTAAAATAAAATAACACTTTAAGGATGACACCGTTTTTTCTTCTTTACATTCTTAAATTAATATGCTTTCTGACTCAAGCATGGCAGCTACTTAACATTTGCCTTGCATTTTGTGCAAATTTAGTGATTATGCTATTTCAACTTGAGATACCTTAATTTTTCCTTTTTACTAGTGTGTGTTTCCATTCCCAGCCTTTGCAAAGAAATATACTTTTGTGACCATCTCCTGCTGTTGATCCCTGAATTGTAACCCCTGCCACACTCTCTCTAACTTTGGGGTTTATGTGCCATGCACTACATAATTCTTTCCCATCAATGGGATCATTGTACCAATGGAATCTGCCTCCACTTCCTTAATAGAACCTTAGCTCTTGAATTTTACAGCTGTAAATATTAGGAAACGGTGTTTGGTTTAGAAAGCACCCGATAATGTCAAAGCCAAAATGGTTACTTAGGGTGCTTCCATGCAAGGATTTTGCACCAGCTCTGGTCCTCTGTGATCCCAATATATCAGCAGTGTTTGGGATTGGAGTCAATTCATCTCAGACTCAACCACAATTTATTTGAAACTGACGCAGAACAGCTTTTTCCTGGAAATCCTGTAAGTATATGGAGCAAGTGGACAGACTAGTTCCCCTGAGTGGAAACTCTTAGTACAACACATATTCATAGTCAAGGTTTTTAAAGGAGAATGGAAATTTGAGGGTTTTTGCAGCTCTCCTCAACAAAAGAATCTTTTTTATTTGAGAAGGGCATCTAAACAGATCAAGCCATACAATATGAAGGCTGTGTTGGTCTTATCCACATACCCATTACTCTTTCGGGAGTCACTGAGCTGCATTTTCCCTCTGCATTGAGTTATACAGGTAGTCCTCGACTTAAGACCACAATGGAGGACATCATTTCTTTTGCTAAGCGAGACGGTTGTTAAGTGAGTTTTGCCCCATGTTATAACCCTTTTCCACACCGTTGTTGAGTGACTCACCTGCAGTTGTTAAGACAGTAGCACAATTGTTAAGTGAATCTGGCTTCCTTGTTGACCACGTGACCTGGAGCCACTACAACTGCCATAAATAGGAACCAGTTGCCAAACATCTACATTTTGATTAGGTGACCATGGGGTGGCTGACATGGGGAGGCTTAAGACTTAAGCAGTCTTAAGTTTGAGTTTGAGTTTTATTTAGCTTGTATGCCGCCCTACTCCCGGAAGACTCAGGGCGGCTAACAATAAAAAGGGAAGGGGGGTACAAAAATAAAAACAACAATTAAAAATTCAGCAACAGTCATAACATAGGATGGGGCTGGATAATTCAACAGCCCCAGGCCTGCCGGAACAGCCAGGTCTTAGTTGCTTTGCGGAAGGCCGGAAAGGTAGTAAGGGTCCAGATCTCAATGGGGAGATTGTTCCATAGGGCCGGAGCAGCTACAGAGAAGGCCCTCCCCCGGGGGAGGGTCACCAGCCGACATTGGCCGGCAGATGGAATCCGGAGGAGGTCTAGTCTGTGGGATCTAATAGGCCTTTGGGAGTTGACTGGCAGGAGGCGGTCTCTCAGGTAATCAGGTCCGATACCATGTAGGGCTTTAAAAGTAACGACTAGCACCTTGAAGCATGTCCGGAGACCAATGGGAAGCCAGTGCAGCTCGCGGAGGATAGGTGTAACGTGGGTGTACCTAGGTGCACCCACAATCGCTCGCGCGGCTGCATTCTGGACTAGCTGAAGTCTTTGAATACTCTTCAAGGGCAGCCCCATCTAGAGCGCGTTACAGTAATCCAGTCTTGAGGTGACGAGGGCGTGAGTGACTATCCGAAGGGCCTCCCGGTCCAGATAAGGTCGCAAATAATGGGAAGCCTTTCTGATTTTGATGGACCTAGATTTCACGTACCAATAGATAATAGTGAAAGGCTTAAAGTCAACTAGATCAGTGGTGGGAAACTCAAGACCCGCGGGCCACATCTGGCATGCTAGATCTTAGATCTGGCCCAAGGGGCTACCCTGGAAACAACGATGGAGCAGCCTGCAATGTCTCTGCCAGCAAAAAATGGAGCCCCGGAGTGCTGCACATGGCCCTCCTGAGTTCCATTTTCACTGGCAGAGTGCTTGGGCCACCATAGGTGTCCCCAACACGAGTGACGTCGAGCTGGCCATACCCATCCTGGCCACGGCCACACAGCCCTCTCAGTGTCAAACACAACCATGATGCGGCCCTCAATTAAATCAAGTTTGACGCCCCTGATCTCCCCTGATGGGGAGTTTGGTCATGTATATTTTGCAATATAGAACTTGGCATCACTTTGGCATGCACTCTCTAAGTAAGACGTATTTCATTAGGTTAACTTAGTCCATTGTTTTACATCTTGCACAGATTGTACGTTTATAAAATTTCCCCTGTTTCAGTCTCTTCCTCTTCTTGTGTGTCCTGATTATGTAATTCTCTCTTGTTAGGGGGAAGATGGGTTGCCAATTCAAGGATGCTGGAATAAGGTAAAAAAATCCTCAAAGTGTGGCATGTTATGATAATGGTTTTATTGCATGTTGTGAATATAATAACAAATTATAAAGTATGAAAGTTGTATGGTAACATATTACCTTTCTATTTAATACAATAGGTATATGACTGTTACATTAGATATTACATGTTGATTAGGGCAAAATGATAAAAAAATGTTTTCACTTGAGATGCTACTAAACCTTTCAAAGAAAATTCGTTAGTGGAGGATTTCTCTTCTAAGGCTGGTAGCAGTTCAGAATTCAGAAGAGAAAATTTGTGTGTCTCTAACCCACAAAAGAGGGACATGGTGGCTCAGTGGCTAAGAGGCTAAGCTTGTCGATCAGCAATGGCTGGCAGTTCGGCAGTTTGAATCCCTGGCGCCATGTAATGGAGTGAGCTCCCGTTACTTGTCCCAGCTTCTGCCAACCTAGCAGTTTGAAAGCATGTAAAAATGCAAGTAGAAAAATAGGAACCATCTTTGGTGGGAAGGTAACAATGTTCTGTGCACCTTCGGTGTTTAGTCATGCCAGTGACCACGGTGTCTTTGGACAGCGCTGGTTCTTCGGCTTTGAAACGGAGATGAGCACCGCCACCTAGAGTTGGGAACGACTAGCACATGTGTGCAGGGGAACCTTTACATTTAACTCACCAAAATGGCCATTTAGTGTTTCTTTTTTTTAAAAAGAAGTGATTCCTCGCAGACGGATTCCAGAGTTTGGGTGTATAATTTAATATCACACCAACATTTTTTAAACATTTAGAGATATTTCCATGAATCTAATTATGTATATTGAAATGCTATTCAGAAATATCAAAAATTAACAGGATTGTACCGTATGGGTCAATGACCCCTTAATCGTATACACTTCCAACAGGATGGGTGACACTAATATAGTTTTATATGTTTTTCTTTTGCAGTGAATATTCTAACCATGGACTGGCCTGTGTGTCTGTGTGTATGTTTGTGCATAGAATATTTATTTTTATACACTGTTCTTTTTTTAAAGTACCGACAGATATGCATAAAAAGCTGCATATTTTTTTGTACATAAAATGCTACAATTCCACTTTATAGCTGTCTGCCAGTTGCTTGTATAATTATATATATGTTGATAACTCTGCTTTTTGCATTGTGGAATTCAGCTGCAATATTGGCATGATATTTGTGCACTCAAAAAAGTGTTACAACTTAGTAAGCTATTGAGTAAAGATGCTAGGAAGAACCATTCTGTGTATATACAAAGACCAAAAAAAATGGCAATGAGTGCAAGGACATATTA
Source organism: Thamnophis sirtalis (assembly GCF_051295495.1). Lineage (NCBI taxonomy): Eukaryota > Metazoa > Chordata > Lepidosauria > Squamata > Natricidae > Thamnophis > Thamnophis sirtalis. The sequence goes on from NW_028261395.1 coordinate 34,138,771, forward strand.
AAATGCTATGGATTTTTATTATTAAAAGGAAATGAAAAGGCATTTGTAAATAAATTCTATATTGGTATTTGAATGTGTAAAATGAAGTCATTGTAGTAAGAGGTAACTGTGGCAATTCATTTTCATGCGCACTACACACAAAGGGTAGAAGCACAACATTGTTCAAAACTGAGGATAACCAACTAGTCATATGTACACACCCTACAAAGATTGTCTTTAATGAATCAAGACCAAGTTGATTCCCCCCCCAATCAGATTCTGACCAGAAGCACAATTTTTGATGCAAAATTACAGCATTCTTAAATGATAAGTCTGATCAATTTAGCAAATAATGGAAATTTCTAGCATTTGTACATAGCTTTTCAAGAGATCCAGAAACTGCATAGAATGAGCCTTCAAAGAACTATCAGGAATGACTCTGGTCCTGTGCCCCCTCCTCCATCAATTCATTAGGCCCAGTTTTCCAATATCCTTGTGCCACTAGGTCCATTTAATGCTCTGTTGAAGGAAATGTTTTATTGGCAACAATGCAGAAAAGAAGAGGCTAACAAACACACCTTTTTCTCACAGCTGGAAAAAATTTTTTGTAAAGAACTGGAAGGGAAATACACTGCTTTCTCCCTGCCTCATAATATCAGCATCAAGCTAAATAGAATTTGGAAGATTGAATAATGGGTTAGGATTACCATTATTAAGAGCTGTGGTGGCGCAGTGTTTAGGATGCAGTATTGCAGGCTCACTCTGCCCACTGCCAGGAGTTCCATCCTGGCCGGCTCAAGGTTGAATCAGCCTTTCATCCTTCCAAGGTCAGTAAAATGAGGACCCAGATTGTTGGGGAAAATATGCTGACTCTGTAAACTGCTTAGAGAAGGCTGTAAAGCAGTATATAAGTCTAAGTGCTGCTGATAAATTCTATTATTTAAAGTGCATTGACAGAAATTTGAGTGGAGGGAAATTGTATATTGCATGTGTGCATTTCAATCCCAACAGATCATCATGAAAGATCAGGGCTGTAGAAGAAACAGAAATAACACATTATCATTTTCTTTGACTCGTATAAAACTTTCTAAAACTGCCATTTCTTGGGCCCATTCACTTCTATTTCTTCTAGGCAGCTAGCAGTTTGAGGAAAAGCTATTTAGCAAAAATGGTCCCAGAGTTGTGCTATTAGTCCCCTAAGCCACAAGATGGGTGGCAAATAAATTTGATAAACAAATAAATAAATAAAAAATCTAACTCTGTTTTCGTGCCTATATCATAGTTATAAGAACTCCGATTGCCATGTTGTGTCTTCGTTGATCTCAGTGAATACTCTACACTAGTGTCTTTCTCTTAAACTTTTTTTAATCCCAAAATTCCTCCCCACTTTTAGAAATTATAGTGAGTCCCAAAATAGCTTTTTGTTGTAGGGATTATATTTACCAATATTTATTATATTAAAAATTACAATTGGTGTATTTTCTCCCACTATCACTTATAATTGATTTTAATACAGTATTTTTCAACAAAGGCTGGCAAATAATACTGATTTTGTATATCCCTAAGAGGTTCTTGGGGAAGTCCCAGAATTCTGAGGACTACACTTTGAGAAACACTGGTCTATATTTAGTTTAGTTTAGTTTAGTTTAGTTTAGTTTAGTTTAGTTTAGTTTAGTTTAGTTTAGTTTAGTTTAGTTTAGTTTAGTCTAGTTTTTTGTCATTGCACATCGTACAACGAAATTAAATGCCATCTTCGGTGTACATTATAACTATAAAAATAAAAACACAAAAACACATCCTTCACATGCTATGTAATTGAAACCGAAAACCCGATATTGCATTAATATTGCGCTATAACCGTAAAATTCAATATAGTTACTGCCCTGGGATAGAATCTGTTTTTCAGCCTATTTGTCCTTGTTTTTATTATCCTGTACCATCTGCCACATGGTAATAGTTTTAAAAAAAAGGATGCCCAGAAAGAGATGGACCTTTGAGAATGTTTTGAACTTTCTTAAGGCAGCGGGAGCTATAAAGCTCTTCCAAAGAGGGGAGAGGGCAACCAATGATCCTCTGGGCAAAATTATGTTAGACTGGATGTGGGTAGCAAATGCTAAATTTTTGCGTTGTTGTTTTTTTCTAATCTTGGGCAGAATATATTCCCTCCCTCCAACTTATTATCGCATTTCTTTATATTGAATTTTGCTAAACTAACAGAGTTGGTTGCATTGAGGTTTTCTATATTATATTTCTATAATGCAAATTCTGGCAGCCATCACTAACTACAATGGTGTGTAGTGAGATTTAAATAAGTCAATGTGTATACAGGTAGTCCTCGATATACAACCGTTCATTTAGTCATCATCAAAGTTACAATAGCACTGAAAAAAGTGGTGTATAACTGCTTTTCACACTTACGACTGTTTCAGCATCCCAAGGGTCACATGATCAAACTTCAGGCGCTTGCTGACTCGCTTATATTCGTGATGGTTGCAGCGTCCCAGGTCATGTGATCCTCATCTGTGATCTTCCCGGCTGACTTCCAACAAATCAATGGGAGAAGCCAGATTCACTTAATGACTGCATGATTCACTTAACAACTGTGGTGATTCAATCAACAGCTGTGGCAAAAAGATTGAAAAATGAGGCACAACTCACTTAACAACTGCCTCGCTTAGCAAGGAAATTTTGGGCTCAGCTGTGGTTGTAAGTCGAGACTACCTGTACTGCATCTTACTGTGCCACTCAAATAGGTATTTACCACTCATGTCTTAGAGTCATTTGACACAAGATGCCATGTACTTATGGTGCCACTTACTGATTGAGCGAGGAACTGTAGGAAAACTGCAAATATACTGGCTGCAAACGACAATTATTTTTTAAAGTATGGTACAGATGAAAATGGGTGCTAGAAGTGGGCGCTAGCAGTATAAGCCAAACTAAACTTGCAACTAGAAAAGGCAAATGTGGATCACACTGTAATACACAACACTGCAGCACAGATAAGTGGCGCAGTGGTTAGAGTGCAGTACTGTAGGCTACTTCTGCTGGCTGTCTATAATTTGGCAATTCAAATCTCACCAGGCTCAAGGTTGACTCAGCCTTCCATCCTTCCGAGGTGGATAAAATGAGGACCCAGATTGTTGGAGGCAATAGGCTGAGTGTGTAAACCACTTAGAGAGGGCTGTAAAGTGGTATATAAGTCTAAGTGCTATTGCTGTTTTTGCCTAGTATTTAAATAGAAGCAGCATTTTTATTACATTCTGCAAGACCTTTCTATGTCAAATAATTACGTCTGTCCCTTAAAGGGTCAAACTCCTTGGCTGATAGCAAAATAATAAGACAAGTAAGAGAGTGCAGATAACTTGTGGAAGGTCTACGGCGATGACCGAAGAACCTCTTGCTCCAAGATTTGCTGAAGATGTTGCATTACCGCCAACGAGCACCGACATGTTCTTGAGTCATGCACATCGGAGTTTTGTTCCTGAATGGCAGGCCTGGTGAGGCTACAGAAGATGGACTCAGCAGCGGGTTTTTGCTCCCTCCTTTCAGAGACAGCACAAAGTCGATCAGGAAATTGGCTTCTGTTTGCTACTTTTTCCTTTTCAGTTTGGTCTGTGATGGAAGCTTTCAGTGAAGAGCTCAACCGCGTTGTCTAACATGGTGTGAAATGTATTAGGACATAGGCAACGGTTCTATGACTGCTGGATTATTATCTTTTAAGGACTTTCTGTTTCTCTAGATGATAAACTTGAATCTAGATTTTTGAACAGCCCGGTGAAAATACAACCAGTTCAACCAGTTCATCATTTTCTGCTTGCCAGTTGATGGACATTCATAGCACTGTGATCAGATTGAATGATTCCCTCCTCAATACTTTCACAGATTCTCTTTGAAAGCAAATGAATTGTTTTCTTCCAGAAACTTATTTCTTTTCAGCATAGTAGAAGATCGTTTTTATTTTAGCATTGTTTTCATTTGTTTTTAGTAATTTTTGGACTTGTATTTTTTTGTATTGGAAACATATGGCTTGAAGTTTGTCCTGATAATACATTATATAGGTTTTTTTTTTATCAACACAACTGTCCCAGTACTAAAACTTAGAGATTACTGCTTTTATAATACTTCTAATACAGGTCTATGGGGAAAACCATTAGCCAAAAAAGTATAACACTTCGCCTTTCATTCTAGTATTGAAGACTTTTAGTAAATTATTTTAATACAGTTCTGCAGGAACTATATTCACGTGAGATATAGTTGCAATACTGCACAATTGATCGATGTATGTTCATCCCTTGGTTTGTATGCATTAACTTTAAAAAGAATGAGATATTCTGACTTCTGGGATGTCTTCTTTTGTGAAGATATGCTCAAACAATCTGCTTTTTTAATTTTTTCTGATGTTTCTGTGTATATTAGATGTATCACTCTTAGTGAAATTTCAGTCCAACTATACAATCCAGTGTCTTGAACAACAACTTGCTGGCACAAAATACTCTTCTAAATTTTTGGAACTGATTCATACATGAACTCTATAGGTCTATTGAAGCGTGACCCGTCAAAACCGCGGTCCACAAAAGCGCGCTCGACAAAAGCGTGCATTTGACGTCATCACAGCGCGACGAAAAAAATTAAAAATTGAAATAAAAATAAAATTAAAGCAAGCCGATTCACATAAAGGTAAGGGTTAGGTTTAGGGTTAGGGTTAGGGTTAGGTTAAGGGTTAGGGTTAGGTTTAGAGCGTTAGGGTTACGTTTAGCGTTGGGTTAAGGGTTAGCGTTAGGTTTAGCGTTAGGTTTAGGGTTAGATTTAGGGTTAGGTTAAGGGTTAGGTTTAGGGTTAGGTTTAGGGTTAGGTTTGGGGGGGTTAGGGTAAGGTTTTTGCTTTATTTTTACATTTATCGATCACAGCGCGATGTTTTCGTCGCGCTGTGATGACGTCACGTACGCGCTTTCGTCGAGCGCGATTTTGTCGTCCGCGGTTTTGTGGTGGAACCCTATTGAAGCATTGGCAAATCTCTGGATTAATAACTTCGAGCATTTAAGAAAGAGTGACAATAAATAAAGTAGAAATGCCTGTTGAAATCAAATGTCCTTCCCCTGAATAATAATTCTGACTTTCTCTCTCTGAGATAGTTCCCTCCAAATTCTTAAAATTCTATTCCTGACTATTGAAGGGTATTGTATAAGATATTCATTGAGGATCCTAAAGGTAATGGCATTCTCTTAATGAACGGGAACACAGACATAATCCAATGCATCCTTTTGTGATTCGTTTTCCAAGTACAAAATTCTGAACTTGTACTATTCTATTTAGTGAAGCTGTAGAAGAGTTTTAAAATAGGGGGAATAAATTGTAAAAATTACTTGCCTGTAAAACCTAATTGTTACTACTTACCACCAAATTGCCACTTTTTTAGCTTTATCTTATAGCAAAATCCAAAATAAATCAGAACGATCCAAGATTTTGAATGCTACTTTTCATTCATCTATAGTATCAAATTACATCTAATTCCTACACATATTGATCACTAAGCAGTGAATAGTTGTAATTAAATGCCATCAAAAACAATGTAAGCATGGATATACTGCATCATCCATCATTCAGAACTCTTGTTAAAACTGTTCTCCACAGCGAAGACATTTATTCAGTGTTGTAGTCAATTCTCCATCCAAAGCAACCTTTTCTTCCGTTTGAAAAACTCCCATATTCACATGAAGCAAGCAAAACTGATGTTATACTTACAAAAATGTAATTGATGCAAGATTTGATTTCTCCTTGTATTTCTATAGACTTGTTTATCTGCATCTGTGTGCAGAGAGAGAGAAAAAATGTGACCAGAACTGCAGGGCGGTGTGCCTTTTTTTTAATTATGTAAGAAATATATATATATATATATATGAGTTCACTTGTGTTAAGTTAGCAATGACCTATCTTATTATTCATTATGCAGTATTAGATTTCTCTTTTTCTTAAGCTATACTTTTAGTTCTTTCACTTTCTGGAATGCATGGATACTGTAACTGTTCCTAATTCTATTGTTTCTGAATCCTGGTTTTCTTGCCTCCCAAATTACTGTATAATGTTGGTGCTTCCCCCCCCCCCCCGAGAGACTAATGTTCAGTTGACAATTTATTTTCCACAAACTATCCTGGGGACCAAACAACTATAGATTTGCTAATTAACTAGATCTAACAATGCAGATCTACTTTCCACAATCTGGTGGCCTCCACAATCTGGTGGCCTCCAGTTCAGGGGTCTCCAGCTTTGGCAACTTTAAGACTTGTGGAATTCAACTCCCAGAATTCCTCAACCAGCAAAACAAAGCTGGCTGGGGAATTTTGGGAGTTGAAGTCCACAAGTCTTAAAGTTGCCAAGGTTGGAGACCCCTGCTCCAGTTGACATACTTCAAGGTCTATCATCCTTAGCCAGCACAACCGAGGGGAACTGAAATTCAACACATCTGGAACTGAAATCCAACACATCTGGAAAACAGTAGGCTGAAGAAAGCTAATGACACTACTAGAATGCATAATAAAAGTAATGCAGTGCAGCTAATGCTAGATAAATAAAAGGATGCATATACAAGGATAGATATAATCTGTATATTTTTTTCAATTACATATGCATCCCATGGAAGTGATTCCTCTCCCCTCTCATTTTGGTTGTTGGCCATCATTGTATACAACTATGGCTAAACTGAAGGCATAATGTATAGGGTTTTTTTAAAAAAAAAGTTTAGGGACCAGAAGAGATAAAGAAATTGTTTTATTTGATCATAAGTAATTGTTCAAACAGAAGGCTGGCTTAGAATGACAGTATTGTTATTGAGAAGGATGAGTGACTAATGCTGATTCAAAGCTTTGAAATGGTAGATGAAATTGAAAACTTTTTTGGCCAATCCATCAAAATTCTTGACAACATCTAGGCTTTTTAATAGGTGTTCATGAGAGATGTTGATGACCCAGCATTTTCTACTACATTGGTCATATTAGCTGGGAGTTCAGCTTCCCTCTAGTTAAATTTGAACATCTGGCATATCCAGATTGTTTACTGCTGTCCAAAGTAAACCATTTGTGCGTCAGAACAATATGTACCACTGAAAATAGGCAATAAGCATACTGACACACCGATTGTTTGCTTTGTGAAACATCCTGATTTTGATTGGAAGCACAGCACTGGACCTAATGAGCTTTCGTAATGTGTCTGATTCGTCTGTTCATTGTGTAGTTTTGGAACTGTTTCACAAAAACAATTACTAGATTTCAGTGAAGTTTTAGGGCCTTTTGATTGATTGCCTATTGAACGTAGGCTGCAGTATTTCAAATCTAAACAAGGAAAGTCTAGCTCAACTTTATACCATTACATGGAACTGGACAGAAAGATAACTATGGTTGTTACATGTGGTAATCTTAGGTTTTCTTGTTGCTCTTTGTTATCATATAATTAAAAAAATAGATGTTAATGGAAATTATTAGGAAAAGCCATAAAACCCACAAATCTCTCTTCCATCATGTAAAATTCTCAGTGACCACATTAAGTAATGCAAGATAGTGCTGAGAAATTTCCTGCCCACTTATCTGAAAATATCTTGCTTCAACCTATTTTTTATTTCTCTGGTGAATATGCCCTTATTTCTTGTGTCACTTTGGCTGCTTAGCCATCCATATATTTTCACAATAGATATCTAACCCCTGCTCAAATATATTACACACACACACACACGCACACACACACGCACAAAATTCTTAAAGAACAATTTTCTGAATGCAGTTCCAAAAAGAAAAGTGAAATCTTGCCTGCTAAATAATTTTGAACAATGAAATAGAAGTGAATCTATTGCTTCCTATCTTACCCACTCAAGGACTGTTTTTATCCTTCAGGCTACTTTTCTTTATCAGAAAAGTGAAATTGAATTTGGGGGTATTTTTCCAACTATCCAAACTTTTCTGCAATCCTGAGAAACATTACACTATCCCCCACTACAGCAGGATATACTCTTACGCAAGCATTAGCAATTATTTTCCTTTATCAGAACAACAGTTGCATGCAAAAATGCTTGGCACGATTTCTATAGGTAAAAAGCATTAAAAAATTGACTTGATCCAAATATTAATAGGGATTTATTAATAGGGAATATCTAATTATTAAATCTGTCCATAAACTGGAGCACATATGCAAGAAATCTGTGACATGGTTTTCAGATCTAAATTTCCCAATGTGCATATTTAAATCAGTCTGTACATAAAAATGTGAAGAAAATATATAATCCCAATGGTTTATATAACAAAAAAAGTCACTCACAAAAAGTGTGCTAAGGAAAGTATTAATTCACATTTGTGGTTCATATTTTAATAAATAAAATGGATACACAAATGCCTACAAATGCCTTATCTCATGTAAACCTTTTCCTGTAAGTTCATGGTTGTGGAAATGAGCATGGTAAAATGACTCGAAAATAGGAATTTGAGAAAAGGCTCTGAACAAACGTTTGAATACACCATGTATTACATTGAAATTCTGCATTGCCTGAAAGAGTATTGAACTAAAGAGTATTGAAGATTGCCCATTCTAGTCAATCTATCTTGTTTCTTTGCCTTTTCATTCCATGGACACAAGAAATGGAATCATTCTGACAGCTATAAAATGCAAGTGTGAATTTGGATTTAACTCTACAGGAAGTGCTACTATTCCCTGGGAATTCAAATCAATACAAAATCATTATTAATCTTTACAGATTATAGGTAACAATATTAACTTGGAAAAAACAAAAAGTATCTTCTGCGTAGTTGTTTTTTGGTATTTTATCTCTTAATGATCAATGGGATCTTGAAATAACTTCAGAATGACATTTTTGTACAAGACAAAAACAGTGTTTATCTATGAATAGGTCCTTCAAGAGATTAGCACTTTTTTCTTTAATTGGACATCAGTTACATCATTTCTGCAGAATAAGACTTCTGGAAGCATTTTTTTTTGTTGGTGTTGCTTCTGCTTTGTTAACTTACAGGATATAGTTTGCCTTTTTATCTAATGATAGTTGATGTACAAATCTTTAGCCAACTTTATCGAAACTGATTTATAAATGAGTGTTGAATGGGGGCATTGTTTTTACATTTTGTTGTTAGGATATCAAGAGACCTGAGTTTGAAATCTCTCTGTCTGTACATGCTTTTTCTGAATCTTCCATTTTGTTAAATAATTACTTTTTAAACATGCATAAATATTTAAGATATTTTAATATGCTTTTGAAAGCTGTTTCTATTCTTTTCCTTAAAGTAACTAGCATTGCATATCTATTTAATTACATTATTGTCTGTAAATCATTATTGAAAAGCTAATATGCTGTACTGTTATATTATCATGTTTCTTCAAATAGGATTATCTTCATATAATGCAAAACCATCCAATTATGTATATCTTTAAGCAAAATAATTCTGACTATAGAATTTAAGTACTATTATATACACATATGACATTATTTTAAAAACATGGATCCTTTTTCATACAGAAATCCAGTGAGGAGACATTTTCTCCTTTCTCAAAGTTTTACAAAATTGGAATTGTAGTCAAATCTAATGGATATTCAGTTGACCGGTGATGACTATATTTTATCATGAATTATGGGACAACTTTGATTCCATTCCAAGAAAATACCAATATTCTCTCTGTATTAATTTTGGAATGAGATAGTTTGGCCTTGGCTTTATACATTTCTGTACTGTTTTGTATATGATGTAAATATTTTCCTTTTTAAAATGATGTTTACTTTTTATTATTTCATCTGCCAGTTTAAATGCAACCACTAAAAAAATTAAAATAAAGCGTGGATTCTCTTCCAAAACATTCCTTCTCAAGTTTCCTTTCATACATCTACTTTACCTTATAAAGTAGTTGCATTTTACTATTCAAGCTTCAGCTTCACTGAAAAATTCTCATGAAATTCTCATTCCAAGATCCCTCTCACAGTTACTACTATGGAGTGAGGTACCACATATATTGTACCTGTGCATTTGGCTTCTCTTGCCTAAATGTAGAACCTTAATTTCATTAAACCTACCTTTTGTTGAAATTACACCATGTACACTTTAGCCTGGGGGCATTCAAACTTGGCAACTTAAAAAGACTTTGGGACTTTAACTCCCAGAATTTCCCCAGCCAGCCATACTGGCTGGGGAATTCTAGGAGCGGAACTCCACAAATCTTAAAACCTGCCAATTTGGGGAGGCCTTTTTTAAGCCTTTAAATAGGAGAGTTAGTTTCACTGACCCAGAGCCAAATTTCACTTGCATTATTAGCACATCTGAAATACAGAAATGCCACAGGAGAGTCCCAGGCTCCCCCTTTTCCATCTTTTATCAGTCTGCTTGACTTTCCTTCCTTCAGTTGAGCGCTCTCTACTACGCCCATTGTCCTTATCCAGCCTTCCATTTCCTTCAATGCACTAAAGCCAGTGTCCCCAATCTTGGCAACTTGAAGACTTGTGGACTTCAACTTCCAGAATTCTCCAGCCAGCATAGCTGGCTGGAGAATTATGGGAGTTGAAGTCCACAAGTCTCCAAGTTGCCAAGTTTGAAGGCCTCTGCGCTAAAGGAACGACTCCCGGGGGAGAGGATGATGTAATATGACCCCCTTGTGCTTTAGGAGTAAGACTAAAACGGGAAAAGCGGCGAGACATTGCGGACGCGGCCCGCCCACCCAGAAGCAGGAAAGGGGCCATCCAGGTTTAAAGCAAGCGGCTTGGCCCGTCGGCCTCATCGGCGACGCGCTGGACCGCAATATGGAAAGCTGCTGACTGCGCCTGCGCAGGTACTGGAGTGGCGTGGACAGCGACAAGAGGGCTGCGCAAAACATTGGGGTGAGAGTCACGTTTCCGCGATTGCTGCTGGTTTCCTTTTAGGGATTCAGGGTCCTAGGGAGGAGGAGGAGAAAAAGAAGAAGAGGGGGAGGAGGGGAGGAAGAGAGGAGGAGGAGGAGGAGGAGAGGAGGAGGAGGAGGAGGAGAAAAAGAAGACGAGGAGGAGGAGGAGGAGAGGAGGAGGATGGACATGGCTAGTCTAGGGAATAGAAGGACCAGGGGGAGACATGATAGCAGTCTTCCAATATTTGAGGGGCTGCCACAGAGAGGAAGGGGTCAATTTATTTTCCAAAGCATCAGAGGGAAGGACAAGAAACAATGGATGGAAACTAACCAAAGAGAGAAGCAACCTGGATTTGAGGAGAAACTTCCTAACAGTGAGGACAATTAACCAGTGGAACAGCTTGCTTTCAGAAGTTGTGGGTGCCTCATCACTGGAGGTTTTTAAGAAGAGACTGGACAGTCACTTGTCTGAAATGGTATAGGATCTCTTGCTTCAGCAGGGGGCTGGACTAGAAAACCTCCAAGGTCCCTTCCAGCTCTATTCTGATTCTTAATTCTTAAATTCCCCTGCTTGGGGAAATGCATTCTGGGGAATTCTGGGAGTTGAAGGAGATGTAACCTATGGAAACAAATCACACCAAGAATGGTTTTCAGTCTTACACTCAGTGCACTAATACAATTATATACAATTATATACGGTACTTTTTTAAAATTTGGTTTGTATTTCCTAACCCAACATTTTTGCTTTGTTCTTCAAATTAAATTCTTGTGGGGGGGGGAGAAGCAGTCTTAAAATGCAAATATGGCAAGTGGGAAGTTGCTGACTCTATTAAAAGACAAATACACAAGATGGGTGCTGGAGACAACACCACAGCAAATATATTTGTGAAGGTGATTCCAGAAGAAATTGAATTAGGAACCACTACCAAGGGCACATTTCCTTGCCATGCTCTAATGCATTTCTGCATTCATTAGAAAATTGCACTCTGCAGAGTGCAGGACTCATACAAAAGCCAAGGAATCTTTACTCATCTTTGCACTTTTTGTCCTATGGGGTGAACTAAACATACAAGGGCCACACCAATGACCTGTCGGTGTCATCTGATGCTTCCAGTAGAAAAGTCATTAAACTGACATTTATTTTTTTAAAAAAATATTGTGGGTTTTGAACACAAAAAATATTGGAGTTTACCTCTATTTCATGGTGAAAACTTCTGCTATGCTGTGTTGGCTGCAATGAAGAGGATGCTGAAATTATTACCAGTTTTACAATCTTATTAGAATAGGCCTAACAACCATTCTTGAATTCTTTAAGGAAGACCTTTTCGGTGAATTCTGCTCCTGAATTCTGCACTGTCAGTCCTCTGTGTGTCAGACCTGGAAGCTATCTTTTACCTTTGGGTCTTCAAGCCTGCCACATTTTCTACTGTGAGAAAATGGGAGGGGGGATTATACAGAGTGTGGGTGATATATAGCCATAACAACATTTTTTCTCAGAAAGTCAAGGCCCTGCAGCTGTGATGGTATGACTGGAAGGCATATCCAGTTTTGGACAGTGCCCGATTGGACCTTGTGATGGACATCTGGGTGCTGGGCAGGGACTTGAACTTTCTTTTGGGTGGAGAAAACCTGGAAGCTTTCAAATTCAGGTTTTCCCACATGTGCCAATATGACATCTCTAATGAAGTGGAACTTTGAGGAAACTCAAGTCTCGGAGTCTTCTTTCGTTGGGGGTGTTACTTCGAACTCTAACCTTGTGATCAATAACACAATGAAAGCACTTCTCCCCAGTGTAATTGTTGTAGCTGTGAAACTAAGAAACATTAAATAAAATTTAAAGATTTTTTTTTTAAATATAGAAAATCAAGAGTCTTCTGAAATAGCAATCAGCACCAGAGGCAGGCTATTTTTTTTTTAACAAATGGGTTCAGAATACCCTACAGTATTGTTTTCCCCCCTTATTATTCTTCATGAATAACAGCATGGTGCTTTATGACTCTTATGTCATACATTCTTGCAATCCATATTCAAATGCCATTTAATAATTGTCAATATCAATGTCAAATATCAAAAGCCATTTGTCTGAAATGGCATAGTTTCCTGTTTGAGCAGGGGGCTGGACTAGGAGACCACCAAGGTCCCTTCCAATTTCTGTTATTTCAGACAAATAGTTTTCCAATCTCTTCTTTAAAACCTCCAATATAGGAGCACCCCAATTACTGGAGGGTAGCATTATGATTATTATTAATATTATTAATATGTGTGATGAATATAGAGTAGCAGCAAGCATTCACTATACTAAAATATCTTAGTAAAGAAAAATGTACTGATAGCGACTGCATAAAATCTTATGTATCTAACATCCAAATATTTAACTGAATAAACAGTTGAACACATGGCTGGCTATTATCCACAAAAAAATGTAAACATTAATAAAAATAATTTTATTATAACAAATTACAAATTGGGCATTTAGAAAATAATCAAGTCACAACCAAATTAACAGGACTATAGAATAGTATCATCTACTTATAGTTAAATTGTGTTACTAGATATTTGGAGAACCACGAAAAAAGGCCTATGATTAAAAAGGCTGGAGCTAGCCCACTTCAAATGTACTCCTTTAACAACAAAAACGGAATTAATTTTCTTTCCATTAGCATCACACTGGAATTCACCTGAATAAACAACTACACTTCAGCTACAGAAATACTAGTTAGTTTGGGATTCGAATCAGATCAGATCTACAGATACATGATGTTTTGTAGTACATGTATAAAATGAATCAAATTACTATTACTACCGTGTTTCCTCTGAAATAAGTGCTTGGCCTTATTTGAAATAAGTGCTTGGCCTTATTTTCAGAAAGGTCTTATTATTTTTGTGGTGCAGGAGGCGACGAGTGTGGTCACCTCATGGCAGCTGCTGTGTTGCAATATTTTCAGGGAGGGTGTATTTTTATAATTTAGTTATATAATTATTTGGCAACAGTCGCTTCCATAGATAGGTCACAATTTAGGGATAGTATCAGATTGAAAGTAAGCTTTCCATAAAAAAGCAACATTCAGCCAAGGATTTAATAACACATTCAATGAATTAACTACTGTAAATGGAAATTTGTATTCATTATGTTGCATTCATTTATTTAAGAAATTTGTAGTTACATTCTTAATTTACATTCTGTCAACAATATCTGCCATTTAGTTCTCACGGTGGACTAATTCAGATAGCCGTTGAAGTTGCAACTATAACTTTTATAATTCTGGTAAGCATGCTACAATCTCTTCTTAAAAGCAGCGTATTTAACACAAAACCAGTTATGAGAATATAATATGGTGGTTGTTTTAGTAACTAAGAAACATAAACTGAATTTAATATATTTTCCAGTGTGTTGTTATATGATTAATCTTTCAAATGAAACAGCTTTGCCAACAATGTTATTGATTGCAGATATTAGAACTCAAAGCTGAGTATCTCAAGATAGCTAATACAGGGAGTCCTCAACTTATGGCAATTGAGCCCAAAATATGTTGCTAAGTGAGAAATTTGTTAAGTGGATTGTCTCATTTTATGACTTTTTGCCACTTTTGTTAAATGAATCACTGCAGTTGCTAAATTAGTAACATGGTTGTTAAGTGAATCTGGTTTTCCCATTGACTTTGCTTGTCAGGTCGCAAAAGATGATCAGATGACCCCAGGACACTGTAACTGTCATAAATGTGAGTCAGTTGTCAAGTATCCAAATGTAAATCAAGTAGTCAAGGGGATACTCCAACAGTCATCATTGTGAAAAAGTCATAAGAGCCGAGGTGGCACAGTGGTTAGGGTGCAGTACTGCAGGCCACTTTAGCTGACTGTGATCTGCAGTTCAGCGGTTCAAATCTCACCGGCTCAAGGTCGACTCAGCCTTCCATCCTTCCGAGGTGGGTGAAATGAGGACCCAAACTGGGGGGGGCGATATGCTGACTCTGTAAACCTCTTAGAGAGGGCTGAAAGCCCTATGAAGCGGTATATAAGTCTAATAAATAAATAAGCCACTTTTTTTAGTAGTTGTAACTTTGAATGGTCACTAAATGAACTGTTGTAAGTCAAGGACTACCTGTACAATGGAGGCATCTCAAAAATTATTCCTCCATTTATCGCTACTGCAAAATCTTATCCTGTGCAGTTGTCAGTATTCAATCATTCATTTCCTTCCTTCCAGCTTCAACCTATTTCATATTTTAATTATTAGTTCTTCCAGTGAGTTTAATTTCATCTGATAATTATTTGATCTTGCAGTCCTGTATTCTCCATAATTTTCTCCAGTATGACAATTCAAAGACATCAGTTATTTCCATTTAGTCTTGCTGAAATCCAGTTTCGACATCAGTGTTAGTTTGGAAAACCACTATCTTGACAATACTTTTATTAGTGTGATGTTTAATGCTTCAATGCTTTGTTTAAAACTGTCGAAGTATGACTAGCAGATGTCTCCACTTCATGGTTACAGCTACAATTGCTGTGAATTTTTCAGCCTAAGAATATAAAGCCTATTATTACACCAAAGAGGTATTATTAACACATCTAAGGTTGTTGATATTTCTCCTAACAACTTTTAATTCCAATGCGTACTTTGAGACCACATTTTTTTCATGGAATGTTTGGACTTGATAACAAATTGATTTCCAACAGCTTGGATTTATAAGAGTACACTTCAAAAAATTTGCAAGGATAACAGATGTTCTTCTGATGGAAGAAATGCTCAAGTTGCTTTGGTGTGAACAGAACATTCATTTCTGATATGCCATAGGAACTGGGTCCTTGACTAGATGTATGCAAAATTTCCCATCCCTAAATCATTGCATGCAAGGGACAGTCAGGTTTGGATAGTCTATATCTAGACCAAAATATGTGGAAAAACAGTGTGTCTAAGAGAAATAAAGGAAGCACTAGAAAGCTGAGGGGAAGTGTTGGTTGCAAGTTGGATGTGCCCTGCTTGAATAAAGGGCAATGACCAAGATTTAATTTAACCACTGCCCGTGAATTCTAGCAGAGGAGCAATTGCACTGCCTTCCTCATCTTCCTAGTATCTTGTGTTTGTCTGCAGGTCAGCACAGGTGACATACAGTTAGAGGAGCATCCAAAGGTTACAAAAGGCAACTGGACTTTCTTTGCTTTTTTTCCCCTATTGAAAACATTTTGCTTCTCAGCCAAGAAGCTTCTTCAATTCTTGCTCTTCTTCAGAACTGAAGAAGCTTCTTGGATGAGAAGTAAACCATTTCCAAGAGAGAGAAAAACCAAGAAAATCTAGTTGCCTTTGAAAAGCACTTTTGGGACAACTATGACCTGGATGATTGAAAACCTCCATAGGAAAGGGCAATACATATTGGTCTTGCCTAAAATTCATTGATTTTTTTAAGCAAAACCTTGATCAACCCAAATATTATAGTTTTATTTCAACCTGGCTAACTGCTTTGCCCTTGCTGAGCTATTTCTATTAAAACCATAGGCCACATTGTTTTACAGTACTAAATTTACAGGGATATGCATTTTCATCTCATAATCCCTTTGATAATAAAATTCTATGGCTACTCAGATTTGTTTTATTTGGATTATTCTCAAACAGGTACAAATCTTGCAAAATTTTGCTGTAGTTCATAAAATTTGGCAGGTACTGCTAAGTTAATGTCAGAATATGATTCACTGTTATTGCTGTTATTTACCTTATGTGCTTTGCTATCTTATGTCAATTGTGCAATTACTGTAATAAAGAATATCTCTTATTTATCTAATTCATGGTCATTTGATCATTAAATGTTGTTCTCAATTCCTGTACTGTAATTCCCCAAGTATATCTTAAGATACCCATGTCAAAATACAAGCTTCTCATATTTGTTTCTAAAAACCTTGCACCAAGCAAATATGCATCAAGTGAGATACTGAACTAGTAGAAAAATCAGTTGTGGGGTATGACATCAAATTTTGTAACCCAAAATGGCATTAAAATTTGTAATACAAAATGTGCTCATACCTTTTAGAGCCTTATTCTTAAGCACTACATTACTCAAATTTGATTTCTTTCTTGACTCATATTCTATGAACAGGGAAAACATTTTCTACAACTGAATTTCTAATCCAAATGGTGATCACTGTAGCAGAGAAAGTGATATAACACATGACAGCACTACAAATTTTATTAACAATTTTTGTTATTTATTATTTATTTTATTTACAGGCTGGCCAATTCCCAATCTCAGGCTTACAAGAACCAATATACATATACAAGATTCAACTGACAAGAAAAGCAAAATGTTCAAAACAAGACCAAAACAGAGCAAGTAAAAGGAGGCTCCACAATTAAGCCTCTCCCCAAGGCAGCCAGAAATGTAATAATTTCCTAAATTATACATGGGAGCCACATCATCCTTGGGGAAAGGGTCATTCCAGAGGTTTATGTTGCACAGTAGATTTGCGTATGTTAAAAGTTCATTCTAGAGTTGTGGATCTTTCAACAGCATAATATATCCAATCTTGTTTGGATAAGCTAGATGGAGAGGCAGGATAACCATCAAAATGGTAAATGAATAAGAGCATTATTTTATTAGATTCCAAAGCTGTTCTAGAATGATCTGAGCAACTTACAATAAACATAGAAACCAAATTCCAGATGTACAAAACTGACATAGATTTTTTGAGAACACCTGTTATAAGTTGTTGGTTGATGAAGTGTCATTTCTCTCCTACTAGTTATACATTAGTACAATTGCATTTTCAATAGTTTGTAAAATATGGAATAGAATAAAACTGTGTAAACTCTTCAAGAGGATTGCAGTCTGCTAAAATATAAGCACAAAGGCTTTTATGCAGACAACAAAAGTCATTTCAGAAGCGGAAAGACTACTTATCAAAAGCAGGTCTTCATCTGTGCTCCACTGCACTGTGAAGCACCTCTTTTAAGATTTGCACAGCTCTAATAAGAATTGTTCTATGTCCAATAAGGAATTGTTGTAATAAAGTTTAAAGTACATGCCTGTAGCTATCTGTAAAAACATGGCACTAAGAAATCTATTGGAACTAAACAAGTTCTTGTAACTAACCCAAAAGAGCACACTCAATTTAACACGAACCCTTCTGTTCTTTGCACACGTTAACCCAGGAATTTGAATGGTCTTAGAAAGAATATCATCTCAACCTGTTGTTTATGAATATTCAGACATGACAAGATTTCTTTTTCACGCTTGCAATAAATAAGAACGAATAAAGTTGTTTTTCTGAATGAGTTTTCTGCAGCTGGATAGGACTTTCTCTTCCATTCATAGGGCATCAGTGAAAGGAGAGCTTCCAAGAACAACACATTAATTGCTCTAAAGCATGTCTCTAAACCTAAGTAGGGATGCACCAAATTAAGATCTCCAGTAAAGTCTGGGAGATGTTTGCAACATCCCCAAATCACCACCCAACATTCCAGAATGAACCAACCCCATTTATTCGAGCCAGGTTTTTAATTCAATTCAACCTTTATTGTCAGAGTACATGTGTAAAATGAGATCGGCTGAGCCTCCTTTCATATACACACACCCCAACATAACTCAGTGAAAGACAAAAAAATCCCTAGCCCTGTGAATCCTAACAAACACCCAGTCCTATTATATCATTCAATTCCTATCCTCAAAACGACACTATAGAGCACTGCACACCAAGACAACTAGACACAAGAACAGTTTTTCCCCCGAAAAGCCATCACTCTGCTAAACAAATAATCAAACTATTCACTAAGGCTGCATTACTATTACTATTAGTCTTCTCATCCTTCCTATCACGCATTTCCTCCCACTTATGACTGCAGGACTGTAACTTTGTTGCTTATATCCTTATGATTTATAGTGATATTGTTTCCTAATTATTTGTACCCTATGACTATCATTAAGTACTGTACCTTATGATTCTTGACGAATGTATCTTGTCTTTTTATATACACTGAGAGCCTATGCACCAAAGACAAATTCCTTGTGTGTCCAATCACACTTGGCCCTATTCTATTCCTTTTTCTATTCTATTCCATTCTATTCCTATGTGAACTTATTGCACCCCACGCAGGTCCCCGCAAGTCCATCTACTACGTTGTTGTAGTTATTTTTCATTCAGGAGTCCGACAGCCCATGGATAAAAACCATTCTTAAGCCTGTTTGTGTGGCTGCCTGTGCTTCTAGATCTCCTTCCCGATGGTAGGAGAGTAAAGAAAGGCTGACCAAGGTGTGAGTCGTCCCTTGTCCCTTTCTTCGAGGTGGTAAGCAGCTTCCTGGGAGCCGAGAAGCGAGAACCAACCTCGCCGGGGAGAGAGAGAGAGGGGTGGGGGGAGCATCGCATCGCGGCGGGTCGGATGGCTGGGTCTCTGCCAGGCAGCCATTGCAACGAAGGGCAAGATGAAGCCGACTGCTGCTTCTCCGCATCGTCCCTGGGCTGCTGGCGGCTTCGGCCACCTGGCCCCCCTTCACGGCTCTGCCCACACACAGCCACGGGAGAGTCATATACCAGGGCTGGCGGCGGGGGCGCTCCGAAGACCGCGCTGCCGTGACTCCTCCTAGAGGTGGTATGTGGAGAGAGATTTTCCCCCCTCCCGCCCCGCTCGCCACCACTTCCTACCACCGGCCTCCAGAGCTGCCGCCATTGAAACTATACAATACAGGCGGCGAACGGGCAGGAGGCAGCGCGAGGCGGCGCCGCAGGAGTGAAGCGGCGGGTGGAAGAGGAGGCGGCGGCGGCCGCCGGCGGGCAGGTGATCTGTGGGGCGGGGCGGAGGGCGGCGGGGACCGAAGAAAAAGACCCGCCAGCGGCGGATGCGCAGCGGCAACGGCGGAGGCCTTTCGTCCGTCACTCCCCCCTGGCTCCGAAAACGGCGGAGGCGGACCGGGTAAGGGGACCGAGCCGCCCCCGCCCATCCTCCGTAGCATGGCAGTCCGGATCGGGAGGGGAGTGAAGGAGGCGGGCAGGCGGGTCGTTGAACGGGCGGGGGGAGGTCGTCGAGCGACGGAGAGAGGGATGCCGCTTCGGGCGCCCGAAGAGAGCGGGGTGGTGGTGGAAGAAAGGCGGCCCTTCCCTTCTACCACCACCATCACCCCGGTCGTTCGCCGCGCCGACCTCTTCTCGCGCCGTCTCCCCATACCGCGCCTGCCTCCCCAAGGGAGAGCGGGGTGAGGAGAGGTCACTTCTTTCCCGAGGTCGCTTCCCTTTCCGGGAGACCCTTTCGGTGGGGGAAAGAAGCCGGCTAACGGCGCCTCCGAAGCCCTCGCAACTCCAACGACGAAGAGAAGCCCGCCTCAGCTTTCCTTTCCCCTCAGCCCGCCCGAGCGGCTGAAAGGGGCGGGGGGTGGAGGCGGGGGGGGGGGAGAGAAAGCGGCAATCGCGCGGGAAAGAAACGATCTCGATTTCCCACCGTCCCTCGCGAGCGCCCCAGCACCGGGTTTCCGTGGCGGCGCCCCCCCCACTCCGAACGCCGCGGGCCCCCCTCCCACCCCAAAGCTGTCAGCGCGCCTTTTTCAACCGTCCTCCCGGGGAGCGCGCGCGCCGCTTCCTTCGCTCACTCTCCCCCCCCCCCCCGCCAGGCACGGAAGGGGGCGTGGTACGCGCTTGCTTTATCGGGCAGCGTCTCGGGGGCGCCTTCGGAGGCAGGACAATGCGGGGTGTCTTAGAGGGGAAAATGTGACTTAGGATCCCTCTGCCTCCCCGCCTTACCCTTATCAGAGTCTCCCACCCTCTGTCTAAGACGGAGGGGGGAGCGTTGTTTCTTCACAATATAACCTCCTTGTGGGTCTGCTAAATCTAAATACTTAAAATCAAGAAGTGCATATACATATATACATATATACATCATATATATTGACATATATATATGTCAATAAATAAATAAATAATTGCAGAACTGTTCCTTTTTAATACCTAGCTAAAATCTTCTCACACCTTGGCTGCATTGCTTCTTCCTCCTGGCTATTTTATTTATTTATTTAGCATTTTACAGAGGTCATGCAATCACTGATAAACAAATTTAGTTTAAATTATATGTGTATATATGTAGACACACACACACAAAGATATGTGGACAGTACAAGTGTAGGAGATAAAATTTTAAATTAAGATACAATCAACACCAGCATAATACGGAGCCATAGAATTGGAATGGAACGGATGCTATAATGCAATATCTAAGGAAGCTACCCACCTAACTGCTTCTGGTTTGAAGCCTTCTGGCTATTTAGAAAAAGGTTCCATGCATACAGAAAACAGACATGCTTATCAACAACAAAATGAGGCCCTTGCTTGGCTCTATGAGCAGATCTTCCACTAAATGCATAGCCAAGAGCCTTTTGCAAATTGTGGACACTGATTAGGCCCAACTGCTGTCTGCCTGCAAGATTCACTAAATCTGTTTAGAGGGCATTACTTTCCACAGGACTCAACATCTAAATAACATGAATTTGGTTGCTTGTTTTGAAGCTTGTTACACATAGAAATGTAACTATTGTTCTTTTATCTGTTCCTGCTTTCACTATCCTGGTATTTTTCTTTTTTTAATATATATCATACACTTGAGTGGTTGGGTTGGTGTAACAAAAAATAAGAAATGAGCTAGCATAGCCCTAAATCTGCAGGATTAATCCAATCTTAATGTCTGTCACTAAAATATCTCATATTTTGAGACAGAATACTTTTTAAGTCATATTTTGTGAGATGGGCTGCTCTAAGATAGATAGGCTTCTTACAATGTTTCAAATATATGCAAGCTAGAAATAAAAAAAAAATTGCAAATAATTTAGTGCTTACCACTACTCCAGTGTTTTTACTGTAAATATCCATACCTGACAAAGTAGATATAGTTAAGACAATTTCATGAGATGTAGTTTTATTGACCCTTCATGCTAAATCTGTATCTCCCAAATGTTTATTTGCATGTAGCTTTTAAGATACAGAATTCCTATTTTGTATTTGGACTATCTGTCCAATCCACACACACCCCTCACATGTGTTTAACATTTATCAAGTTGGAATCAGCATTTGCTAACTACTCAACACATCATTGGATTGTTGTTGGGTTTTTTTAGTTAGTTTTTTTGTGCTCATGTTACTCCCTAGTCATATAAAGTTTTTGGGAGAAGGTGAGTTGTAGTTATACAAATCTTACAATTTCCCCAAGGTGTTGATATCTCTCTGACATACACAGATTGATCCATTTTGGGCATGTAAGAATAACTGACAAATGAACATTTGAAATAATTGAATAAATAAATATGATTTCTATGATCAGAAACTGGCTGCTGAAATATTCTTGCACTGTGAGATTCTTCACTCTATATTGTGGTTGGAGCAATCAATATCACATCATATATATTACCACAAAATCTGTTACCTGCCTTTTACATGAAACTTACAATTTTGATCATTAAAATGGTTTTGTGTGCAGAATGGCTGTCATTATATACTCATAATTTCCTGTTTTCATCTTTCATTCATAAGTTTCTATTAGAGCAAACAAAAACAATTTTCTACCAGAACCCTGAAAAACAACCAGCAACATGTCAGCCAGAGGTGGAAAGAAAAAAATGAGCAAAATATCACGCTCCAGTAGAGCAGGTGTTATTTTTCCAGTGGGAAGAATGATGCGGTACTTGAAGAAAGGAACGTATAAGTATCGGATAGGAATGGGTGCTCCGGTATACATGGCAGCTGTCATAGAATATCTGGCAGGTGAGTGTATATTTCCATTACAATGATCGTATGCTAAACCAGGTCCTTGCGTGGCATCTTGGGAAATTAAGCTGTACAACAGAGGAAGAGTTATTAAAGTAATTGCAGCATAAATTGTGATTGAATTCAGGCCTTTAACAAAACAATGTGAATAGTGTGAATCCATTATGGTATGTTTTATCCTTTTTGTAACATGTTTTAGGCACTACAAAATAAAAAGGACAAATATTAGTTACATATTTTTAGACATTCCATGCATTTTTTTCACTCAAAGGCAAGATTGCTTTCAGCCATGAGAAATACATTAAGAATGTAAGAGAAAGCCATATACATTATAATTATTATGCAATAATAAAAACCCGAGATTATTCTTTCTCCCTGCTGTCATTATTTGAGTAAAGGAAGGGGGTAAGATTTAACTGGAGCGCACAAAGTAACCATTCCAGTTTCAGTACTTTCTGAATTGGTCTAAACCAGGGTGTCAAACTCAAGGCCCTCAAGCCAGATCTGGCCCGTGGGGCCATCCTGGAAACAGCGAAGGACCCACCCGCGATGCCTCAGCCTAGCCAAGACTGACCTGGTGGCGGCTAGCAAAATGCTGTAGGAGGCAGTTGCAGCCGAAAATGGAGCTGGGGGGGGGGAGCTCATGGGCCCTTTCCGGGCTCCATTTTTGCTGGCAGCATGCTAGCAAAACAAATTACTAGCAAAAGTGACATTTTATCACAAGGCAAGGAGGCATCGAGAAATGTTTTCCCTTTTGCATTTGAGCATCCAAGAAGGGGCAGGAAAGGAAAAGAGAGAAATAAAAAAAAGGAAAAATTGGAAAAGAGCAAGAAAGGAAGAAGGAAAGTGGGGGAGGAAGAAGAAAAAATGGAAAACAAGGGAAGGAAAAAGAAGAAGGAAGGAAGGAAGGAAGGAAGGAAGGAAGGAAGGAAGGAAGGGGAGAGATTATAATGAGAGGGAGGGAGGGAGGGTCTGAGGGAAGTCCTGCCTTAGCATTTGGCCACCAGCAGGCTTGCTGCCCTTTCGCCATCCCCTTGTCTCCTGACCTTGCCTGGTGGTCTCCCATCCTGTTGCTGAGGATGCTTTGGTTACAAAGCCGGATCTCCTTGCATGGCAAGGGAGTGGACCTCCCTCTGACTCACACATACCATGAGCAACTTGGTCAAGGAGAGCAAGTACAGCAGCAGCAGCCTTGAGGAGGTAAGCGCAGTCAGGCATCCCCTTGGGGAAGCTGGGCTGGGCTGGGCTAGGCTGTAGGGTCCTGGTGCCCTGGGAGCTCGAGTGTGGGCTAGGCGCTTACCCTCCGCTGCCTAGGGCTCTAGACAACCTGTATTGCCATCCAGGGGTCCTCCATGTGGCCTGAGAGAGATGGTGAGGCTCCTCTGGAGGGCAAGGGTTTGGACCTCTCCCTGGTCTTGCCTTCCTTCACTGGAGACAATGGATCCCCCAACCCCGCCCAGGCCACCACAAGTGCTCCTGACATGAGTGACGTGGAGCTGGCCACACCCACATCCCCCCCCCCCCCCGGTCAAACACAAGCCTGATGCAGCCCTCAATGAAATTAAATTTGACACCCCTGGGCTGTACTGTAGAGATAAGAAATTGCACTTCAGGTGGATAAAGATTATGTCTTTCAACTGGCCTTCAACAATTTAATGAAAATATTGAGAGTTCTAACTTTAATAGAACTGCTTATAAAACATAATTTTAAAATAGGAGATTTCATTCAAAGTTGTTATTGGTAGAAGATCAACATTTGGATGTTTATATTTTGTACATTTTGAATTTGATGAGATTTTTCAGAAATGGTATTATAATTTTCCCCAAAACCCTAAATCAAATTTTCTAAAAAGATATTCCAAACTTACTTTTACCACAAGACTGTATTAGTTAATAGCTCTATGATACTCCTGATCAAGCTTGGGGATTTTTAATGTACTTACCTTTTTCAATAAAGAAAACTTAGTTTAATATTATTGACTAATTATATACTTATACAACATACTGCACATATACACATTTTAGTGCAAGAACACTGCAATATACTTGTAACTGAGATTGCATTCTACTTATAGCAGAAATATTGGAATTAGCTGGAAATGCTGCAAGAGACAACAAAAAGGGAAGAATTGCACCAAGGCACATCCTTCTGGCAGTTGCTAACGATGAAGAGTTAAATCAGGTAAGTCTTTTGGATTATTTGTAAAGGGTATCTTATTGTGCTATCGCCTTTGTTTTTTGAGCCACTGTGGCTGGTTGGATAAGAAAAGTTTATTTAGTCCCACTAAGATTAATTTAGTGCCACTAAGTGAAAGGTTGAACTATATTTATACATTTAAATCATCATTTTTCCCTCCTGGATTCATCAAGCAAGGTGCTTTATGACTCAACCAGCTTCTACTGTATTATTTTCTGTTTTTGAAAGTATTCAAAACATTTGTAACTTTTATCAAGCTGCTTTGCAATAGGAATGGGGCAAATGTATAGTTACCGTAGTTGCTTACAATGTAAACAGTGTATCTTTGTGAACCATAATACCAGGCATAAAATGCTATACCAACATGAAAAGGTAAAGGTTTCTCTGTTCAGTGGTGTCCAACACTAGGGGGAGATGTTCATCTCCGTTTCTTAGCAGAGGGAACCAGCATTTTCCGGAGATATTTCTGTAGTCATGTGGCCAGCATGACTATACGCCAAGGTACAGGGAACACTGTTATCTTCCCACCAAAGTGGTACCTATTTATCTACTTGCATTTGCATGCTTTCAAACTACTAGCTGTGCAGGAGCTGGGGGAAATAACAAGCTCACCCTTTAATCACCTGAGCCATCGCACACACTTTATACAAGCATGAAGTAGATTATTTTACAGCATCTTAAATGCTTCATGCATATGCCAAAATACATTTATTAGACTTTTAATATGGCAGGGGAATAAAGAGATTTGCAATGAGATTTAGTTCCAGATGAACAAATATAATGTTAAAATACTACTCTCTGGTTATCTTGTTTTAAAAAGGCTTGGGATATTGTAACTATATTACTTATGCTGACTTGAAATCCATTTTTATTTTAAAATTAATAATTGGGATACCTTTTTCGTGTCTCTATTTTCCCTCGTTTGCTGAGTAACATTTTTCCTTGTGCATTATTTATGTCACTGATGGCAATGGACACAGTCTTTTATATTGCTAATAGATGCAAAGAAATGATCCTGATTTTCTGCAGTCACATATCTTTTTATTTTTTTAACTATTTTCTCATCCAGTAGTCTACTAATATTTGTTTTAAAGCTTACTCCTAAAAACGTTCAGAATCATTGGAAATAGAAGTGCATACAAGTTGAAGTACTAAATAAACAAAAATCACATTTTACATTCCTTAACTTTCTTCTTGCATTTATTACATATTATTATGTTCTTTTTTTCTTCCAATTATGGCCAGATGGCTTTTTAAAAATTCTAATGGATTTTTCAATCATGTTGGAAAACTGTGGATTTGTTAGAACATTTCCTGACTGCACTGTAACTAAAATTTTTGTGTTGCTTGAATAAAAAAAAGAAGCAGCAAGTGTTCTGGATGTTTTTAAAATTATTTTTATTTTCCTTCTCAATTCTTTTTATAGACTTCATTTTTAAAGAGATTCCTTCTGAAAATGAAATAGTGGGTTTCCTTGGCAATGTTACACTTAACGGAAGTGTGTGGTTACATTTGCTATCATTGTGGTCACTGTCCTAGTTCAGCAAGCCTTACATCTTTTATTAAGTACTAGGTGACATTTTTGAATTTTTCCAAGGTCATCTCAGTTCACATCCATGATTCAACAATAGGACGTTTACAATCTTGCGGGGCTGTGTTACTAACTGCCCAGGGCTGCATGTGGCCCATGGGCCACAGGTTGGACATGCCTAGTCTGCCCATTGGTATCGGTGATCAAATGCATTTTCAGATCTCATCTTAAGCAGTGTCCTCCATATAGTATCAGCATTCATTCAGGATCATTTTAAAAACTATGTAGGGAACCTTGCTGAGGGAACAAAGATAGGGCTTTCCAGAAAATGCTGAAATGGAAAATATTATTATATAAATGGGTGTGATTATTATATTTGATATTCATATTTTGGGTTATATTATTTGATGTGAAAAAAGATCTAACTATTTTACAGGGTTTGAATAAGATATTCAAAACAATTAATTAAAAGCTCTGTTTTATGGGAAAAGTTACTTTTACTAGAACATTTGAAATAATGTTGAGTAATTGATAATTGATTACTAATATACAACATAACTTTTCAGAAGTAGAAAATATTTAATAAGATATTATGGGAAATTCTGTAGTCCGCATCTCTTATGAAGCAATCCTCAAGAATTAAACCAGTGTGACATCACAATTCTACAATGCATTCCGATGGTGGCATGAAATCTGGATTTTGTTTTGCTTTTGGAGTATTGTATAGGAGGACTATGAAACTGAATTGATGGTTTTGATACTTAATGGATGGAACAAGTAAAATGTGCATGGAAGGAAGAGAAGATTTTAGTTTTTGATAAAAAGATACTGTTCAAACTCAAAATCTACCCATGAATTTTTTTGGATTTATTTCCTCCGTGGCTACTTGTCCTATTCCTGCTTCCCCTAATTTACCAGATGTACCAGAAATCATAAACCAATTATTTTCAGTCAATTATATAATATACTTTTTCTCTCACTGGGAAAATTCCTGAAGATGCTCTGGTTTCAGTTTGTTACCAAGTGGAATCAGTACTGTTAAAGAAAGAAATGCTATGAAGGAAATAACTGTTTATCTTGTTTCTTAATTCTAAGTATGTGGGGAAGGGGGAAATGCAGCTCCTTAGTGGTAAGGACAAATCAATCCTACATATAGTGAGAAATACTCTCTTTAATATTGGTCGTAGTGCCTATAGTTATTGTTGTGCCTCCCTGTTATTTGTTTTATGGTATGTATTTCGTTATTGTTGGTTGGAGTTATATTTGCCTTGAAATACTTGAATTTTGTCACCGGGCATTCAGCTTACATGGTCTTTGGGTTTCCCCTTAAAGTAATTTGAGTTGTATTCAGTATCAACCAAGCAATGTTGCAAGCTGCCAAATTGAATCTTATTCCCTATTTATATATATCATTCATGAATAGATAGTAACTGATGATATAGGCAAGTACCACAGTGCCAGAACATAGTACTGTAATATTAGTATTCTTTCCTTAGGGTATAGTTACTGTAAAATTCCATCTACCTAGGTTTTTCTATATGTCTGCTATAGCCTACTTGTCTGGATTTTTACATCTCATATATGGTAGCCTTACTTTACTTCTTATAAAGGGGAATCTTACTGTAAATGTAATTCCTTCCTTTAGCCATGATATTTTCTGAAAGGAACTAATTCTTTATTGTTCTGTAAAAGGGACAGTATAAATAAAAACAAGTCATTGCGGTTTTATTTTACTAATGCAGTCTTACTTTTCCTGAAAGGAACTTAGGATACATGTAATTACTCAAATTTGTGTATTAATTATTCTGTTTTGTATAGTTGTTTATAAATGCCATAAACAAATTTCTTTAGAGTAAATTAATTAAATATAAGAAATTGTATTCAGATGTGTTCAATTTTTCTGCATTGCCTCTTTCAACAGTTGTTAAAAGGAGTGACTATCGCAAGTGGAGGTGTTCTACCCAGAATTCATCCAGAGCTTCTTGCCAAAAAACGAGGCGCCAAAAGCAAATCTGATACTATCCTTTCACCTACTCCAGAGAAGAGAGGAAGAAAACCTTTGGGGGTCAAGAAAAGTGGAAAAAAAGCAAAGACTGGTAAAGCTCGGACACCTAAAAAGGTAAGCAGAACTCAAAGCAATCAGTTTTGATAATTTGGAAATAGGTTCCTCTTAGAACTTGATCTTACTCACGCTTAAAAGGCTACCATACTTTGTTTTAACCAGATTTATTTCAGATGTTATAAAAGCTTTATTCTGCAATAGAATCTTCCTAAATACTATTGTTTGTTATTAACTGACCCAAGAGCCATTGCAAGTTGAATCAGAGGAACAACTTCTTCAGCTAATGAAGGGATGAAAAATAGTTTCTCTACAAAGTAAAAAGTGCATGGGCAGGATATAATATATTGTTTTTTCTGTGCCATGAACCCCTATAAAAAACTGAACCTATGAATACCTTAGACTGCTCAGGTTTTAATACCATCCTTAGCAAACACAAAACACAAATAAATCTGATATGGAAGTTTCATAGCGGAATAAAAAAATCCTCTATGAATCACTTCAGTAAGGGTTCAGTATATGCTTAAAGAGCAGCACTCCTTAGGATGAAAGGGTTCCTTGTGTCAGAAGCTTAGTCACAAAGAGGAGTTTCTTCTAAAGATCTTAATGATGGCTAGCTAGAGCATGGATCCCAGGAGCTCTGGCCTTAGTTCCCAGCAGCTAGCCTTGGAAATGAGGCCTGTCTACTAGGCTATGTGGCCTTCCTTTGTGAACTGGATTTCTGTTCATTCACTCAAACTCTGTCCCTTGATGCTTGGACTGACTCTGGAACATGCCTTTGGATCCTGACTCTCTTTGACGCCTTACTCAGCTGGATTCTGTGTATGGCCCGGTTTTGAATCCTGCTTTCAAGGATCTGTGAGTTGTTGGCTGCCTTATATTCCCTGACCTTGCTAGCAGCCAGAATGTTGTACTTTCGTGCCTTATTGAGACTGAACGGGGCAGTTATTTTCTTAACAAACATATTTCAGTGTTCTAAATAGATAGAAAATAGTTTCAGTATTTATATTATATTTCAGTTCATAGGCCATGAAATAAGCTAATTACTGAATGTTAGATTCCAAACTGCAGGAAAAATGAACCACTGAGAGGTATTCACCAGAAATTCTCTTAAAGTCTGGGGAGATGCATGTTTGACTGTGTACCCATTTTGAAGGCTTATAAAGAATTGCTTTATACCATCTCTGATTAGCTTTCCAACTGTAGTTAGACTATAATCTGTGGGTCTGCTCTTCAGACCAGTCTTAAAACTATCATTGGTATAGCATGCAGTAGCCAAAATGGCTATAGGTATTGTGATTACATTACACTTACACTATGCTCCATGCAGGTATGCTATAGTTGCATATTTGTATTCAGGCCGAATTTAAAGTGCCAAAGTTACCATTTCAGGCTATGCATTGCTCTAAGTTATCTAAAGGAGTTCTTGCACTTGTACAAGCCTTCCTAACCTTTAAGATAATCATTTAAGACTCTGTTATCTGACCTATGAATAGTAACTATAAGATTGGTGAGTATCAAGGACAGGGTTTTGTCTGTGATAGCCTTTCATACTTGAAATTCCCCTCTAGGAACTGTTTAAGGATCTCAGCTGATCTTCAGAAGGAGTTTAAAAACATTTATCTGGGTCTCCTTTAATTTTAGAGGACTGTGCTTAGTACTGAAGTTTAACTTGCTTTTGCTCTTTTGTTCAATTTCTTTTAATTATTTTATGTACTGAATATTGTTGTAACGGCTTACTTATATATCTTGCAATTTTAAATTACAATTCATTTTCTAATTGGTTTTTTATCTGAAAATAACAGTATTCCTTTTCCGTAAGCAAATACATATATTCTGATCAGTGACTCCAATATTGTAAAGAATTAAGTAACATTCGGGCATTTTAATACAGGCATTGTCCGCTTTGTTTCAAGCTTCCTGGGATTGTTGGTTGAATTGAGTTTTTCCATTGAAGTTATATACATTAGTATTTTTTTAATTCTTAGTTGTCTAATTAAAATATGAGAAATGTTAACAAGGCCTCAGGCCTGGACCTAATGTGTCTGTGGACATTGGGATAATTTGATATTGTTATGCTTGTTTTAGAGCAGGCTTTCCACATTGCTGAAAGTTTTTAATGCAGACAGTCCTTTACTTACAACAGTTCATTTAGAGACCAAAGTTACAAAGGCACTAAAAAAGTGACTTATGACCATTGCAGCATCCCCATGGTCACATGATCAAAATTCAAAAAATGGTCATGTCATTTTTTTCAGTGCCATTGTAACTTGAAATGGCCAACAGACAAATGAATGTAAGTCAAGGACTACCTGTAACTAGAGGTCAAGGAAACAATTGTGGTTAGGCAGACAACTTTAAATACACCCTTCCTCATAACATTAACCAATATCCAGATAAATCAACCAGCACCAAATGAACAACAGCAATCAAAGAAGAAACAATACCTGATCAGTGGTGGTAGGACATGTTTTATATATAAACAGCCAGCAAAGTCCACTGCTTTCCCCCACTGTACTGATGGTGTGATGACATATCTACAAAAAGAAAAGTGAGCTTAAAAAACACGATAAGCCCAACAGTTCAGTCTTGATATATATTCTCCACTGTCTTTACTGTATCCATTTAAAAGCTACAACATAATTTTACTCATGGAATGTAAAGTTCCTTGCAAAGTAAAATGTTTTTGTAACATTGATCACAATAATCTATTGTGTGAAAAGGTTCTTATGTAAAAAATAAAAACTTACCACATTAGAGAAAATATTAGCTATGGGTTTTGGGGGGTTTGTTTTGCCTCTGGCAGTAAGCAATTTGTGCAAAAAGACTATTTCATACAAAATCATATCCAAATATAAAGTGACATGACATCAGTTCAATTTGTTAGAATTTTCCCACCTTAAAAGTAAATATGCACATTGGCTTGAATTTTTCCTCCTTTCTTGTATTTACAAAATATTTCTTTTCACTAGGAAAAAATGTTATTTTAACCATTCAGTCGTGTCTCACCTTGGTGAGTTTATAAACAAATGCTCTCCACGCTACCCCGTCAAGCACAGCTTCTTTCACTTATTGGATATTCATCTTTGTATCAGTTTTGGTGTTATCATGCCATGTTCTTCGCTTGCCTCTTATTATTATTCCACTAACCATTCCTAGCATCGTTGACTTCTCTATGCAAGCATGACATAGTCAAAGTAAATCAGACATAGTGATCATGATTTTGGCTTCCAGTGAGGTGTCTGGTTTTATACGATCCAGACTAGGAAAAAAAAGACTCTTGTATAATTACATTACTAAATAGTATTAGTTATATGCAAATTTTAAAGAATAATTTGAAATAGATTTCGGATTTCAAATATTCCTCTTAGCATTTCTGTTTTTGAGTATATATATTATGTTAATAGAATAAACAGAAGGAAAATGAAAAAGAAGGAGCATCAAATTCAACAGCCGATGATGGACCTGGAGATGGATTCACTATACTCTCGTCCAAGAGCCTTGTTCCTGGACAGAAGGTACCAAATTAAAGGGTAGAAAGTTCTGTACTTCAAAAATAGTCTCCAGTGAAAAGATCTTTATTTATCTCTTCTTGAAATAAAATCACATTATATTACCCTACTCCTTTTAAGAATAATTTCAAGAAATCATTTGCAGGTAATCACTTAGAAGCAATGTGTTCTAACTGAGACATTTTGGCTTGCATAAAATGAAACATGCTCCAGATCCCTTAGGCACTAGAAATGTAAAATAGAATAGAATTTAAATTGCAATACAAAGTATCTCCTTGTTCTCTGTTTCATCTTTTACATAGTAATGCCTTGTTAAAGTTGTTAAATGTATCTAAATTAATCAGCACTCTAGTTGGTTGCCTCAGTTTTGATTTGTTACAGTGATTTTCAGCAACATCCCCATCCTTGTTATAGCCTGAACAATCCTGTCCCCATTATCCTGGAGGAGTTGCAAATGTTGCCTCCTGGGCTTGCAATCCTTAGATGCAGAAGATATTTCAGAACATCTTCTTAGCTAGTGTATATCGAAAGGTTCCTCCCTGGAAAAGTGTTTCATAAAATACGTACAGTATGGGTTTCAAGATTCAGGAATTACATCAACATAACTTTGATAACTTCTGAATATAGTAGAGTGTTGCAACTTCATCATTGAAAAGTACAAACTTCAATGTTTCATGAAATTACAAATATATTTTATCTGCAGATTAAAGGAACTTAGGTAATTTATATTACAATAAATTGAATATAATTTTAGACATACATAGATGCATGTATGTCTAAAATTATACCACCCTCCAGACCTTCCACATAGCCCTTAAAACCTGGCTGTCCCAACAGGCCTGGGGCTAAAGATTTCAACCCCACCCGAATAGTATGACTGTTGCGCTTTTTAACGATGTATTGTCTTCATGTGTGCAACTTGTTTTGTCCTTCCCTACCCCTGAATTGTGAGCCACCCTGAGTCCCCTCAGGGAAAATGGCGGCATACAAATAAAGTATTCTATTCTATTCTATTCTATTCTGCATATGGTAAATGCAAAAGTCTCCAGTCCTAACCTACCAATAGACAAAAAGGATGCCTGCTTCATAAGTATGTCCATAATTCCTTCTCCTATGCGGATGCAGAAAATATGCATATTAATTCCATTATTAAGAATAATAATTTGGAAGATAGAATACTAAGCATGTGTACACAGAATATTATTTTCTCTTGCATTGGAATAGTTAAGTTGTATCACTGTCACTAGTGGAAGCATAGACTCAGAGGCCCAGCTATTGCTGTTCATGTGTGTAACAGGTCTATGGTTGGATGACTTGCTTACAAATGTTGGCTTTAAAAGATGGCAGGCAACTCAGTATAGGTGGGATGATTAGAATTTTTTTTAATTATGGAGATAAAATACCATTGGGTTTTATTTATAAAACTTGTTGCTGTGTCCAGAGTTAATTTTCACAATGTAACCAGTACATAGAAGAGCTTAGAAATCACAAGATGAAATTAAATTTATATAAATTAAATCATTTACATGAAGGAAAGATTTCATACAGTTCAGAACCAATTAAAGATATTGCCAACCCAAGTTACGGGATGGTTATATTTGATATCTAATAAAATTATAAATAATTGAAAAACAGTGAAAACAAGTTCATGAAAGAAAGATAGTGATGCCCTTATTTCTAGATGGGAACAAGGTTTTTTTTTATAAGTCTTTTATAACAGTTTAATTCTTAGAGTCTTGTTTCATTAGTTCATAATCCTCAAACTTAGGTTTGTTTGCTTTTTTGTGTGTGTGTGTGTTTTTTTTTTTTTTTTTTTTTTTTTTTTTTTTTTTTGCTCCTGTTGCATTGGCATTTTGCAGTTATCTCTGACACAAAGTGACATCAACCATATTGGTTCAATGAAAGTAGAAGGTATTGTGCATCCAACTACTGGTGAAATAGACCTCAAAGAGGAAGTAGGTAAGTCTAAAATTATTTTGAAGCAAATAGAAATACTTGAAACCTCTGAATAGTACTTTTTTTCCTGTAGGAACTACCAAATCTGTTATTCTTTAAACTTTTTGATCAGAGTTAAAAAACAGGAAATGTAATTGTTCTAGAAAGTACTATAAGTATTATGGACAACTAAAATATGTTATATATATAACATATTTTAGTTGTCCATAATACTTATAGTACTTTATATATATATATATGCTTCTAAGTCCCACTGGAGTATTATAAATTTTATACGTATAAAAGCTTTTAAGATACTATTGTTCATCTTCATGGTTAGCAATATTTTTCTTGTTTTAATTCTCTGTACATACTCAATTTGGAGAAATAAATCAAGTTAACGTTACTGCATTTAAGGCTTCTTACAACATTGTCCTGTTGTAGGTTAGGCTGCTCAGTGCTGGTTTTCTATACACAACAGCATCAGTAATCATCATTTATGAAAATATATTCATAAGGCACAGAGGATAAATATTTTATTGGCTGCCAATAATAAAAGAAAATGAATGAGAGAAATCCATTCCAAAGTAATGATTGACCATTCAGTTTGAATTTGTATCTCTGCATGTATGCATAAAGGCCTGTTCAGAACTGCAATAGAAACATACCTTCCTTTGTTTTCCTTTGGGTCAGGCAAAGCATTGGAAAAAGCTGGTGGTAAAGAGTTCTTAGAAACGGTAAAGGAACTTCGTAAATCACAGGGACCTTTGGAAGTCACGGAAGGTAAGATCTTTCTTAATTATGTAAAATCTATTTTAGTCACATTTTAGTGCCCTCCCCCCCAAGGATTGGGAAGGGGTAAGGTTGGAGTGAGAGGAAAATGTGAAGTACATTGGGAAAAATGCTTATAATACAGTACCAGGTTTTTCTGGGTTTTGGGATGGGGGCTATTGCTTTATGTTTTTTTTTTTTATTGCTTATACATATATTATTTTATTCTTTAGTTATGAGCCACTCAGTTTGTTTTAAGTTGGGCGGCCATCCAAATGTTTTAATTAAAAAAGTATGTTCCTGATGAGAAAAAAACCAGTGCAGGATGAGGAATTGAATGGCAAAGAGTCCAGCTTCATCCCCATATCTTAAGCTTTGCTGGAAAAGTAATAGTAATGCTTTAAAATGAGCCTCGTTGCCTCATCTTTTTAGGCATATTTCCTTACCAGATTTCTCAATGCCTTCGACAATGACAGGACTTCTAATGTGCTGCCTTCCCTGTAAAAGTTGGATACATTCAGAGATGGATCTGCTTTGAAAATAGCCAGTGTTGAACTGGATAGCACAAACCTCAGCACAGGAAATGTGTTCTGACATTTTGTATTATGTCATAAACTGTTTGACAATCATTTTAATGTCATAAAAGGTTTTATACAATTTGTCAATTTTCAAGTCCGTGGGAGTGATGGGTCCCAGATTTTGGATACATTCTGTAAGTTAGCCTATTTGGTTTGAAAATTGTCATCCTGTGATGCCTAATTGAACATTATGGGAAAGAGAAATAAAATAGTATCTAAGGTGTATAGTTCTGCCTAAGGTAATAAGACTCATTTTCCCCCTTCAGCTGCTCTCGGTCAGGCTACTGGTCTAGCAGCAAAATTTGTCATTCACTGTCACATCCCACAATGGGGTTCAGACAAATGTGAAGAACAACTGGAGGAGACAATAAAGAACTGTTTAACTACTGCTGAAGATAAGAAGCTGAAATCTGTGGCTTTTCCACCTTTTCCCAGTGGCAGGTATTTACTTTATAAATCTTGTAGTAGAATTAGTACATTCCTTTTGTGATACATTTAAGAAAATAGCCGATAACACCTGGTCTTATAACATCTAATTGAAATATATATCTCAGTCTAGGATGGTCTTGTATGTGGTATTTAAAAACAGCCTTCAGAGGTTTTCAGGGAAGAACTATGATCCAAACTGCAGATGCCCTCTATTGGCATACATTTATTGGCACAAATTAACATTTTGTAACATATTTAAGGAAATCGCTGATAGGCTTGCCAGCATAAATCTCTTTCATACACTGTGAAAAATCCCTATACCTCATGATATAAAGATATTTAGTTGGTGATTTTTTTTTCATACCATATTACCATAACACCTGCTAGATTTTTATTGTTTCATTTTCCAACTTTGGGGCCCAATAGGCTCATATAGGAGTATTTTATGGAAACTCCTTTTGATTGCATTATTTTGATTGCATCCGCATTTCCAAAGTGGTGGCTCAACAGTTAAAGACACTAAGCTTGTCAGCTGGAAAACCAACAGCTGACTGAGTCTTCAAGATTCAAGTGCCTCACAATGGGGCAAATTCATGTTACTTGCCCCAGTTCCTATCCATCTAGCAGTTCAAAAGCATGCAAATGCAAGTAGATAAATAGGTACCATTTAATGGGAAGGCAACTGTGTTCCATGCACCTTAGCAAATAGTCTTGCTGGCCACATGGCCCTGTAACTCTCTTTAGACAACACTGGCTCCCTTGACTAAGAAACGGAGATGAGCACCACCCTCTAGAGCAGTGGTTCCCAAACTTTTTCCACCGCCCTCTTGGTGCTACAAACTGATCCTTAGTGCCCCCCACCCAGTGGTGGAGTTCCATTTTTTTTTACTACCAGTTCTGTGGGTGTGGCTTGGTGGGCGTGGCTGGGTGGTTTGCACGACAGAAGGAAAATAGTAACAGTAAAATTCAACACTGTAACAATTAATTGCACCTTTATTCAAAAACCTTTTTAGTTAATGTTAATTCAACAAAATTATTGAACATGATCCAGTCATTTATCAAGAACCTTAGTAACTAGTAACTTAGTAAACTTAGTAAACTTTAGTAACTACTTCACTGTTCAGTAAATGCTGTGTAATATAATACGTGCCTGATCATTCACACACACACTGCTGCCTTTTGTTTTTTTCAAAATACAGGGAGGGGTGGGGGTAGAGAAGGAAAAAGACTTTGTTCTGTGATATCTGCCATTTCAGAAATGCTTATTAGACTGCCCCACATGATCAGTCTTTCCATATTCCTCAATATGTTGGTGCCCAGGAGCTGGTCAAAACCCTAGTAATACTTATGGAGCTGTAGATGATACTATGGCAAAATACAAGCCTTGCAGCTCATGTATACTCACACAACATAAGAGTGATGCCATTATCCAGGTTTATCTGTCACAAAAGTCTCACTGTGCATAAATATCAAGATAGGAAGAGCACTTTATTTAAAAAAAACTGCAGTGTTTTGACTCCATTTGGTTATAAAACATCTTGTTTGGCATACTGGAACATTTAGACAGCATTTTCTTCTAATATGGGACATATCATAATTTTGTTTTGCTTTGCTTTTTCCTGTATGTGACAATATCCAACTTTACACAGTAATTAGACCACTTTTTTATTTACTTTTTTTTTAACAATATATGTTGGAAATGCTTATTCCTTTTCCACAATCTCCCCTATATTTCAGCCTTCAATGAGATTACTTTGCAACTCAAAAGTTTGAGAAACCACTCCAAGTGCCCTTCCTCCCGCTCCTCACTTTTTAAGGCCACCTCTACGAATGGAGCAAGGAGGCAGAGGGGGGCTAGCCATGCTCTCCCCCCCCCCCGCTGCATGTTTACCTGTATTGCATTTCTAAGATAGGAAGGGTAGAGGAAGGTGAGAGTGGCACATCCATGTGGAGAGGGTGCAGGAGGGATTGGGGGGGTGGCTCCATTGCACAGGCGCATCCTCACGGAGGCGGCTCACAGTGCAGCCCCGGGAAGAAGTCAGAAGTAAAGCCATTTATAAAAGCGCAAAAGAAGCAGGCAGACAGGAGAGCGCTCTTGTGCAGTGACATCGGACTCCCTGCGTAATACAGCGCCAATTCCCAAACCCTGAAATGCAGGCCCAAGGACAGCCCCGTTCAGTCCCGCATCTCTTCTCTGTGCACAGCACACGCAGAGTAATATCAGAGGAGAAATGCAGGCAAAAGGCTCTTCTCTTCTTTCTCTGCCCCCCTTTGTTCCCGCCCCCCCCCCCCCGGCCTGACATGCTTGTATGCCTCCTGAGTGAGCGAGCAAGCAAGCGAAAAATCCTTCCAGTCTTTGAATTTCACAACTGCCGGAAGTGCTCGGATGACTGGCGGCCAATAGAGCCCCAGGCAGAATTGTGTCCTGCGAGGGGGCCACCTCCAGCACTCTTCTGTCACCCCCCCTTGCCTCTTAGCACCTCCCTGCCACCCCACTTGCCTCTTAGCGGCCCCCTACGTCATCCCACCGCCCCCCAGGGGGCGGTATCACCCAATTTGGGAACCACTACTCTAGAGACAGACCTGACTGGAAAGGGGAACCTTTTATCATGCACCAGTAATTATTTTGATATATTTGTTGTAAACTCAGTTTTCCATTTTCCCACCTTATAATTGACTGGCTGATTTATCAGCATTTTTTTCCCAACATCTCTGCTTTTTACCAGTCAGTCCGCACTAATATCTTTCTTTTGAGCACTATTACATTTGGATGGCCTGAAACTTTGCTTTAAATTATCTACCTAGCGGGATAAATCTGTACATTACTTGGTATTGAGCCCAGTAAATTTGTGGAAAACCAGGTTGAGTACCCCAAGTAAGATTCAGCTTATTAATTACTTACTTAGAATATAACAACTATATATTGTTATAACATTTAAGATTTAATGTTTTGCTACTGAACATTAATTACAAACTTTCCTTCTTTGTTTAGAAATTGTTTTCCAAAACAGACTGCAGCCCAGGTGACTCTGAAAGCCATTTCTTCCCATTTTGATGACTCCAGTCCTTCTTCCTTGAAGAACATTTACTTCCTGCTTTTTGACAGTGAGAGCATTGGCATCTATGTGCAAGAGATGGCAAAGCTAGATGCAAAGTAGTAACAGAAGCCAAATGAAAATTTATTTTTCAACATGAATATGAGTAGGAATGGAATTAGAAGTGGGTTTTATTTTTAAAATATTGTGAGAACGGAATATGTGAGTAGCTTTGAAGTTTTGTGATGGGTGGAGGGCTTTTGTTATTGAGGGAGAAAGGGGGGAATTGTTTGAGAGAGTTTGAGCTGCAGATATATCACGCTTTAGGCCCTCTACATTTTGTATCTTCCCCAAGAAATTATTTTCCCAGTTCACTACATTTTAATGTCTCAAGTTATTTTAGTTTAGATCTTTTTTTTTAAAAAAAATAATCTCATTATAGAGTAGCAAACAATTCAATGCATCCATCAGTTGAAAAATGTGGATTGTTTGCTTCCCTTTATTTTCCCCACTAGTAGTTAGAAATCTTTATGTTGTGTCTATGTTCCATGATGGAGAAAATAATTTTGACTCACTTGGTGCTTTACTGTTTTATCCCAGAATGACCTGTAATTGCTGAAAAATATTTCATCTTATTTGTTTTGATAAAAAATAGCATCATGCTTTTTTAAAACTTTAACCTTGAGCGTATTATTCTTGTTCGTTTCCATAAAAATTTAAAGTGGCTTCAGAAATAAGAAGTTTCTTGGAAGAAGACGACAGTTCTGTTAATATTCTCAAATTCAACATTGCAATTAGTATTTACCAAAGGAAGGGGGAGCTCAGCAACACTGACTTTGGTCTCTTCAACTTTAGTAGTACAAGCAAATATTAGAGAATTTGGCATGAATAAATGATGGAGAGGAAAGAACTGAAGGGAAGGAAAGAAGGAAAAAATTAAATAGTATTTTACAGAATGCTGGTTTAGCATAGAGTCCCTTTAATAGTATATTCAGTACTAGTTACAGTTCTACTATTTTCTCAACCTTGAGGGCACTGGTATTTTTCCCCATCATTAACTCTTTTCCCATAAGCATTTGAATTAAAGTGCTAAAGAACATTTAAGAGTGCTTATACAGGGCACAGCACACCAGTATGTGTGCACTGTATAGCTAGGTTTTGTGCTTAGTTTCCTAAAGGTAATTATGATTTAATAGGGCAAAATACCCATTTCTAATTCATCACAGGTACCATCAGTTCTGTTTTTGTTTATGGCAGTTCCATTCCTAGCATGGCATATGCTGACGCATCTTCTTCCAACTTTTTGAGATGAAAAGATCTTTACTTTTGAGAACAGTCACTAAAAGATGTCCTACATAGTATTCACAGATTTGTCCCACTCCATCATTACTTCCCAGGGAGATTAGGAAGGTAAGCAATCCTAAAGAGGAAACACAAGATTATTTACAAAAGAAGAAACAAAACTTACTTGACTCGGCATCTGAACTCGCCAGAGTACATTTGGCTATAGTAACTCAGTTTCCACAGTTGGAAAGCTTGTGTGGACTTCTTTAAAAAGAATTAAGCTTGATTGATACTTTTCATGAGGTTGCCAAGATAGTAGACTGAAGCACCAACAGTACTTCTATTAGCTTTAGTGTTTGTACTAATTATTTTAATTTTCTATTTAGCACCTTAAAAGGTATTGGGGGGGGGGGGGTTTGTTGCATTTTTAAAAATTGCTACATGCTATTTATAATTTAGTATTTCAGTAAATAGCAGTGCTGTTCTATAAATACTGAGTAAAACACTATAGAGTATGCTAATCCATGCCAACAATTGGTTTACATATTGATTATTCTATTTTCCAATACAAAATCCATCCTGACTAGGAAACCAATTGAAAAAAATATTGCACAAAACAACAACACAAGAGTGTACCAGATCTAATGATCTCTCTGAGATGCAAGCTTCAAAATAATCTAAGTGGATTTAGATTACTTGTGTTGCATTTTAGCATGTACACTTCACAAAGACACAAAATATGTAATTCATAGTCTGACCTGGTTTATAGGCTTTCAGAGGCTTTTGGGTCAGGCTGTTGATAATATTGGTCACCACAACATTTGCATGGAGCTGAGCATGATATGCCATCTTTGGTTCTTTCACATCTGAGCAGTCACCAATGGCATAGATGTTGTCATATCCCACAACCTGAAGGTAGTCATTCACTTTCAAAGCACCATTATTTGCCAGCTGGTCTCCTAAGCATGGACACAAGGAAATCATCTATGAATGTCAAAGGCTAGCAAAAAGCTACATGTCCTGGTATTGTACGAGTCATTGTTATTTTGATTTTTTAGTATTAAAAAAATACCCTATTTGTATTCCAAACAAGAGGTAGTCTGAGATACACATAAAATGGCTGTGGCGGTTATTTTCTGTTTGCCTACTTTATTCAGTGGAAGTCTCAATTTTGAAAAATGAGTTGGATCATGAATCACAATCACAGCAAATCTATTTAAACAAAGATCACTATGCTCTTTCTATACCCTATCAACATACATACATACGCCCAAGTAAATGCTTTTAATTGTATCCTGCTTTTTATTATTTTTACAAATAACTCAAGGCAGCAAACATATTCAATATCTTCCTCCTCCTAGTTTATCCACAACAACCCTGTAATGTGGATTGAAGTGAGAGAATATCTGGCCCAAAGTCAGCCAGCTGACTAAAGCAGGACTTGAACTCCTGGTCTCTTGCTTTCCTACGCTGGTGCCTTAACCACGTCACCAAACTGGCTCTTAAACCTTAGTGCATTTAACACCAAGCTGAGTGCATATAATATTGCCATGTCATACATACTTATGTGATGAAGGTATTTTATTTATTTCATGAAAGAGGCAACCCTGTGAATAATCTTCCAACTGTTCATTTTCAAAGGTTGCAGTATTAAAGTTAAAGATAGTCAATCATTTAAAAAAGTTAGTGAAATATTGATAAAGAATGAGAACTAGGATTTGAAATAATGTGGAACCTGCAATAATTAATGATTTGTAGACAGAATAAGGGTAACCTATTAACTTACTGAATGCGCTGCTGTATGCTGAAGAGTTTATTTTTATTCCAGTGCATTGAATGACCAGATCAGCAGTAACCTCTGCACCTTTATCAGTCTTCACAATCGTGTTCTCCTTGAATTGGTTTAAAGGCAGCATTTGGAGATTAGAAACTTTCTCATCTATTAGGAGAAACAAAAAGCAGACACTACATTTCCCTGAACTTTGAAGGTATAATACCCATTTTGGCTTTAAGGTATTACTTAAGAGCGTGTTGATTAATTTTAATTTTATTAATTAAAAACATTCAGATTTCCATCCTTTAATGCTGTTTGTCTAGCGTGATTATAAAGCAAAACAATTTGTTTCTCTTCATGCATGCAAAATATAACAAGCTTTAGCTGGTGCAATTGAAATTAAAACAGTGGGTTAGATTATCCTGTTAGGATAGAAAAAGTAGATGGCAAGGTGTTGACAATTATGAGTTCTGTTGGTCTTATACAATGCAAGAAGAAAGGTAATAGATGATCATTAAAAAAATTGAGAAAGCTTTGAATCCAGGACTTATCTATTATAGTAGTCCTCGACGTACAACCATAATCAAACCCCAAACTTGCTAAGAAGCCAGGCATTATGCACGTTTTGCTCCTTTTTATAAACTTTCTGGCCACAGTTGTTAAAGTGAATCACTGCAATTAAGTTAGCAATAACGGTTGTTAAGTGAATCTGGCTTCTCCAATTTGCTTGTCA
Organism: Thamnophis sirtalis; assembly: GCF_051295495.1. Taxonomy (NCBI): domain Eukaryota; kingdom Metazoa; phylum Chordata; class Lepidosauria; order Squamata; family Natricidae; genus Thamnophis; species Thamnophis sirtalis. The sequence continues at coordinate 34,181,172 of NW_028261395.1, forward strand.
AAAGATCTCAAAACGTGATGTGACCCTCGGACACCGCAATCGACATAAATACATGCCAATTGCCAAACACCTGAATTTTGATCACGTGACCGTGGAAATCTGCAACAGTCCTAAGTATGAAAAATGGTCATTAAGTCACTTTATAATGCTATTGTAACTTCGAACAGTCACCAAGGGAACTGTTGTAGAGTGCAGTACTGCAGGCCACTTCAGCTGACTGCTAGATCAGCAGTTCAGCGGTTCAAATCTCACCGGCTCAGGGTTGACTCAGCCTTCCATCCTTCCGAGGTGGGTAAAATGAGGACCCGGATTGTTGTTGGGGGCAATATGCTGACTCTGTAAACCGCTTAGAGAGGGCTGAAAGCCCTATGAAGCGGTATATAAAAATCTGCTATTGCTATTGTTGTAAGTCAAGGACCACCTGTACAGCCACATCCCTTATTTGATCTTCCTGATGTATCATCAGAGAGGGGATAAATGTCATGAAACTGGAGAAAGGGGAAAACGGAATCAGTTCTATGGCCTTTCTAACTTACAGTATTTCACCTAAAAAAAGCCTTAAAGGCAGTTTTACTAAGACATCTAATGACTGTACAATTATTGAAATTCAACAGGGAAAAAGTATTTAGAGCATGTGTAAACATGAACATCATAGCTGTTGCCACTCCTTAAAAAACTTGTATCTCTTCCTATGCTCCCACAATGGAACTGCCAAGGGGTCTTTAACATCTAACACGTACACACCAAACTGTAAGCCGCCCTGAGTCCCCTCAGGGAAAAGGGCGGCCTATAAATAATAAACAAATACAAAAATACAAATACCAATTTTAAAGAGATATTTTTCATCATGCAGAAACATTACATGCCTCAATTTGAAGATGTACCTACAAGTTTATAAACTTACAAATCTATAAAATGTACAGCAGCAAAAGCTTACCCCTTTTCCTAGTATTGCACTTGTGTATTTTAACAAAGAAACTAAAGACACTACAGTTGTTACATTTGACTAAGGTGTATCTTACTTTGAATTTGGTCATCATACCCAAATGCAACAGGTCTTAAAAGAAACAGCCTTAGTTTGAGGTCTAGAAATATCCAGATCCTACCTCAGGTAAACAATCACATGGAAACTATATTGTTTGTATGCTACATGTCTTTTTTTTATGCCTTTAAGCTCAAAGCATTTATTTTCTTTCTACTCTCACCAAGGTATTAAAAATAGAATTTTTAAAATGTCAAATAAATCTGCCCCTAATTCTTGGTAATCTGTCAGTGATGTTCTTTGAGTTAAATAGAGACCAAATACCGTGTGTGTGTGTGTGTGTGTGTGTGTGTACATACACACACACAATATAGGTCTCTATCACTGGAAAAGGCCATCTTTAGGGTTGAGTGGTCTTGAAAAAAATGTTAGAACAATAACAAAATCCGATACCCAACAAGAGATGCACTCCCTCCTGTGTAAGAGTCTCCTTCACTGCCTCCCTGACTCTGGGAAGAAGTTCGTCATCTGCCAATGCCATTTTTGAATGAATGAGTGTGACCTGAGGAGATAAATATTGATATGTTCAGTTGGTGAAAGTTATTTAGCAAACATCCATTGCCATATTGCAAGATTATTGTAGATCAGGGGTACCCAACCTTGGCAACTTTTAAAACTTGTGGATTTCAACTTCTAGAATTCCCCAGCCAGCCATGCAGATACTTTTTTTTTTGCCACTTAAAGCCATGTAATTTTCCAGATGTCGTGTGGGAAAACTGGTTCTTTTCTGAACCTAAATTCAAATATCCATCAAATTCTGCAACATTTTGGTAAAGAGATGAAGCTTAAATGTTACAGGCCAGAAATTCCAATAGTCAAAAAGACAATGGATTGGATGTTTCCTGCCTTACATTTTTTTTACTTGAAAGTAAGTCTGGTAGAACTCTCCTAAAATATGGGGAGCTACCCTGTTTCCCTGAAAATAAGACCCTTCCGGATAATAAGCCTAATCAGGCTTTTGAGCGTATGCGCTAAAATAAGCCCTTCCCCAAAAAATATTGCTACACAGCAGCAGCGCATGGCACGTCAAAACCGCGGTCCACTAAAGCACGCCCGATTAAAGCGCGTCGCTGATGTCATCAGCAGCGCGACAACAGTGACCGCAGAGAAAAAAGGGCGCTTTAAAAAGCGCTTTGAAAGCAAGCCGATTCAAGTTAAGGTAAGGGTTAGGGTTAGGTTTAGGTTAAGGGTTAGGGTTAGGTTTAGGGTTAGGTTAAGGGTTAGGTTAAGGGTTAGGGTTAGGTTTAGGGTTAGGTTAAGGGTTAGGTTAAGGGTTAGGGTTAGGTTTCGGGGGGTTAGATTTAGGGGTTAATTTTAGCTTTAGCGCTCACAGCGTGCTTTCTTCGTCGCACTGTGATGACGTCAGGTACGCGGTTTCATCAAGCGCGCTTTAGTCAAACGCGGTTTTGTGGTGGAACCCAGCAGCCATGAGGTGACCACGATTGCCGCCTCCTGCACCTCAACAATAATAAAACCTTCCTGAAAATAAGACCATGTGCTTATTTGGGAAGGGATCAAAAGAAAATAAGATCCTGTCTTATTTTTGGAGAAACACTATATTTTTTAAGACTTCTCTCTTGGGTGGCATGCTGAAGACCATAATCAGTCATGCTCATAGTCCAAAACTAGAAGCAAATCAAAAGTAAAAGTAATTTAAAAAGAATGTAGCTAGAACACATGAAATAATTATTGTTATCCCTACATTGACCAGATGTTTCCAAAAAGTCTGAAAGTAAGCAAGAAAGTTTTGACAACATTGCAAGCGATGTCTTTGCTATTATTACCAAATACTTTTGGCTAATAATGAAGAGAAATTGTTGTATACAGACACCTGAAGAATAGCGTGTGTATATCAAGCCAGGCATTTGAAAGGGAAAAGAGTTCACAGAAAATGTATCAATTCCAAAGCAAAGTACAGATACAGCATTCACACGGTTTAAGTACAAACCAGCCTTGCGTTTGGATTTTGTCAACTACTTTATCCTTGTCTTTACTGATCCCTCTTTTCAGGTGGCTTGCTACTTGAAAAAAATGACAATACAATTGGTTGTCAGTGTTTGGTAAATAAATAACAAGATGGTGTTGAAGTACAGTAAGGGGGTAGGAAGAAAGCCGCCTCGCTTGTCACTCCCACCTTTTGGAATATACTCCCCCATCCCAGAAAAGAAGAAGCACCCATCCCACTCTCCTGCCCTTTTGGAAGAGTTTGGAGATCGTGCTCTGTTGAATTACATGGGGCTCCACACAGAACTTTTGGGCTGCTACCATCTTGAAGAGTTCTCTACCACCTAGAATCCTGCATCCAGTTTTGGTCACCACATTATTAAAAAGTTGTCGAGACTAGAAAGAGTGTACAGAAGAGCAACCAGAATGATTAGGGGACTGGAGGCTAAAACATATGAAGAACGATTGCAGGAGCTGTGCATGGCTAGTCTAGTGAAGAGAAGGACCAGGGGAGACATGATAGCAGTCTTCCAATATTTGATGGGCTGCCACAAAGAGAGGGGGTCAAGCTATTCTCCAAAGGACCTGTAAGCCAGACAAGGAATAATGGATGGAAACTGAACAAGGAGAGATTCTACCTGGAAATAAGGAGGAACTTTCTGACACTGAGAACAATCAACCAATGGAACAGAAGTTGCCTTCAGAAGTTGCGGGAGCTTCTTCACTGGAGGATTTCAAGAAGAGACTGGACTGCTATCTGTCAGAAACAGTGTAGTCTCCTGCTTGGGCAGAGAGTTGGACTAGATGACCTACAAGGTCCTTTCCAATTGTTAATCCCTTTTTAACTTCAAGTATTGTATTCTTGTCTTAGCTACCTCCTATTGAAATACGGCTTTTATAGGACTTTTATGTTTTGAACTGTATACCGCCCAGACTTGCTCTGTGAATGAAATGGGTGGAATCCAAATCTGATGTGGAGATAAATAAAACTACACTTCTCTAACCTAAAAAAAACCAAACTGGATCAGAAAACACAGCTTCCCCCGCCACTCCAGCTTGCTCCCGTATCTTCTTCCCAAACCTTTGAAGCTCTGATAAGGCGTTTACATCCCATGCAGTTCAAATGTAAAGATGAATTTTGCCTCCAGAGATTCCCAGACAATCACACTTGTAAATCAAATTACAGTTTCTAAGATTTTATAAAAGTGAAGCTTTCGAAACAGAGTTGATATAATTCATACTTATGCATGATTTGGCAATAACTCAAAAACAGATTCCATCTAGTCTCTTTTTTTATCAACTCAAGAGTTTGTAGCTGTTCATTTAGTCTCTGTTGACTCTAGATAATAAGGCATTTTTACTTTCAAAACAACGTAGTGACTGAGTGACTGGATATTACTTCGTACTTCTTTGTTAGGATATGTCGTCTTAACTTCCGCAGCCATTTCAACCCCAGCAGAACCACCACCTACGATGACAACCCGCTCAGCTTTTTCCACCTGTTAGGATCCAAATGAAAAAAAACCAAGATGGAATCATACTGTTCAGGATTCAATTACTTTATATCAGGGGTCTCCAACCTTGGCAACTTTAAGCCTAGTGGACTTCAACTCCCAGAATTCCCTTTGCTAACTGGGGAATTCTGGGAGTTGAAATCCACCAGGCTTAAAAGTTGTCAAGATTGGAGACCCCTGCTTTTAGATAACACATGGCTTCAAAGAGGTTATTTCAACAGGAATCCTCACCAAATTATCCAAAATTCCCAAGGCAAATAGATATGTCTAAACTGCTCTTTCTCTCAAATTTGAACTGCAAGCATGCTCCTTTTTATACAAACACGCCAGTGTGTGTGTCTGTGTGTGTGTGTGTGTGTGTGTTGCATTAGATTAGACCTGTCTCTGTGTAGTCGCACTTACAGCTTGACTGTCTTAAGTGGCTCAAATTGACAATAGTCACACTGGAGATATAGCAGAGTTGATATGTTGGATAATATTTCATCCTGTCTGTCAGTAATAAAATTGGTCTTCTTCAGGAGAGAACAAAGAGAAGAAAGAGGGGTAGGAAGGAGGGAGGGAAGCAAGGAGGGAAGGAAGGAGAGGAGGAGAGAAGAAAGAAGGGAAGCAAGGAGGGAAGGAGGGAAGGAGGGAGGGAAGGAAGGAGGGAAGGAAGGAGAGCAGGAGAGAAGAAACGAGGGAAGGAAAGAGGGAAGGAGGGAAGAAGAAGTAGGACCATTGTAAGATAAGATGGATCTATGGGATGGTAAGAAAGCAATCTTCAAGTATATTGTCAACTGTAGGGAGAAAATTGTTATAAATACATATTATTAATAACAGTTATGAGATCATATAATTGTGAATGTATATATAAAAATGATTTTTAAAAAATTGGTCTTCCTCACTTCCACACACCAAGGTGGCATCTTCAGCATAAATGTATACTGAAACGATATAAACCTGTATGTACTCACACAGAATAAAATCTCAGTGATTTCAGTGCAGCTTACATAGATCACTGTCAGATGCAAGCAACCAGAGCCACTCATGAATAATAAATCAGTAACTCTATTAGCAATAGCGCTTAGACTTATATAACTGCTTCATAGTGCTTTTACAACCATCTCTAAGCGGTTACAGAGTCAGCATATTGCACCCAACAATCTGGGTCCTCATTTTACCCATCTCGGAAGGATGGAAGGCCGAGTCAACCTTGAGCCAGTGAGATTTGAACTACCGAATTGCAGTTAGTAGTCAGCTGAGATCAACCCCTAGGCCCGTCAATTATGGGGTGCCGCAGGGCTCGGTCCTGTCCCCACTCCTATTTAACATCTACATGAAGCCGCTGGGTGAGATCATATGCCGGCACGGGATTAAGTACCACCAATATGCAGACGATATGCAGCTGTATCTGTCTGCCCCGTACCAACTCAGCGAAGCAGTAGAAGTGATGTGCCAGTGCCTGGAGGCTGTTAAGAGTCTGGATGGGAGCAAACAAGTTGGCACTCAATCCAGACAAGACCGAGTGGCTTCTGATGTTCCCTCCCAAAGATTGTCCAACTGTTCCATCTCTCAGGCTGGGGGGCGAAATTATATGTCCCTCAGAGAGGGTTCGCAATTTGGGAGTCCTCCTGGACCCACAGCTGACTCTAGAACACCATCTGTCGGCTGTGACCAGGGGGACCTTTGCCCAGGTTCGCCTGGTGCACCAATTGCGACCCTATCTGGACCGGGAGGCCCTTCGGATAGTCACTCACGCCCTTGTCACCTCAAGACTGGATTACTGTAACGCGCTCTACATGGGGCTGCTCTTGAAGAGTGTTCAAAGACTTCAGCTAGTCCAGAATGCAGCCGCGCGAGCGATTGTCGGTGCACCTAGGTACACCCACGTTACACCTATCCTCCGTGAGCTGCACTGGCTTCCCATTGGTCTCCGGACATGCTTCAAGGTGCTAGTTGTTACTTTTAAAGCCCTACATGGTATCGGACCTGATTACCTGAGAGACCGCCTCCTGCCAGTCACCTCCCAAAGACCTATTAGATCCCACAGACTAGGTCTCCTCCGGATTCCATCTGCCGGCCAATGTCGGCTGGCGACCACCCGGGGGAGGGCCTTTTCTGTAGCTGCTCCGGCCCTATGGAACGATCTCCCCGTTGAGATCTGGACCCTTACTACCCTTCCAGCCTTCTGCAAAGCATCTGAATTTTGATCATGTGACCATGGGGATGCTGCAATGGTTGTGTAAAAAATGGTCATAAGTCACTTTTTTCAATGTTGTAAGTTAGAAGGGTCACTAAATGAATGGTCATAAGTTGAGGACTACCTGTATTTTATTTTATTTTTTAACAAATGAAGACAAATATACGTGTCCCAGGATAATTATGTGAGATTATATTTGGGTCGGTCAGCTTCCCCCCCCCCCCCCCCCCGTTTGATGTCCATACTTCAGAGTCATGATTACATGAATTGGGTAATTACATACATTTTCTAAGCTGAATTTTGATTACCCAGTTTAAATTCCTAGAATATTTCAGGCACTACTGAACTCGGACTTCTGCTATGAAACACAGAGAATCTTTTGCTGTAGTTCTACCTACCTGTGTTGAGAAATAGCCTGCAATTCATTCAAAATAATTTATGTCCAAGTTAGCAAACATCGTAATTACATTGTAATTAAAAACATAGTAATTAATTTAATCTTTCCCATACAACTGTTATGTTTTATGTTAGCTTCATTCATTATAGTAATGCTCCCACTTGGAAAAAAAATTCTTATTTCTAGTCCTTTTTCTGGATGCCACTAAAAAAGGTTCTTTTGAGAAAATGAAAGAATATTTTATAAACCGAAGGGGGAAATTGGAAAATTTCCAAGTGAGGTGGCCAGAAGGCCAATTAAATTTCTTATAATAGTAGCAATAATAATATTACTAACTAGCCAATAACCCCAGTGTTTCCCGGGTATTTATTTATAGGGAGAAAATGTCCGGGCAAACTTTATTTCTAAAGTTGGATTTTCCCCCTTACCAGAGGGAGCCCTCTTGTGGGATATTGTGAAGCTGCTACCATGGTAACTCCACTGCACTGCACAGTAGAAGCCATTTTATGGCAGTACAGTAGAAGCCATTTTAAGGCACAACAGGCTGTATCTTAACAGAACACAGCCCCCAAATGTTTTTAGGGGGTGTCTTACCCCCACAGAATTTGTTTCCAGTAAGTCATCTGTGTCCCAAGTTTGGTTGAAATTGCTTGAGGCATTACAGAGTTGGAACATATGCTGCAAAAAATTTATTGGAATGAATAAATGAGCCAAGGTGGCGCAGTGGTTAAGTGCAGCACTGCAGGCTACTGCTAGATCAGCAGGTCAGCGGTTCAAATCTCACCGGCTCAGGGTTGACTCAGCCTTCCATCCTTCCGAGGTGGGTAAAATGAGGACCCAGATTGTTGGGGGCAATATGCTGACTCTCTGTAAACCGCTTAGAGAGGCCTGAAAGGCCTATGAAGCGGTATATAAGTCTACTGCTATAAAAGGCAGTATATAAATACCACAAACCATCCACAGATGATCCCTACCAAGAAATTTACTAATACACACTTCAAAAACAAAAGTAACTTCTACCAATCATACCTACCTCCTTGACTATGTTCTCATAAGCCTGAATAGCCATCTCCATATTAATAAGTTCATTGCATTTCCCAGGAAAAGGCCCTTCACTCCCGGTGGCCAGGATCAGGTGAGAAAATGAAAGCACCTAAGAAAGAATAATAGAATGAAGTCGCTGTTGTTGTGTCCTTTTTCACAATTTATATGTTTCATTTAGAGGCACTCACTTTACCATCGTTCAGTAGGACCTGATGTTTCTCCAGATCAATCCCGACTACTTTGCCCTGCTGGAAACTTTCTTTGAAGGTCTCTGAGAAAGGGATAAAGGTTTTTTTGGCAAACCCTACAAAATTATGCATAGAAAATTGAATAGATTAATTGTACATAAAGAGCATGAAATCGGAAACCTACAGAAAACTTTTAACACATCTAAACTCTACGGGTTCTCAAATTTTCATATCTTAAGCCTCATCAATTAATGTCTGGAAATAACAGCAAACAATGTTAATGAGAAATGTATCAGCATTATTTGCACATTTATGCTAAGCTTTCAAGACATAAATAAAACCAGTGAATGATTAACTCGTCCAACCTAGTTAACTTTTTCTGAATCCTACTAGTAGTATAAGTATTCTCATTTGAGAACCGCTGGTCCAATCTACATGAATCTTTTGCTACTTTAATTTGCCTTGATATTTCATGTTTCCCCCAGTGTTGGAGCGCCATCAAATCTATCCCATGAAGCCGGAGATTACCCAACTGTTCCTAAAACAAACTTTTCACCAGCTGGTGTCTTCCAGATCTCTGGAATTACAAATATATTAGAGTCAAAGGAGGTTATAATTCAATATATCAAGGTTAGACAATCCCGAATAATGGGAAATACAGCTCAAAAGAAACGAAGGAAAGCCCAATATGAAAAGTTACCACTCTGTACAGAAGCCCGCAGAGCAGCCACATTGTGGTGGAAGGAATCTCTCATGTCCACCAGGATGAAGTGGATCCCCCAATCCTGCAGCAGGAGAGCAGCTTCTATCCCTCCGAAGCCACCTCCAACTATGACCACGTGGACAGAATCATCCACAGAGAGCTTCGATCCCATCCTGAATCACACAGCAGCGACTGAAGGAGAATGAAAGAGACCAAGATGGGGGTTCATTGCTTACACGCGCCTTCTAGCTCATATAGCCAATGGCTGAGTTTACTCCTGCAAGAAGCATAGAATGGACTCCAACATGAGGTTCACCCTCCACCGTGAGGTTTGGGGCGTGGGGTTCTGGGTGTGACACCAAACCAACCAATCAGCCAACCAACCAACCAACCAGAGATGAGTTGCTCCCGGTTTGGCCCAGTTCAGCCAAACCGATAGTGGCGGTGGTGGAAGGCTCCACTCCCCACCCAAGAGCGTGCGTGCACGGACATGAGCACCGATAGTAAAACTGGTAGAAACCCACCTCTGCAACCAACCAACCAATCAACCAAACCAACCAACCAAACTAACCAATCAACCAAACCAATCAATCAACCAAACTAACCAATCAATCCAACCAACCAACTAATCAACCAAACCAATCAACTAAACCAACCAAACCAACCAACCAAACCACCAACCAAATTAACCAATCAACCATCCAACCAATGATGGTTTACTGAAGAAACTAGAGCAGAGGAAGCCATACACCATGCCATGGGTCAAGCCAGGATTTTGCACAACCATGATGGTATGGCTCTCTTAGACTGACCCCTCCACCTTGTGGTTTGTGAGTTGGGCTCTGGGTAGGACACCAAACCAAGTCATGGGGGTTTCCCGAAGAAACTGGAGCGGAGAGGCATGCAATATTCTATGCCGCGGATGATCGGACCACGAGCTTTTCTCCAAATCGCAAGATAGGTGGGGCTCCTAAATCAAACCTACTTCCCAGCTCCGTCGCGTTTTCTCTCCACCGCTCAGGATGCTCTGCTGGAAGGAAAGGGCGCTTCTCCCCCGCGATCTTCCGCTGGAGAAACGGAGAGAAAAGCTGCCTTGCCCCCCCCCCCCCAAAAAAAGAAGGAAGACACACGCAGGGCTCTTTCCGGAGTCCTCGCTTTACCCAAGTGCGGAGAGGCCAAACTGCTCCACGAGAGGAGCTTCCGGGAATGACTCGCAAAAAGTTGGAGCGGCTAATCTTTTTTAGCCGCCAAGCAACGGACTTTGTTATGTAGTATCTTGTGATGGCTGATGGCGCAACCGGTCCTTCCTCTCTTCCTTTTCAGCGCTGCTCTGCCATCTAGCGGACCTCTGGTGTAGCGCAGCCCCCAGTTGAAGCGAAACGTCCAGGATTTTCCCAGGAATTCGTCGGGCGTTTCTCTGTTATCCCTGATTACCGCCTCAAGACTTTCAGTCTGGATCAGAGGTGTTCGAACTTGGCAACTTTAAGATTTGTGGACTTCAACTCCCAGAATTCTCCAGCCAGCATATTCTGGGAGTTGAAGTCCACAATAAGACTTGTGCCAAGTTGCCAAGTTTGAAGACCCCCTGGTCTAGATGCAGAGAATATGGGTTGTCCACACACATGCGAATAATACGGAGAAAGGTCAGAATACAGCTGTATAACTCTGTGAATGTATTCTCATTTTTGGGATAATTCTAATTATTACATCGGAGGCAGGCAGTGCTTAGAGGCAAAAGGTAGAGACGCCTGGGATTTAGTCCTAACATGATCCTGTTAAAAAGGCACGGAGCTTTCCCAGGAGTTAAAAATAATAACAATTTGCCACGCAGAACCTTCATAATTCTGTACAAATCCATTGAACTGTTTTAGTTTTCTCACTAAGGAAGATGTTACAGGACGCAAAGGAAAGAGAAGGATTGTGTTTACTTCATTTGAAATTGTATTTCACAGTTCGTTGTTTGTTTGAAAGACGTGATATTATGAAGAAATATAAGGTTTTTGGAGTTAGAAGAACATGACCTGAGATTTGGGTGGCATGGGTATTTGTTGGATGAGAAAATTAATGTGGATTTTTTTAAAAAAAATCATTATATTAGAAGTGCCATGTTGAGAATGTGGAATAGAAAGAAGCTTAGGTTGTGCCTGAAACACCTTCTTAGTTCTCAGTGCAAGAAGTACTTTATAGAAAATAAATAATAGGAAACAACAAATGGCTAACTTATTGTGAGATGCTAGAATTCTGTCAAAGGGAGTGCAAAATAAAATCAAGACAATAACTGGTGGCAGAGGGAGATGGTTGCCAATGGTTTTCTTACAGTTATTAAAAAGATTTCAAGTACACAAGAGTTTATGGTTTTGAATATTATTAAGACTTAATTTGAAATAGAATTGTGTGCTAATGATGACTCTGTGTTTGCTAAAATAAATGTTGATGAATGAATATGAATTTGAGACAAGAGGAAAACTGAATGGATGTAAGATAATATGGGCTAAAATGTTGTTTATATTATAGATATTGAACTGTAGGAAGTTATCATCCAGCCCTCTCCCAGAAAAATGAAATATCCTAGGAAATATTGAAAAGGCAGAATATTTCTCTGGATGTGAAAAGAAACATGTTTTAAAAGACAATAGTTGCCTATAGCTTTCTGCCCATCCCCAGCTAATGGGCCATTAAGATGGCCCGGGCTAGCCCACTTTACATAATAAAGACTTCTCCTCACTGCAGCTGTAGGGGGAAGGGATATTACTCAACTGACCACAAGGCAACTGAGAACTCATCACAGCCTAGAGAGTAGCCCCCTGCATGGCACCATGGGAGTCTGACAACCAGTCAGAATACATTTCTTACACAGGAACAGGAAACAGAGAGGTGGGACTAAACAGGGTATAAAAGCCTAGCAAGCCCCTTCCTCAGCCCTTCTCTCTTCTTCTCCATCAACATTGAAACATGTGATCACCTTTTCTGGTCAGGGCTCAAGCCATGTGACCCTGTCCAACAATAAACCATCTTTCCAAGCAGCCTCCATGCCTCCAGTGTCTTCTTCCCCACTTGGAGCTGAACCCAGAAGGACATTTCTTTCAACAGAACAATGGTAAAATGTGTGGTTGAAAAGACTGAAATTCATATTACTTTATAAAATGAAAAAGAACTAATTTGTGGTTTTTGTCGATTAGACAGGATAGATGATAAAAAAGAAGACATGAGTAGATATAGTTCATACCTTTTTTTAATGAAAATTATCAGTACTTTTGATCAGTGACGTCATCAAAGTAAACAAACCCACGTGCTGATTACGTCACCAGATCATGCCCCCTAAGCGGAAGTGACGTGCACAGGCCCCACCTTCCGGATGTGACGTGGATACCCCTCCTCCCCGGCTGGGGTGTGCATAATTGACCCCACGTGGTGCAGGTTTCACAAGATCATAACCCTAGCCGGATATGTGTAATGGCCTAAGTCTATCATGATGAGTAACCCTAACAGATAAGTTGTTGTGCAATATCCTAACCCTATTTTTTCAGATAAGACGTGTTGAAACTTACCCCATCAAGAAAGATGCCAAGACTCTGTGTACATGATTAGTTTAACCCTAGATTAATTCTATGGACATTCAAGGGTGGTGGGAGTGGAGTTGTGAACAATGTTTATCTGGATATGGTGCAGGCATGGGAAAATCCTATCCGGAATTTTAGAGCTGTGGAATATTATCAGCGATACAGATTTGTTAATCTTGACCAAATCCGATCTTTTGTAGTTGCCATAGAGGCCATTCATAATGTGTTACAGATTCTTTTGAATAATGTAGCCATGAACATCGGCCCAAATGATTTTGTTCAAATACGGTTGGATGCGGAGGGGTTAAACCATCCTCTCTTTTCTTATAGGAGGTGTATGAATGATTTAAACGCTGATGATTTTCTGACCAGTGTTGAAAATCTGCTACAAAGTAAGGCTGAGATATTGTGGGGGGGGGGGGGTAATTTGCAATTAGTGGTTACCATCGTGAAGAACAAGGTGGGAGGAGGGCTTAGGAAGTTAAATACTTTGCTGCTCACCAGAGTACAGGAGAAAAAAAGACAGCATCTAGTAGATTTCAATGTGGAAGGCGAATTTCTTTGTTTTGTCAGCTGTTTGCTCTGTCTGATTGGTTCTGATGGTAGAAAGCAAGAAATTATTACCAGGGCCAGGGAACTTCACAGCAGACTGGGTATTTCCACAGGAAAAGAACTGATAATTTTCATTTAAAAAAGGTATGAACTATATAACAAGTGCCAAAAAGGGAGCACACGTGCGCACACACTCATCTCGGACACAACCTGGAAGAGGAGCTGCCCAGCGGGCATGTGCATGCCAGAGAATGAACTTCTGGTTTCCAGTGCGCACATCCGCAGTGACCAGCTAGTCTTGCAGTTACTGGCATGCATGCACATGTAAGGATTAGTTGGATGGCACACATGCTCACACTGGAAAACAGAAGTCCAGCTCATCCAGTTTCCGCATACACAAAAGCCAGCTGATTGTCATGTGCACATGCACACCAGAAACCCAGAAGAGGAACAGGTGACACCACGCATGCCAAGCAACATAGCTCCATGTGGCACTTCAGGCACGCGTGCCATAGGTTCTAATTTTAATCGATTTTTAAAAAAATGTTATTGTTAATCTTAATTGTGTTTGTTTTGGATATTCTATTTAATTTTTTTAACTTTTGTAATATGAGAACCACCTTAAATTACCTCACACACAGCACTGGCATAAGAATATGATGTAAACTTGTTTTTTAAAAGGCATCTTTGGTTTGCGTTAAAACAACTTCAACACATGCAATGTTCTGATTGCACCACAAACTCAGTAGTCATTCTTACCTTTCACAGAGGCACTGAGTTTTATAAATACGAGCATGATAGTGTAGAATAATCCTATCCAAGGACCAGTGGTGGGTTTCAAAATTTTTTGGAACCTCTTCTGTAGGTGTGGCCTGCTTTCCGGGTCCACTGGTGGAACCTCTTCTAACCGGTTCGGTAGATTTGACGAACCGGTTCTACTGAATAGGTGCGAACTGGTAGGAACCCACCTCTGAGGTGGCCATATACATTTGCCACCTATCCCAGCTTTCTCAGCAGTTCACAAAGTTTATTGAGTATACCATATAACACTACTACTTTGCTAATCTTCTTTGTATCATTCCAATTGTAGTATATGTGCTGCCCAAACGATCACATAATACTACTACTTTGGAGAGGATTTTAAAAGCAAGATGGGAAGTGTTTCTGGCTGATTAAAAACTTGCCTCTCTTGCATTGCGTAGCCTTGTTACTTTTTTAACCCTGAGTATATAGATTTTGGAGAAAGTAGCTCCATCCACAAGATCAGATCAATAAATAGAATTCTTTATAGAATAGAATTCTTTATGGAATAGAATTCTTTATAGAATAGAATTCTTTATAGAATAGAATTCTTTATAGAATAGAATTCTTTATAGAATAGAATTCTTTATTGGCCGAGTGTGATTGGACACACAAGAAGTTTGTCTTTGGTGCATATGCTCTCGGTGTACACAAAGAAAAATAAAATAGAATACATCCATCAAGAATCATAAGATACAACACTTAGTGATAGTCAAAGTTTACTAATAGGCAATCAAATCCTACTAGGAAACAAATAAAACAATATAAATTTTAAAGATACAGGCAACATAGTTATAGTCATAAGTGGGAAGAGATAGGTACTAGGAAGGAAGAGAAGAATAATAGTAATACAGTCTTAGTACATAATTTGACAGTGTTGTGGGAATTAGTTCTTTAGCAGAGTGATCAGAAGTGGGTTGTTCCCAGTTTGGCCCGGATCGGCCAAACCGGTAGTAGTGGTGGTGGGTGGCTCTGCCCACCCACCTGGATGCTTCTGCGCATGCGCAGAGGGCACCATGTGGGCGCGCGAGCACAAGCAAAATGGTATGCCGGGATTTGAAGCCCATCACTGAGAGTGATAGCATTTGGGAAAAGGATGTCTTTATGTCTAGTAGTTGTTCTGGTATGCAGTGCCCTATATCATCGTTTTGAGGGTAGAAGTTGAGACAATTTATGTCCAGGATGTGAGGGGCCTGTAATTATTTTCACAACCTTCTTTTTGACTCGTGCAGTATACAGGTCCTCAATAAAAGGCAGGTTGATAGCAATTGTTTTTTTTCTGCAGTTCTCTTTTTTTTTTAAGCAGATTTTTATTGTTTTTTCCCTCTACAGCATCTTGTAATCATCACATTAACGTTATGCCATCATACCTGTATATATCAATCTTATATCGCTTCTACGTTCATCTACAGTTCTATACATTTCTCTATTGTTTCTCGGCTGAATTAACTTTATTCCTGTTATGCAGTTCTAATTATCTGTTGAAGACTCAATAATTCCTCTGTAGAACAGAACAGATTAATTAAAGATTAAGAGCATTAAATATAAGACTGTATTGACCACCAAAAGAAAAAAAAATGCAATCCTTGTAGAGAATTAGAAAGGAATGTTGCATCTCAAAGGAGTTACAATAGGGCACAGTTTACAGGTAGCCCTTGACTAATGACTGGTCACTTGATGACTGTTTGAAATAATCAAAAAAAGTTACTTACGACATGTCCTCAAAGTTACAACAACTGCACCACTTTTCCAATCACATGCTCACATTTATGACCTTTGCAGCATCCTGCAGTTAAGCAATTGCATTTTGCAACTTTTTTTCCTTCTGTTTTCCAGCAAAACATGGCAAAAATGCCCATTGGATAAGCTGGATCCAGATTTACGGCCATGTGGTTCACTTAACAATCGTAATGACTTACTTAACGACCATCATAAAATGGCTGCAAAATCAAACCTGGTCACCATGAGAAGGCTGCAATGACTGCAATTTACTACCAAAATTCTGGGTTGTAAATTGAGAACTACCTGTAATCATCATCATTTTCTTTTAACAACCCCATAATCCCTTGCAGGGTGGAATCTGGGCAACTGAATGGAGCTAGCAGAGTTTTTAATGGCCAGATGCCCTTCCTGTTGCCAATGCGGAGTTTTGTTCAGTAGATAATATTCTCAGTGGGCCCAGAGGTTTTCTTCTGGTGCTTTGCAAAATAAGTTGGTCCCCTCTTCTTCATGCCAGCCTCTCAAATACTGGAATACTACTATCATGTCACCCACTATTCTAAAGTGACCAGATTTTAAAATTGGTAAAGCGGGACACCATTGACCAGGGGGGGGGGCAGTCTCCATCAGGCGGCGAGGTGAGTTGCGTGTGAGGCCGCTCGGCCAGCCCGCCCCACAACTCCTGCTAGTGCTCGGCAGCGCGCAGTCGCCGCGCAGCCTCCAGCCCCGCAGGCCACCCTCCCGGCGCGCAGCCACTATAGACCTGGAAAAATGAGTGAAAATGTTTGCAAGAGGAAGCCATGTGGTGGACCCAAAAAAGGAACAGGGCAGCCTTTCTACAAAAATCTGGACTTTTTAAAAATGCTGCGGGACGCAGAATAAATTATTAAAAATTGGGACTGTCCCGCTAAAAGCGGGACGTCTGGTCCCCTTACCCTATTCCTTCTTTTCTCTTCACTGGCCATACCCAATTCCTGCAACCGTTCTTCATACGTTTTTGTCTCCAGGCCCTTAATTATCTTAGTTGCTCCTCTTTACACTTTTCCGAAATTGTCAACTCTTTTTTATAATGTGGTAACCAAAACTGGATGTACTGTTTCCAGGTGTTGTCTTACTAAGGATTTATAATACTTCAGGTGCAGATAGCTTGAGCTGTATTTTCAAAAGAGGGATGTTGTATGTCCGTGGCAAATGTTTTTATTCATGTGGAGTTGGCCTCTCCCAGTTTCTCTTCAAAGGACAAATTAAATTGATTTACTTGCTTTGCTGCATTATAAATCAGCCAGCAGACTGAAGGACAGAAAATCTTTTTTTTCTCATCTTTATTTCCTCACAAACCCTCTATAGCTCATAATTTGCAGTGGCATCTGAAGAATCAACTAATCTTAAAAAAACAAACCTTAGATGCTATCAATTCATATATTTTTTCCTGGAATTTAAAGACTATTTTTTTAGGAGTATCCTCCTCCCCCCCTCCCCCCAAGAAATTTTTGTACCTGAATTTTGCTGGAGGAAAATACTATGTATCTAGTCATTTGGCATGTTTATTAGGATATAAAGATCAAGTATTTGTATTGCTTCTTATTTGCATTTGTTACCCTTTAAAAAATTCTACTAGGTTGTACAGTGGATAGAAATTCAATAAATGGAATTGTATTGCATGCAAGAAAGGAATACATTAAAATGTAAATTTATAACTTTTTCTTCTTCTTAATGTTTTCCCACAAGTACAGGTGGGAAAACTATTGTGGTTGTGGTGGGAAATCAACCAAGTGTTGATCACCAAGTGTTGACAGCAACTGACCGACCATCTTGTTGCCCAAGCCTGACGTCATGGGTTGAGAGAGAGAGAGAGAGAGTGATTGGCCCGAAGTCACCCAACCAGGGGTGGGATTCAGACGGTTCAGACCGGTTCCAGTGAACCGGATGTTAATTTTAATCTGGTTTGCCGAACCGGTAGTTACAAGGACCGGCTGACCCTCCCACCCTGCCCCTCCCCTCCCAAGAGCCTCCACACAGCCCATTCATCATGCCAGGTTAGTGCAGGGCCCTCACAGAGACTCTGGGAAGGTGAAAAACTGGTCTACGAGAAGTACCGGAAATCTGGAAACAAGCCCGTTTCCGGCCTCTGAAGGGCCTCCGGAGCCCGGGGAGGCCGTTTTCACACTTCCAGAGGCTCAAGGAAAACTTCCAGAGCGTGGAGAGGATGAAAATGCCCCCCCACTGCTGCCATGTTGCATGAAGCTGACTAGGCCATACCCCTATGGCCAAGCCCACCCAGCAACCAGGCAAAGAACCAGTTGCTAAAAATTTTCAATCCCACCCCTGCACCCAACCAGTTTGTCATGCCTACAGTGGGATTAGAATTCATAGTCTCCCAGTTCCTAGTCTGGTGCTTGAACCACTAGACCAAACTCTCTCTATATACAGATGCTTATTTGTATGATGTACAGTATATACCATATTTTTCGGAATATAAGACGCACCTTTTCTCCCCCAAAAAGAGGATGAAAATCTGGGTGCGTCTTATACACTGAATGCAGCATTTTTGGTCTCCTGAAAACCTGCCCCTTTTTGCAAAAATGGACGCGCAGATGGTTTGGAAAGCCTGCAAAGTGCTCCTTGGGGGAGGCTGCCCCTTACCCCCAGGAGCACTCTACAAGCCTCCCAAAGCCTATGCATGCCCTGGGTTTTTGTTTTTGTTTTTGTTTTTTTGCAAAAAGCAGGCCCGTTTTCACGAAAAAAACCAAGCCGTTTTTGCTCACTTTTGCCCCATCCCCAGGAGCACTTTGCAGGCCTCTCAAGCTCTCTGCTTTTTTTTTTTTTTTAAACCTCTTCAAAATCTTGGTACGTCTTACATCCTGGTGCATCTTACAGTCCGAAAAATATGGTAATCTGAGATACAGAGGAGTCGCAGTGAAACGCCTCGGGGATGTATCAATGATCTTTGACTTGAAGTGTTTTTGGATGAGAATGTGTGAGCCTTCTCCATACATGTACTTTCTTTAATATTTCATCGTTCCCTGCTCAAATGAATTGAATTGAATTTATTGCACTTATATGCCGCTCTTTTCCCCAAAGGGGACTCAGGGAGGCTCACAATCCAAGTCAGGGAAGGGGGTACAGATAAGGGATAAAAAAGACGAACAAAACAATACACAATTTAAAAGCACACAACAACCATACCATTTGAGGGGGGGGGGCAAAAGCTCTTTAGCCCCAGGCCTGTTGGAACAGCCAGGTTTTAAGGGCTTTGCGGAAGGCCTGGAGGGTGGTGAGGGTTCGAATCTCCACGGGGAGCTTGTTCCAGAGGGCCGGAGCAGCCACAGAGAAGGCCCTCCTCCGGGTGGTAGCCAATCGGCATTGGCCAGTAGATGGAATTCGGAGGAGGCCTAATCTGTGGGATCTAATAGGTCTGTTGGAGGTAATTGGCAGCAGGCGGTCTCTCAAGTACCCAGGTCATAGAAGTTGAAGCCAGCCAGATCTGAAACAAGCTAAACTGAAGGAAATTAAGTCTGAATCATTCAGCCGTACGACTTATTTATCACTGACCAGATGATTCCCCAAGATGGACAACTGTTCCTCAGATTTAGGCTCATCAGCTATTCCTTTATGCAATATTATAATGATTTTTTTAAAAAAAATTCATATGGACTTTATTATTATTGAGCAAAGGCTATTTCACAATTTAGATAAATCTGCTTCATTGAGGGATATAACCACTCTCATTTTGCTTCCTCCTTTTTCCATAGTTGGACAGCAGAGGGCACTGCTGTGCAACTCTTTCAGATCAGCGTGGTACTCAACCTTTCTTCATCTGGGTTGGTATCAGTGAACTAGAGCCAGTTAAAGCAGAGATTAAGCATCAAGGTAGAATGGAGACTGTGAGTTCTAGTCCTGCCTTAGGTGCAAAGCCAGCTGTGTGCCCCTGGGACCAATCTCTTTCTCTCAGCCCTAGGAATATGACTTCTGCGGTGGTCAGGTGGTCAACGCCTGGAATGCACTATCTGACTCTGTGGTTTCTTCCCCAAACGCCCAAACCTTTAACCTTACACTGTCTACTGTGGACATCATCTCATTCCTAAGAGGTCTGTAAGGGGGGGTGCATAAGCACACCAGCGTGCCTACCATCCAGAGGTGGGTTCCTACCAGTTCGCACCAGTTCGGTAGAACCAGTTCGTCAAATCTACCGAACCGGTTAGAAGAGGTTCCACCAGAAAGCAGGCCACACCACTGACGCACGCGCACACACACACACACACACACAGACAGACACACACACAGAGAGACTCACAAAGAGAGAGAAAGAGAAAGGAAGAAAGAAAAAAAGAAAAAAAGAAAGAAAAAGTGAGAAAGATACGAAAGAAAAAAAGGAAAAAGGGACAGAGAGACAAAAAGAAGGAAAGAGAGAGAGAGAGAGAAAGAGAGAAAACACATGGCCGACAAGCCACTCCCATCAGGTCACATGGCCGGCAAGCCACTCCCACAAAGGAGGCCACACCCACAGAGTAGGTTCGAAAAGTTTTTGAAACCCACCACTGCTACCGTCCCTGTCCTACTGTCCCCATTTATTTGTATCCATTTCATGCATTCATAATCATGTTTATACTTAACATCTGTTGTCTTAGACATGCTTGACAAAATGAAATAAAAAATAAAAAAATGACACACTAACTTCTGAAATCTTTCCAAGAAAACTGCAGGGACTTGGCCAGGCAGTTGCCAGGGATCACCATTGACTTGAGGGCACAAATAATGAAAAATCATCACTGAACCATTGTCTGTTTCCCTTGACATTTGGGGGGAGGGAAAGTGGGCTCTTCACCCCATTGATCGTAGAACCATGATGGCGAACCGATGGCACATGTGCCACAGGTGGCACGTGGAGACATATTTGCCGGCACGGCAGCCCTCACCTCCGATGCACATGCCAGCTGATTTTCGGGCTTCCGGAGGGCTGGGGGACGCTGTTTTCACCCTCCCCAGGTTTAAGGAAAGCCTCCGGAGCCTAGAGAGGGCGAAAATGGGCCCAAAAGGCCAACCGGAAGTTTATTCCTGGGAACAAACTTCCTGTTGGCCCGTTTTTTGCCCTCCCCAGGCTTCTGGAAAGCTTCTGGAGCCTAAAGACGGCAAAAACTCCCCCTCCCACACAGGGGTAGTGGTATCATGCATGCATGTGCAGGGGTTCTGTTTGAGCATGCGTGGGGGTCGCATGTGCATATGAAGGTGGGTGGGGCATGCATGCATGCGCACACCATTTTGGCACACCTTTAGAAGAAGACCACTGTCCTAGAAGCTTTCAAATAATCTCTGATAAGCATTTGAAGTTTTCAGTCTCTTATATCCATGCATACCAATATCACACACTGACAGAGATCATGTGAAGATGCCAATCATGTTGAGCTCAAAAGGCTGCGACCTTTTCGGTCGACTTATTCGCTAGACTATGGGCTCCATTATCAATCCCTTCAAGATTCAGCATATAATGACTCCGTTGTGCATAGGAAGAGGTGGGTGGCTTCGGCTAGCTGCTTAATGAATTCCAAAGTGGGGGGGATGGACGGACGACAAATTTGAATGTGGTTGGAAGCCCAGGAAAAGCGTTGGTATGGGATTTCTGCTTATTTAACATTGGGCTAATTCCAGCTTTGTTTGCTAGCTGGAACAGACTGAATAGATAATCCCATCAAAGCCATTCAGGAAGCTAAACACTTTGCTAGAGATTCAAACTATCTCATGATATAATTTTACCCTTCCTGTTTAACAGATGGGAGCTACTGGTATAAATTCACTGCAGGGATGCAGCCTAGGCTGTAATGCATTGGATGGTGGGCATTATTCTACATCTTATGACTATTGACATTTGTTCCCATCCTTCAGAATGCCATCTGTTTATTGCTATTGTCATGGCATTAGCACTCTCTCTCTCTCTCCCTCCCCCCCCCTCACTCCATGTTTGCCAATATCCCCTAATGAATGAGTTGCCCATGTCCAGGGGTTGACAACCTTAAACACTCAAAGAACCAGAAAGGTCCTAACTGGAAGCCACACATTCAATTCTGGAGCCTACCAGAAATCCACTTCCCCCACCACAGAGTCTCCTCCTAGCGCAGCGTCCTTTTTTTCTCTCTGCTGACCAGAAGTCTGGTCCCCCCACCATAGAGTGTCTTCTAAGCACAGCATCCTTGTTCCTCTACATGTCCTAACCAAAAGCTCTATCAATTGTGGAGCAAACCGGTGACAGGGAGCCGCAGCAGAGGGATGAAAGAGCCACATGCGGCTCCAGAGCTGCAGGTTGCTGACCCCTGCCCATGTCCTATAGATCAGGGGTCTCCAGCCTTGGCAACTTTAAGGCTTGTGAATTTCAACTCCCAGAGATCCTCAGTCAGCAAAACTTGAAGTCCACAAGTCTTAAAGTTGCCAAGGTTGGAGAACCCTGCTATAGATTTACATCTAGACAATTGGTCTAGATTTACATCTAGACAATGAGCCGAGGTGGCGCAGTGGTTAAATGCAGCACTGCAGGCTACTTCAGCTGACTGCAGTTCTGCAGTTCAGCTGTTCAAATCTCACCAGCTCAGGGTTGACTCAGCCTTCCATCCTTCCAAGGTGGGTAAAATGAGGACCCGGATTGTTGTTGGGGGCAATATGCTGACTCTGTAAACCGCTTAGAGAGGGCTGAAAGCCCTATGAAGCGGTATATAAGTCTAACTGCTATTGCTAATTGTTTGGTCATGAGTTATGGTGACATCAGACTAAGAGTTTTTCTTCTCACCAAAGCCCCTTAGATATATCCAACCGGTATGGAGTATAGTTATCACTATGCTAGCATCTCCTAACTTTGCAGATATTTTGTTCCTAAGTACCGTATTTTTCGGAGTATAAGACACACCGGAGTATAAGACGCACCAAGGTTTTGAAGAAGCAATTTTTTAAAAAAAGTTTTTGCACTCTGCAAACCTCCCCAAAATGGCCCGTTTTTAACAAAATGGGCCCATTTTTTTCCAAAAAGGCATGAATAGCCTTTAGGAGACTTGTAGAGTGCTCCTGGAGGCTGTGGAGGCAAAATTGAGCAACAAACAGGCCGTTTTGTGCTCATTTCTGCCCTCCCCAGCCCCCATGAGCTCTTTGAAAGCCTCCTACAAACTATGCACAGCCATTTTGGTGAAGGGGGCAGGGTTTTGGGAGGCAAAAAATGCTGTATTCAGTGTATAAGACGCACCCAGATTTTCAGCCTCTTTTTTGAGGGAAAAAGGTGCGTCTTATACTCCGAAAAATACAGTAGTTTAAAAAAACTTTTGGAAAAATCAGCTCTCTCCCCAATTCCAAAACATCCTTTGACAGGAAAGGAGCATAAATTGCTTGAGGGACAGAAATCATCAGAAAGCTGTGCTATTAATAAGAACTCTTTTCTTGGCATCTTTATCTGCAACCCTTTGTATGTTCTACCTATGAGTAGGTGGGATATGAAATCATAATTTCAGAATTTGCAACAAGTATTCTCCGTATTCTCTTTTGATGTAAAACTGAGACCACAAAATTCATACTGGTGAAGCAGGCCATGGTGATGTGTAAGGATTTTGGACATTATATTTAGGATAATGGAAATATTTGGACTTATGTTGTTGTTAGTTGTGAAGTCGTGTCTGACCCATCACGACCCCATGGACAATGTTCCTCCAGGCCTTCCTGTCCTCTACCATCCTTTGGAGTCCATTTAAGTTCACACTTACTGCTTTGGTGACTCCATCCAGCCACTTCGTCCTCTGTTGCCCCCTCCTTCTTTTGCCCTCGGTCTTTCCCAGCACTAGGCTCTTCTCCAGTGAGTCCTTCCTTCTCATTAGGTGGCCAAAGTATTTGAGTTTCCTTTTCAGGATCTGGCCTTCTAAAGAGCAGTCAGGGTTGATCTCCTCTAGGACTGACCGGTTTGATCACCTCACAGTTCAAGGGACTCGCAGGAGTCTTCTCCAGCACCATAGTTCAAAGGCCTCCATTCTTTGGCACTCAGCCTTTCTTATGGTCCAACAGTCACAGCCATCCATTGCAACTGGGAAAACCATAGCCTTGTCTATACGCACTTTTGCTGGCAGGGTGATGTCTCTGCTTTTTGATCTGCTGTCTAGATTTGCCATAGCTTTCCTCCCCAGGAGCAAGCATCTTTGAATTTCTTGGCTGCAGTCCCCATCTGCGGTGATCTTGGAGCCCAGGAAACTAAAATCTGTCACTACTTCCATTTCTTCCCCATCTATTTGCCAGGAATTGAGAGGGACGGATGCCATGATCTTAGTTTTCTTAATGTTGAGTTTCAAGCCAACTTAGGCACTTATAAACTCTGGCAAACCCTCCATAAACTTACAGGTACAATTTTCTAAAGCAAAATAGTATTCAACTGAAGAGTCAATAGCGTCTTGACATTTCTTGTATATATATATTTCTACACAGGTTATTCTAAGTGAAATTCTGAAGCCTTTTCGCAGAATTTGCTTTTGCTGAAACTCACATTCCTCCTTTGGAAGAAATCTGCCCACAAAGTCAAGAGGGCAGAAATGTATGAAGGTAAGAGAAATGCAACCATGTGCCAATATATTCAGTACCTTCCAACTAAAACCACAGTTTTATTTGATCATGGTTCAGTATGCTATATGAACCCAAACCCTGTAATTTCTTTTAATTGTGGTTTGTTTATTTTGCTGGTGCTACCCCAATCATAAGTCACTGAGCTTTGACTGATGTTATGCAAACCCAACAAATTGAGGTTAGTCAGTAAACCAGGTTTCAACAACCTAGTATAACAGCAGTGGATATAATCAGTACCTGGCAAGGATTACAGAGATCTGAAAGGAATAGCAGCTGCAGCATGAAAAATAAGGGGGTGTTTGTTATTGCTTACATTCCCTTTTGTAAGTCAGAGTGGCAGGAGAGATAACAGCCTTCAGGCAATTTTACCATTCTGCTTACTCTTCTGGCTTTGCCCTGACAAAACAATTTGTCCCTAATTTCAGCTGAAGAAACTGGCTAATATAAATTCCAATGCAAGGGAGGCATCATCTCTCCCCCCCCCCCCCCCGGATACTCCAGTTTCCAAGTTTCATTTAAAAGTCTACATTTGCTGGATCAATACATATCAGCCATCAGCGTCGTACATTCTTCAGAAGTATGAAAAGCCTAATTTGTTGTTGTCATTTTGGGATGGATTCACATTCCAGTTCTGGTCACCATGATACAAAAAAGATGCTGAGACCCTAGAACCGTGATGGTGAACCACAGGTGGTACGGAGAGCTATATCAGCCGGCATGCCAGCCGTCAGCGCCAGCCAGCTGATTTTCAGCTTTCTGGAGGGCTGGGGGAGGCCATTTTTGCCCTCCACAGGCTTTGGAGGCTTTCCTGAAGGCAGGGAGGGCAAAAACAGCCTCCCCTGTCTCCCTGAAGACCCTCCGGAAGCCAGAAACGGATCATTTCCAAGTCCACAAGTCTTAAAGCTATCAATTGTGAACACTCCTGGGTTTTTTTTTTCTAAAGGGTTAGGGGAGCAAGGGGCTTGTAACTTGACAGCTTTAAGATGTGCATGTTTCAAATGCCAGAGTTTCTGAGCCAACATTTTGGTTGCTAAGCAAGAGCGTTGTTAAGTGAGTTTTACCACATTTTACAAGTTGGTCAGGCCCACCCAAGTCACACGGCTGGCAAGCCACTCCCACCCAGTTATATGGCCGGCAAGCCACTCCCACTCAGTCACATGGACAGCAAGCCACTCCCACAAAGCAGGCCACACCTTCAGAAGAGGTTCTAAAAAATTTTGAAACCCACCACTGATGCGCGCTCACATTTTTGGCACCCAACAACAAAATGGTTAGTCATCACTGCCCTAGAAAGAGCACAGAGAAAATCTACAAAGACGATAAGGGATCTGGAGGCTAAACCATATGATGAATGGTTAAAGGAAGTAGGTACGTTTAGCTTAACAAAGGACGAACTGATCAGGGTGACCTTCCAGTACTTTGGGGGGGGGGGGGGCTATCCCAGAGAAGGGGGGGTTGATGGCCAATGTATTATCCAAAACAGGGATCACCAACTTTTTGGACCTCAGGAACCACAAAATCCATAATTTTAAAACCCGCGGACCACTAATGTGGATTTTTTAAAAAGATAAATAGTATTTAGTGCAATATAAAAAATGCAAATAATTTTCCTGCCGACCATTGGTGACCGTTGATCCAAAGCACCTGAGGGCAGGACAATAGCAATAGCAGTTAGACTTATATACCGCTTCATCGGGCTTTCAGCCCTCTCTAAGCGGTTTACAGAGTCAGCATATCGCCCCCACAGTCTGGGTCCTCATTTCATCCACCTCGGAGGCTGAGTCAACCTTGAGCCGGTGAGATTAGAACCGCTGAACTGCAGATAACAGTCAGCTGAAGTGGCCTGCCGTACTGCACCCTAACCACTGCGCCACCTCGGCTCTTGACAAGAAGCAATGGGCGGAAACTCATTAAAGAGAGATGTAATCTGGAACTAAGGAGGAATTTCTTGACAGTTAGAAGAATTAATCAGTGGAACAGTTTGCCTCCCAGAATTCTGGGTGCTCCATCGCTGAAGGTCTTCAAGAAAGGATTGGATAGTCGTTTGTCTGGGATGCAATAAAGTATTCCTGCCTGAGGCAGGTAGTTGGACTAGAAGATCTCCAAGGTCCCTTCCGCCCCTATTTGTCAGGCCTGCAGCGGTTCCTTTTCCCAAAAGGTTTCCACAATTTTGGCCACTACTGTACATTCATGTGGATAAAGCAAAAAAGCAACAGAAAACATATATACTCCAATTGCTCTTAGAAGCTCCAATTGCAAGAACTGGTTGAAAACCCAGCCACTGTCAGACCTGCCACAACTTAAACCTGTAAGTAGAAATGTTCTTTAGCTCCATTTGTTGAGAAATATGTAGTTTTATTAGAGACCAAGTCTATTAAATAGCCAAAACTGAGAATTGCGCACCAAAATCACTAGGTTTTACTCCCTCCCTAACTCCCCCCCTGCTGAGGCTGAGGAATTCTGGGAGTTGAAGTCCACAAGTCTTAAAGTTGCCGAGGTTGGAGACCCCTGTTATATCTGATGCCTTCCAGGCTAGATTACATGCATTTCTTAGCCAGTCTGCAGGCCGTGTACACAGGGAATCTTGGGAACTGAAGTCCAACATTTCAGTGTATGCTCTCCTAACTGTCAGCTTATTATTCTTGGAAACTGTTATGTGCAGTCTCCAGAGTGACACACTTCTTTGGTCAGTGGCAGAGAAAGACTCCCATTCCACAGTCGCCTGAGAAAAGCAAGACATACTATCATCTTCTCCACCCCAATGCCCACAAGAACAAGCTGATTTGAAATTCTGAGTTACAATCAGAATGCCAAAGTGGGAAGTCTCTACCATCCAAACACTTTTGTTCCTCTTTTCTCCCAGGCAACCGTGAGTAAGAGGAACCACCTGTGTTTTTACTTTCCCACGTTGGGCTATTTTTGTCATATGGCATTTGACTTATTTATTCCCTCGGCAAATTGTAGGGTAGTCATTTAGAATCCCCAAACAGAATAGCAAAAGTAGGCGAAAGGAAGACAAGGAGCAAAGTTGGTGCCACCTCCTGCCAGTCTCTGGTTAATTTTGAACCACACGTCAACAGCCTGTCTGATGGAAAGGCATTACTAGAACTGCACAAACGAATGCCTTGATTGCGATTGGAGTGTTGGGAATGGTCACAACTGGGAAGGACTGCATTGGCTTTACAGATATGAAGCTCCAGGGGTGTTGGCTGGATAGGGAAAAGGAGGTGTAGAAAGAAGTCAAGATGGCAGCCACAACTATGTATTCAAAGCCACTCCTCTTTTTTAAAAAACAGAATAACAGAGTTGGAAGGGACCTTGGAGGTCTTCTAATCCAACCTCCTGCTCAAGCAGGAGACCCAGAGGTGGTATTCAGCAGGTTCTGACCGGTTCTGGAGAACCAGTAGCGGAAATTTTGAGTAGTTTGGAGAACTAGCAAATACCACCTCTGACTGGCTCCAGCTCCATCTATTCTCTGCCTCCCGAGTTCCAGCTGATCGGGAGGGAATGGAGACTTTACAGCACTCTTCCCCTGCCATACCCGCCAACCAACCTTTGGAACGAGCTCCCCGCAGAGATTCGGATCCTCACCTCTCTCCAGGCCTTCCGAAAAGCCGTTAAAACCTGGCTGTGTCGGCAGGCCTGGGGTCGATGAGTTCCCTTCCCCTCTTGAATCGTGTGGCTGTTGGTTGTTTTAAATTCCCTGTACTTTTTGTTGCAGTTCTTGTGTTTCCCTTCCCCTCCTTTGGGTTTGTGCGCCGCCCTGAGTCCCGCAGGGAATAGGGCGGCATATAAATAAAATGAACCTTGAACCTTGAACGACGCCCACAGAACCGGTAGTAAAAAAAATTGAATCCCACCAACTGAGGAGACCCTATACCATTCCAACCAAGTGGCTGACTTCTTAAAAGCCACCAGTGATGAAGCTCCCACAACTTCTGGAGGCAAGTTGTTCCACTGATTAACTGTTCTAACCATCAGGAAATTTCTCCTAGGTTGCTTCTCTCCTTGTTTAGCTTCCATCCATTGCTTCTTGTTCTGCCTTCTGGTGCTTTGGAGAATAGGTTGACTGACTTGACTCCCTCTTTTTTATGGGAAACTTTTGGAACACTGCTACCATGTCACCCCCGCTCTTTCTTTCCTTCTTTTTCATTGGACAAGCCATACCCAATTCCTGAAAATGTTCTTCACATATATTTTAGCCTCCAGCCCCCTAATCATCTTTGTTGCTCTTTTCTGCTCTCTTTAAAGAGTTTCTGTATTTATTTTTTTAATAACATGGTAACCAAAACTGGATGCAATATTCCAAGCGTGGCCTTACTAGAGCTTTATAAAGCAATACTAATACTTCACATTTTATATCCCGCTGTTAATGCAACCTAGGTTTTCATTGGCTTTTTGAGTGGTTGCTACACACTTCTATTTTTTTTTAATCTGGATATTTTTAATCTCAAACTAAAGTAGTTGTCAGACCTGGAAGCCATCTTTTACATCTGGGCCTTCAGGCCTGCCACATTTTTCTGCTGTGGGAAAACGGGAGGGGAGATTGTATGGAGTGTGGGTGAGATATAGGTTAGGTTAGGTTAGGTTAAAGTTTATTTATATGCCGCCCTTTTCCCTGGGGGGGACTCAGGGCGGCTCACAACTTAAAAGGGGGGGGGGAGGAAGACAAACTTTTAACATATAAGACAATACATAATTAAAACACAACATTCATACCGGGCGGGTTACAGTCTTAACCCCAGGCCTGACGGGATAGCCAGATTCTGAGGGCTGTGCGGAAGGTCTGGAGGGTGGTGAGGGTACGAATCTCCACGGGGAGATCGTTCCACAGGGTCGGAGCTGCCACCGAGAAGGCTCTCCTCCGCGTGGTTGCCAGTCGACATTGACCGGCAGATGGAACTCGGAGGAGGCCTAATCGATGAGATCTAATAGGTCGCGGGGAGGTAATTGGCAGTAGGCGGTCTCTCAAGTATTTATAGTCTAAATAACATTCCTTTCTCAAAGAGTCAAGGACACTTTGCCCTCTGCCTGCAGCGGCATGACTGGGAGGCATCTCCAGTTGGGATGACGCCTGATTGAAACATGTGACTTGAACTTTCATTTAGGTGGGGAAAACCTGGAAACTTTCAGATTCGGGTTTTCCCAGATGTGCCAATATGACATTTCTCATAAAATGGAACTTTGAGGAAACTAAGTCTTCTTTCGTTGGGGGCGTTGCTTGGAACGCTGACAGTAGTATAATTTTGGATGGTCTTTTCTTTTGAACATCATGACTGTTGAAAGTTAAATAATGTGGGCAGAAGAATTTCACTGTATTCTGTGGTCGATAATTGCCTTTTCTTTCTAGTGCACCCAAGGCTACCCACATATCCCGATTGGTTTGATTTATATCCCATTTTTTGTACTGAAGCTCAGGGCACCATACACAGGGCTGCCTCCTATCTTTCTCATGGTAACAACCTTGTGAAGAAGGACGCGTTAAGAGGTTGGATAAGAACCTGGATCTCCTTCCTCCCAGTTCACCTGTACCTTTATTTATAGGGTACTTTATTTAAACCTGAAACAGCAGACCAAATGAGCACATTGTCTACTTCAACTCGGCTTAAGAGCCGAGGTGGCGCAGTGGTTAGGGTGCAGTACTGCAGGCCACTTCAGCTGACTGCTATCTGCAGTTCAGCGGTTCAAATCTCACCGGCTCAAGGTTGACTCAGCCTTCCATCCTTCCGAGGTGGGTAAAATGAGGACCCAGACTGTGGGGGGACGATATGCTGACTCTGTAAACCGCTTAGAGAGGGCTGAAAGCCTTATGAAGCGGTATATAAGTCTAACTGCTATTGCTATTGCTATTCATCAAGGGAGATCCAATCTATTTTAAAATGTTAATTATAGTAATTCTATTTAAAGTTCATGAATTCAAGCATACGTATCCATGCACATTAAAAGTATTATTACTACTTCGTCCATAATTTTATGTTTGCATTGCATGAATGGTTATCCCGAACTTCAGCCTGTTCTCTATCATCATTCCAAGACATTAAAAATGCACAATAGGATGTTAATGATGTAGGCATTGCACAAGAATAGATTAATAGAGCCATTAGTTCAATTAGCAATTATTGATTAGTAAAGAACCAATCATTCTTCTGAAAAGTTACTTTCCATTCTCTTCCCTCTCTTGTCACTCCATTCCCTTGAGAATAATGGATGGACAGAGAGACAGACAGACTGCTGATTTTGATGCGACGGATTAACAGAACTGATTCTCCAGACTATTTTTCCCAAACACATGCCTAATTCTCCCCCTTCCTTGCATACATAATGATTATGTAATCAGATGCCAGCAATGTTCCTTAGAGCATTTCTTAGGCCACTGCACATCTTGGATATAAACCTTTGTGTAGTAGTTGACTGGGTGAAAATTGAGTTATGTGCAGTCATGTGCAACTTTTAGTGCCCACATTGATAGATATTTTCCAAGATAATCTATCCATCACTGTCTTTCAGGTCTCCAGTTAGATTAGATTAGATTAGATTAACAGAGTTGGAAGGGACCTTGTAGGTCATCTAGTCCAACCCTTGCCCAAGCAGGAGACCCTACACCATTTCTGACAAATGGCAGTCCAGTCTCTTCTTGAAAGCCTCCAGTGATGAAGCTCCCACAACTTCCAAAGGCAACTTCTGTTCCATTGGTTGATTGCTCTCACTGTCAGAAAGTTTCTCCTTATTTTTAGATGGAATCTCTCCTTGGTCAGTTTCTAGCCATTATTCCTTGTCTGACCTTCAAGGGCTTTGGAAAATAGCTTGACCCCTTCCTCTCTGTGGCAGCCCCTCAAATATTGTGATGCACTCATTGCCACTGTAACCAGAGTCCATCCCTCTTGCTGCTGGCCATCCTCTTCTTCTCGTCCCTTCCCTTTCCCAGCATTAGACCCTTTTCCAGAGACCTGGGTCTTCACACAAAGTGTCTGATGTAGAATCGTTTGAGCCCAGTCCCGTGTGCCTCAAATGAACTCTGGGTTGAACCCCTTCAATGTTCCAACAATGGTAGCTTTAAGAGAGCAAACATGAATTTTTCAGAACATGAATTTTCTGGTTTGCTGAGCACAGCAGTGGAGCAAACCAGAGTCTTTCCAAAGATGATGCTTATTATTGCCTCCTATTTTGAGCTATTGCTCAAAAAAATAAAAAGAGGAATTGAAAATAGGCTCTAGCCAACAATGTCTCCGCAAGAGGCCCTTTCTCTCTTCAACCAATCTCTTTGCAGTGAACAACTTCATGTATGTTTTGAAAACAAGACTGATACTATCCAACTATTTCAACTGATCTTAATTTAGAATTTCCTCTTACCCTTCTTGATTTCCCCATTTCCCAAATAATCTTTTCTATTGGTAGATACTAGGCTGCAAATAGGGACGCGGTGGCTCAGTGGCTAAGATGCTGAGCTTGTTGATACAGAAAGGTTGGCAGTTCGGCGGCTCGAATCCCTTGTCCCCGCTTCTGCCGACCTAACAGTTCGAAAGCACGTAAAAATGCGAAGAGAAAAACAAACCTTTGGTGGGAAGGTCGCAGCATCCCATGTGCCTTCAGCATTTAGTCATGCCGGCCACATGATCACGGAGACGTTTTTGGACACGGCTGGCTCTTCGGCTTTGAAATGGAGATGAGCACTGTGCCCTAGAGTCAGGAATGATTAGCAAATATGTGCGAGGGGAAATTTTACATTTACCTTTTAGGCTGCAGTGTTTCAAGACAATTTACCATAACTATTTTTTCTATATAGAGGACTGCACGGTTATACATATTACCACACCCTGGGGTGTGTCAGGTAATTTAGCCTCAACTGAATTATAATTCATAATTATTCCTTTTTCTGGGGTATCTTTCAAAGAAAGGATTTACTAGTAGAGTAGAAATCATTCTTCCCCCATTTGCAAGGATTGCACCTAACAAAACAACCAGTTTGATCTAGGGCAGTGACGGCTAACCTTTTTGTCATTGCATGCCAAAAGTGTGTGTGTGTGTGTGTGTGTGTGTGTGTGTGCACCCATAATGCAATGCACATGACATCCCCTGTGCCCCTAACCCTGTGTATGCGCACACGACCTTGTGCATGCACTCCACCCTTGCATGCATGGCTCCTGTGCATGCACACACATCTCCCGCATGCGCCCTACCCCGGCACTTCACGGCAAAGCCCCAAAGACCAGCTGGATAGTGGGAGGTGCACGCATGCGCAGTAGAGCTGAGCTGGGGCGATGGCTTGCATTCCCGCAGAGAAGGCTCTGTGTGCCACCTGTGGCACGCGTTCCATAGGTTCGCCATCACAGGTCTAAAGGGTTAAGATACCAAGTAAGAAATCAGGAGACTGCAAATTCAAATTCTGCCTTAGCCATTTAAGCCAGCTGCTTGTTCTTGGGCTAGTCATTCTCTCTCAGCCCAATCACTCCCCATTTCCCCAGCTTGATGTCGTCTGCACATTTGATAAGCTCTTCTTCAATCTTTATTTACCTAGAGAGAAGGACATCTTTCAGTATACATTGTTTGTTAGTTTTATTCCTTGCTGCCAAAGACCAGCTGCGCACAATCTCCAGCCACAGACCCTAGCTGCTCCTGCTTTCTTCTTTTATTCTTCTTTCTTCGAGGCAAATAACCCCTGCGGCTTTAAAATGTGTGACATGTCCTATATCCTCTCTGCAGACATTCCTATTTCAAAGCAGTTGAAATGGCTGTTTCCGCCAGGGGATTGTCCATTTAACGATCAGGCTTAAAGAAGAGAGCTTTTATCGCTCTTGGGCTTTAGAAAGAAACTGGGACAAAGGAGTTAATGGAATGACAGATTAAAATAAGAGAAGCCAATTTTTATTGCCTGGGAAATCGACAGCTAGACAGCCTCACTATATCAGCCAGAGCCCAGATCTTCTATTGCAGTTTTGAGGGACAAGACGTTAATAAAGGATGAAGAAGGAAACTGTTAAGCCAGCAGTACGGAATTCGATTGTTTTAGGTTAGTTTGCTTACATGGGGCTATTATTGAGTTCTGAACAGAAGCTTTGAATCCCCCAGAACATTTTCTAGGTACCTGCATCTGAAAAGTCCTGATAATGGATGGAACTGGTCTTCTGGTGCCTCTTCGTGGTCAGTGTAACTGAAAAATACAACACAGGACAGGGCTCTCCAGCCTTGGCAAGTTTAAGACTTGTGGACGTCAACTCTGAGAGTTGATGTCCACAAGTCTTAAGGTTGCCAAGGTTGGAGAGCCCTGTGTTGTGGTGTGCCAGCGGCGAGTGGATCTGGCAGCAGATTCAGACAGTGAGGAGGTTGGGGAGGAACATGGGCCAGTCCTGGAGTCTGGGGAAGGCTCTAATGAGGGCTCTGCATTGGAGGCAGAGATGGGGCCAGGGCCTTCTGACAGTTATCAGCTGCCTTCGGAGTCAGACATCAGTGAGGCAGAAGAACAGCTGGAGCCTGTTCCCAGTGTGCACATGTGCATAGCTGCCAGAAGAAGGGAACAGCTAAGGAAACAATGGTCGACACAGGAGTAAAGCGACAGGTGGATGGTAAATGGCCCCTCCCATAGGGAATGAGGGGTGAAAGGGGAGGGGAGTTTGCAGGAGGCAATTAGTTCCTGACTTCTTGCCAAGTATTGTCTGCTACAGTGTGGCATTTGGAAGATATCAGCCTGGCAGCTCTCCAAGCCTGATAAAGGTCTGCAGTTGTGAAATCTCTCAAAAGACTTTGCTGGAGACGAATTCACTTTAAAACTAAATAAAAGGGGTTTTATCGGGACAAGGAGTTGGCTTCGTGCTTTTGGGAAGCCTAGGTCAGAACACCCTGACATAGGATACAGGTGCCACCATTCATTTAGCAAGTGTTCAAAGTTAGAACAGCACTGAAAAAAGTGACTTAGGCCTGGCCCTTGGACTGTCTCAGCATCCCCATGCTCAAGTGATCAAAAGTCAAGTGCTTGTCAACTGGTATGGACTTAACGACAGTTGCAATTTTCTGGGATCACGTGACTGCTGTTTGCAAGCTTCCCAGTTGGCTTCCGACAAGTCAATGACGGAAGTAGGCTTCAGTTAATAACAGCTGACTCACTTCACACCCGCGTCAAAAAAGGTTGTAAAATTGGGCACCACACACTTAATAACCATCTTGCTTAGCAATGGAAATTCTGGTCCCAGTTATGGTGGTAAGGTAAGTCAAGGACTATCTGTATAACAGGACACACACTAGGTAAAAAAAAAGGAACAAAATCTACCCACACTACAAGAAGAGAAGGTGGAGGAATGGTACCCCTATCTCTCAGCTCTTAAAGGAAAGTGGGCTGTATACTACCATAGTTCTCATACTTGCCCATTCTAAAATGGGTGGGCTTTATCTCTCGGAATTCAGCGGCTTGAGTCCATACATCATCGGTATTCTGAAAGGTTACGGAGATTGTGTAGGACAGAGGTGTTAAACTCAAAGCCTGGGTCACACTGGAAACAGTGAAGGACAGGCTCACGGTGCCTCTGCCAGTGACAACAGAGCATGGAAGGGCCGCATGCAGCCCACTCAGGCTCTGTTTTGGGCTGCAACATCCTCCCGCAGCCCTCTGCCAGTGAAAATGGAGCCTGGAGGGGCTGTGTACACCCTAGTTTCATATTTGCTGGCAGAGGGGTGCAGGATGCTGTTGCAGCTGAAAATTGAGATCGGGAGCCCATTTTTGCTGGCAGAGCGCTTGGGCCACTACAGGCGCCCCCGACACAAGTGATGTCAAGCTGGCCACACCCACTGTGGCCACACCCATCCCACCCTCAAAGTCAAATACAACCCTGATGCGGCCCTCTATGAAATCGAGTTTGACAACTCTGATGTAGGACATGGATAGCAGATAGAGAAACATTTCTTTGCTGCCATCTACTGCCCGGGATGCGATGGCTCAGTAGCTAAGTTGCTGAGCTTGTCAATCAGAAAGGTCAGCAGTTTGGCGGTTCGAATCCCTTGGGCTGTGTAATGGAGTGAGCTCCCGTTACTTGTCCCAGCTTCTACCAACCTAGCAGTTCAAAAGCATGTAAAAATGCAAGTAAAAAAATAGGAAGCACCTTTGGTGGGAAGGTAACAGCATTCCGTGTGCCTTCGGCATTGTCATGCCAGCCACATGACCACAGAGAAGTCTACGGACAGTGCTGGCTCTTTGGCTTTGAAACAGAGATGAGCACTGCCCCCTAGAGTTGGTAATGACTAGCACATATGTGTGAGGGGAACCTTTACTTTTACCTTACCAATTTGTATGGAACAGCTCTGATAACTCCTAATGTGTCTGTAGTGGATGGGGACTCATGCAGGCTGGGGGATTCTGGGAGTTGAAGTCCACACAGCTTCAAGTTGCAGACGTTGAAGTGTTGAGGTGTTAGGGCACCAACTGTCCAAAAACGAAGTGGTTAGAAGATGTTGGAAAACTTGCTTTTGTGATATTTTAGCGGGCTAAATATCTGAAAGCTATTCGCTTTTATTTTAAAAGGTCAGGGTCCCCTTCCCTCTTTCTCAGACTGGAGATATGTTCACTAAAGTTATTTAAGAGTCTTCTTTGAATAAATACGCAACCCTTTGAATGATAGCCTTGTTCTAGGAAGGTCAAACGCCTCTAGTCTCCCTTAATGGGTCTGCTGCTCCTACCCTGAAACCGGATTCTAGGCTTGGCCTGTTTTCCATCCTTTTTGGAATTAGGAATGCTGCCAGGGATTATGGCATTGAAGCCCACATACATACTTCATACAGTATGACTGCATCGTATCCATATAAACTTAAATAAATCTCTCTATAAATGTACTCTCAGTCTTGCAGAACTAAAAACTTCCGTGTCTGCCAAAATGCAAAATGGGGGAATTAGAATTAATTGGTTTCAGGAATTGGCAAGGTGGCTGTCCCGAGATAGAAGATGCAGCCTAGATTCTTGCTTCCAGCTGATCTTTACCAATTGCATGTGAAACTGTATACAAAACACAGATCATTTCATTTCAGATCAACCAATCCCTCATAGGGGGAAGGCTAAATAGACTCTCTGACCACAAACCTCACAAATGCAGGGATACGTAAGGCCAGTTGGCTTCCATACAGAAATGTGTGTTGAGTTTTGGTGCTGGTGGAATGAAACTGCACACAATAGCGTTCCTTTCTTCCAAACTTCATTCAATTTTAAGGTTTTTTTTTTAAAAAAAGAATAGACATTGGGCATACTTTCTTTAAAACGTTGGTGTGATTGCAACTGCAAGCTTTTTTCTTTTTCTTTTTATGGGAAATAATAAATCATTTGTTTCTGTCCAGCAAAAAAAGTTTTATGTTGAAGAGAGGATCCAGAAAATAGAGTTAGGGCATCACCTTGCTTCTTTAATCAGTTTCCAAGACAGTTCTCTAAGATTTACTGCTCCAAGGTTATACAGGGATAATGGAATGAAATTATCTGCTATCCTGTTCCTTCCATTAAATAAAACCCTTCTTCAAAATTAAGAGTTGCATTTTTTTTAAAAAAGGAAAACATAAATGTAAATTATTTAACTACAATCACCTTATTTTTTTTTCAATTCAGGGACTTTGGAAGAGATCTTGGAAGTTTTCTAGTCCAGGGGTCTCCAACCTTGGCAACTTTACGACTTGTGGACTTCACCTCCTAGAATTCTTGCTGGCTGAGGAATTCTGGGAGTTGAAGTCTATAAGTCATAACGTTGCCAAGGTTGGAGACCCTGTTCTAGTCAAATCCCCTGCTCAAATAGGAAATCCGATACCTTTTCTGACAAATGGCTGTCTAGTCTCTTCTTAAAAATCTCCAGTGATAAGAGCACCCACAACTTCCGGAGGCCAGCTGTTCCACTGCTTAACTGTCCTCACTGTTAGGAAGTTTCTCCTTAATTCCAGACTTTCTCTCCTTGATTAGTTTCCATCCATTGCTTTTTGTCCTGCTCTCTGGTGCTTTGGAAAATAAGTCGACCCCTTCTTTGGAAAACCAAGTTGACCCCCGATTCTTGGGGGAAATTGTTTTTATTTATTTTTGTGCCGTTTTGATTCCTTCTACCAAAGCAACAGTTATCTTCTCCGTACAACAAGTAAATAAATGAACCCCAGAGCTTGCAGCTTTCAAAAAGAAAAGAACAGAAAGTTCAAAATAAGGCAGGAAGTTGCGGCTTTTTTTTTTTAATCCAGCCCCAGCTCTTTCACATAAATAATTGTAACAAAATGAAGATAAATTTCCTAGCTCCACCACCAACGCCACCAAGCAATGTAATAGTCCACCACAAAGGGAAAACACTATTGCGCAGCAAATACAGTGCTGGTTGAAACATTTAATTCAGAATGTTTTTGTAGGATAGTTAGGAATATTTCAACACACTTGGATGTAGCTCTGAAACAGAGCTTATCCAAGGTTATAGAGGGATATCAAAAGGCTTGTCAGAGACATAAAGGTATGTGCAAGAACACACCTGTGCTGCAAGGGGTTGCTGCAGCTTTGTAGTGGGTTAACAGAAATGGGACAACTAACTAACTGAAAGATTGCTGTGACTTATATTTGAGGGTCCGTTGCAGAGGTGGGTTCCTACCAGTTCGCACCTATTCGGTAGAACCGGTTCGTCAAATCTACCGAACCGGTTAGAAGAGCTTCCACCAGTGGACCCGGAAAGCAGGCCTCACCTACAGAAGAGGTTCCAAAAAATTTTGAAACCCACCACTGGTCCTTGGATATGATTATTCTACACTATCATGCTCATATTTATAAAACTCAGTGCCTCTGTGAAAGGTAAGGATGACTACTGCATTTGTGGTGCAATCAGAACATTGCGTGTGTTAAAGTTGTTTTAACGCAAACCAAAGATGCCTTTTAAAAAACAAGTTTACATCTTGTTCTTATGCATGCCAGTGCTGTGTGTGAGGTAATTTAAGGTGGTTCTGACAAATGTCGTCGGCATCTTCATATCCGGTCACATGGGCGGCAAGCCACTCCCACAAAGGAGGCCACACCCAGAGTAGGTTCAAACAATTTTTGAAACCCACCACTGGTCAGTTGACACAGTGTATGTAGGCATGGCACCACTTTACTTATGTAAATAGGAAAATCAAATCATAACCGTAGATGGAATCAATTGTGGGAATGTTAGCCGATGCTCCATCATTTTCTTTCTTGATCACTTTTTTCATAGACAATCCAGTTTTGCCTGCAATTCAG
Organism: Thamnophis sirtalis; assembly: GCF_051295495.1. Taxonomy (NCBI): domain Eukaryota; kingdom Metazoa; phylum Chordata; class Lepidosauria; order Squamata; family Natricidae; genus Thamnophis; species Thamnophis sirtalis. The sequence goes on from NW_028261395.1 coordinate 34,219,592, forward strand.
ACATGCAGTGGGGCTATACAGCTTTAAGGTTCTGATTTTAGCCACATCCTTGGAGGAACTTAATGGTATCTCAGATCTAGAATAGAATGGAATGGAATGGAATAGAATAGCAGAGTTGGAAGGGACCTTGGACGTCTTCTAGTCCAACCCCCTGCTTAGGCAGGAAACCCTATACTATTTCAGACAAATGGTTATCCAACATCTTCTTAAAAACTTCCAGTGTTGGCGCATTCACAACTTCTGGAGGCAAGTTGTTCCACTGGTTAATTGTTCTGTCAGGAAATTTCTCCTCAGTTCTATGTTGCTTCTCTCCTTGATTAGTTTCCACCCATTGCTTCTTGTCCTACCCTCAGGTGCTTTGGAGAATAGGTTAACTCCCTCTTCTTTGTGACAGCCCCCGAGATATTGGAACACTGCTATCATGTCACCCCTGGTCCTTCTTTTCACTAAATTAGACCTACCCAGTTCCTGCAACCGTTCTTCATATGTTTTAGCCTCCAGGCCCCTAATCATCTTTGTTGCTCTTCTCTGCACTCTTTCTAGAGTCTCCACATCTTTTTTACATCGTGGTGACCAAAACTGGATGCAGGGTTCCAAGTGGGACCTTACCAAGGCATTATAAAGTGGTACTAATACTTTGTGTGATCTTGCTTCTATCCCTCTGTTTATGCAGCCTAGAACTGTGTTGGCTTTTTTGGCAGCTGCTGCACACTGCTGGCTCATATTTAAATGGTTGTCCACTAGGACTCCCAAGATCCCTCTCAGTTACTACTATTGAGCAAAGTACCACATATACTGTACCTGCGCATTTTGTTTCTCTTGCCTAAATGTAGAACCTTACTTTTTTATTCATAAACAAATCTGAATTATCATATGCTGTTTGGAAGCCGGTATTCTTTCTTACAAGCCCATAAGAGGGGAAAGGCATCCTCATGATTACACATTCTTGGCACATCTACGCGAAGCCCATCCCTGCTCATTCAGTCAATGCCATGAAACCAAATGATGGTCATATCGATCTTTGTTACCTGGAGTGTATCAAAACAAATGCGGTCACCTATTCACTGCAGTGCTCCATGGAAAAGAAGAAAAGAAATAGTTATTTAAATGATTGTCTTTTTTTTGGTTTTGTTAAGGAAAAGGAACAAACACTGCTGGAGCATTAAATGTTCTTCTCACCACAGATAAGAAAAGGTAGAGCTTAGGTGTTAAATTAGCACTGCCAGACAATCACAGGTGACTCTGATTGTTAATGAAACTGCACAGAGAGGCGACAAGCATACTTTATTCTCTCTCTCTCTCTCTCCCTCTGTGTGTGTGTGTGAGACAGTGTGTGTGTGTGTGTGTGTGTGACAGTGTGTGTGTGTTCAGTCCCTGATATTAATCTATCCATTGATTAACTGAAAATGGGACGTGATAATCCATGTCAATCTTTCCCAAAAATTGAATATGTTGAAAATCTTACCACTCAAATAATATTGCTGGGAATTTGGAGGAGGTGGGAGGAATTGGATTCCAACCAGGTTCAGAGAAAACAAGGTTGAATTGCCTGCAAGTGAGTACTTTTTTGGTTTGGCAATCAAGCTCCTGATATGGCTTCCACTGGGGGAATGAAATACCAAATTCCCAGTTGGGTTATATTCCTTCTACCATGATAATAAGTGCTTCTGATGAACAGCTAAGTGAAATTCATTAGGTATTTCCTGCTGGATCCATCCCTGATAATTAGTCAGGGGAATTTTAGAGTGGCAACCAGACTTTTTAGGTGTCTGTTATTTTTGCTGCCTTCCTCTTGAGGAAGTCCACCAGCTCTCTCCCCCTTCTAAGCAGAGGTGGTATTCGGCCAGTTTTGACAGGTTCTGGAGAACTGGTGGTGGAAATTTTGAGTAGTTCGGAGAACTGGCAAATAGGCTGGCCCTGCCCCCTCTGCCTCCCAGCTTTCTTTTGTTGCCCTGCACAGGAGAATGAAGCTGGGAAGGACATTAGTGGGGTGGGGAGGGAATGGAGATTTTGCAGTATCCTTCCCCTTCCACTGCCACAAAGCCACGCTCACAGAACCGGCAGTAAAAAAATTTGCATCCCACCAAATGCTTCCAAGATTTCCCTCTTTCTGCTTCAACAAATGTGGCTTGGAAGAAACCATCTCCCCAGAAATTACAGAAGGGAAGTACTGTCAATTTCCAACATCACTTTGAAGGACAGAAACAATTATAGGGGTGAAGGAGGAAAAATACAGTTAAAAGCCACCGCTTCCTTTCATGGGATGAGAAAGCGGCATTCTTCACTTTAGTGTTCCAGACACCAGATGAAGGGCAGTGCAACTGATTCAGAGATAAGTAAGAAAAGTAGACGAAATACTTTAAAAAAGAAAGGCTAATGGACAGCACAACCACTAATGGCATAAGAAAAGTTCATGTCCACAGAGATAGGGTGACTATTGTTCCAGCCTCTTTCTCTTAGAATATTTCATTGCTTGTTTGCTTTAAATCTCTCAAAGCACTGGGTGAGTTAGGATAAAAACAGTACTAAGTGCATAAAACTGTGTGTGGCCCAAAGTCTTCTCACAGGTAAGAGCCACCTCTGTTCTATGCCATGCATCTCTCTTCTCCAGTCACACCATTTAAAACAAGGCCTCAATTTATCTGAGGGTTTTAGGGAAAAACGTGTACAAAACACGCTCTGTCTATACATGGAGCAGCTTTCTCGCTGTCAGTGGTGCTAAATAGCTTTTCTTTCCTTCCCTTCCCAAATATCTGGTTGACAGATTCTTTAAGGCTGCCTTAGACGAGATCAGTGCAACATTCTGCTTCTCTCGCAGGTTTTCTGCAAGTCAAAAAGCCCATGGTTTTTCTTCCAAGTGATAAATTTATTTTTAAATATAAAACATTCACTCTCTTTGGACGTTTGGTGAAGGTGAGAGACAACATCTCCGACAGAAAGCATGTGGACATGAGGTAGGGAAACTGGGACACAAGGTGTAATCCTCAGAATACTTCCTTGTGTCAAGTGTTGTGGTCCCATTAAAATCCACCTGGAAGTGTCAAATATGCTAGCAAGTGATGCTTGCTTCCAGATAAAGCCAAAAGCTCTTTGCTTGAATGCTCAAGACCAGTGGAAGCAACCTATCCCCCAACATTTCCTGCCCATGTGTTCCTTCCTCAATATACATATTCTTGCATTCACTTTCTTCTCAATTCAAAGAATGCTATGACTGGAGAGAAAAAAATCCACCAATGAAGGCAAACCTTTACGTGACCCAGAAGTTCCTCCTCTCTTCCAGCAAGCTGATGGATCTGTTGGTAAGAGTCTCGGCACTGTTGGCCAACTTGTAGCCAAAGAGTTTCATGGCTGGTGTGCAGACGTTCTGGACCACCTGTGCCAGTTTGAAGGGGATGCTGAATCGCCACTTCTCAAACTGTTCGGAGGAGTTTTTCTGGGTGGAGTAGACGCCGTTGCTATCTTCAGGGGCCTGTGTGTTTTTCCGGATCCAGTCCTCCACCTGCGTGGTGAGAGCGATGCCGGTGAATTTGTACATCTCCTGGGCTTTCTGGAGAGGAGACCTGGCAATGTCCTCATAGCGGACCAGCATGTAGCGACCCTGGAGCCATGATGGCTGCTTCAAACCAAGTTCAGCCGACAGTCGGATGCTTTCACAATTGCCCCTCAATCTCTGGACTTCATCCGCGTTAAGGGTGGCCACCCTTTCGTTAGCCCACTTCTTCCAGGTTTCATACTTACCCGAAAAAGCCACCATGCGGGAGGCCAGCACCGCCCGAGGATCCCGCACCAACTGAATTATCCTCAGGTCCAGGCGGGGGTCTTCGACTAACGGGCGCAAGAATTCTAGCTGTCGGATTCGGACCGCCTTAAGGGCCATGTGTTCCTTCCGCAGGCAGGCCTCCATGGCCAGAGTCACATTCAGGGGGCCGCAGCGACGGCTCTTGCAGTGGTACTTCTCAAAGACCTTCTTGACAAAAGGGGTGCAAACGGGCTCCTCGCACAGCGAGCGGCTTGAACCCCGCCGAAAGAGAAACCGAGTCAGGTGATCCTCGGGGAACGGGACGATGAAGTTTTCCAAAATGTAAAGGTCGCAGAGGAAGAGCTGCTTCAGAACATCTCTGTAGACAAGGGCCGAGGCCACCGCATTTGCGCTGCCCGATTCGAAAGATACGGTCCTTTCTATATGCCACAGGGGTTCGAAGAGGTAGAAAATGTTGCCCTGCTGGTTGAAGAATTCCCCTACGAAGGAAGATCCGGTACGGGTGGTGGCCATGAGGAGAACATGTTTCCGTGTCCTTTGAGTGGGGGCCAGGAGAGTCCCACCGAGCTGCAAAGTGATGTTCTGCAACCTGTCCTTAAGCTGGGAGAAGGCAAGATCCAGTGCGCTGAGTGACAAGAGGGAGCCATTCTCAGGCAGCATCAACCCGGAATCGGTGCTGTTGGCTTCCAGCAGGGACTGTGGTGACTGCTTCAGTTTGTCTGAAACTCTGTGAAGAGAAAGAATAAAATCATCAGGGCCAAGAACAGCAGTGATATTTAAAAAAGACAGCAGGCATGTTATTCTGAGATGGATAGAACGGGTTTCGTAATCCAAGCCAGGTTCTTCTCTTCTATCTTCAGAATCATCATCTTCCCCTCTCAATCATCTGCTGAAGAAGATACTCAATCTTCCACAGGATCTCTCTGGCCTGCAAGGAACTTAGCACATCCTAGAGTTAGATCAGTGTTTCTCAACCTTCTCAACCTCAACCAACTGGCTGGGGAATTCTGGGAGTTGAAGTCCTCCAGGTTTAAAGCTGACAAGGTTGCAGACCCCTGTCCTACGTGACTGCCCTGCACGGACCATCTTGTAGCCTTACAAATTTTAATGTTCTTTAATGTCAGTAGAAGCAAGAAAGTATGAAAATACTTTTCCTTTACTTACTTGTAATTAGAATATATTAATTATTATTGCTTCTGATCGTATAAATAGCCTAAACATTCAGTCCTGGTACCATAAGCTCAGTCCTGGTATCATAAGACGGTATCACTGGCTCAGGGTTGACTCAACCTTCCATCCTTCCGAGGTGGGTAAAATGAGAACCCAGATTGTTGTTGGGGGCAAAGAGCCAAGGTGGCGCAGTGGTTAAATGCAACACTGCAGGCTACTGCTAGATCAGCAGGTCAGCGGTTCAAATCTCACTGGCTCAGGGTTGACTCAGCCTTCCATCCTTCCGAGGTGGGTAAAATGAGGACCCAGATTGTTGGGGGCAATATGCTGACTCTCTGTAAACCGCTTAGAGAGGCCTGAAAGGCCTATGAAGCGGTATATAAGTCTACTGCTATTGCTATATTGCTATAATATGCTGACTCTGTAAACCGCTTAGAGAGGGCTGAAAGCCCTATGAAGCGGTATATAAGTCTAACTGCTATTGCTATTGCTATTGCTATAAATGATTTACCACAATGCCTCTGAGTTTTAGTAATTTGGATGCTCAATATTACGTTTGAGGGGAACCTATGCCATGCAGAGCCCTCTCTGCTAGCACTTGCCCCATCGCCCCAGGTCAGATCTCCATGGCGTTTCTTTCGTGAGCTTCTGTTTCACTGCAAACGACGAAGTAGAAGCTCACAAAAGAAAAAGATCTTACCTCTTGTTGCGCTGCCGGTGTTAGTATGCCCCGCCTCCCACCGGTCTCTGCTGCGCATGCGTGCATGTCCGCACATGTCCATGCATCCACACCTTTCAGTATGGGCATGCGCACGCAGTTTGGGCACTCAGTATCTAAAAGGTTCGCCATCGCTGGCATTAATATTGCAGATAGATTCCTGCCAAATTAGATAGTAAATTTATGTATTCACTCATAGAACCTGAACAAAAAAAATCAAGATATATACTACACAGAAAAATAATATAAATACTTACAAGTTTTATTCTTTAAAAAAAAAAACCAATTACTTCTTCAGGTAGAGACCTCCAATGTCTAACCTAGGTAGCTTAATGTTGATTAATTTCTAACTGTGGTAGGACTTGTCCTTTTAACCCACAGCTTTGTTAGAAAATCCTATCAAATATGGCTTATTTAACCATTCATGCTTGTGATACGTGATCTCAGCCAGATGAGACTGTTGTGTACAGGTGATTTATTTATTTATTCAGCTTCTATATTACATTCAATTTATATTTTATTCATTGGTTAGTGAGTATGCGCGCATTCATTTTCATTCCCTTTGGCTTGAGGAATAAAGCCTTATTGCCAGGGGTGGGATTCAAAAATTTTAGAAACCGGTTCTCCGCCTGGTTGCTGGTTGGGCGTGGCCATGTGGGTGTGGCCTGCTCAGCCTCCTTCACCATGGGGGGGGGGGGATTTTCGCCTACCTTGGCTCTGGAGGCTTTCCTCGAGCCTCCAATATGGTAAAAATGGCCTCCCCCGGGCCCGTTTCCAGACTTCCAAAACTTCTGGGATGCCTATTTTTCACCAGAGCTTCAACACAGGTCCTGCACTTACCTGGCATCCAAAACGGGCTGCATGGAGACTCCTGAAAGGGAGGGATGGGTGGGGCCAACCAGTCCCTGCAACTACTGGTTCCGCGAACCAGATGTAAAATTAGTATCTGGTTTGCCCGAACCGGTCCAAACCGGCTGAATCCCACCTCTGATTATTGACTGATAATAGATCTCAGTCCATGCTTAAGAGAATCATCTGGCTGCATTTGTGAATAAAGATGCAACTTAATTCAGACTGGGTAATATTAATATTTACCTGGTTCCAAAAGACTGGCGAACTGGTGATAGCAAGTTGGGAGTGGCAAGCTCGGTAAGATACCATGTACAGCCTGAAGGCCAGAGAACAAGGCCAAGAAAGCCTCTTTTCCAACACAGCCTCTTTTCCTCCCCCCCCCTACCTTGAGATGATGTTGTTCTCCTTCTCAATTATGACAAGGGCTACCACAAAGACCAGAAGAATGGCGTACTTGCTCTTCATCCTCAGGCGGTGAAGTAGCTCCCAGACATCTTGAGACAATGTGAGAATTTTATCCATGGGAAAAGAATGTATTTTTCAAGAGCCTGCCAGCGAAAAATTCCCTCACAGAGGAGAAATGAAACTCTGTCCTGTGGTTCTTGGGCAATATGGAAAGCAGTGTCTTATCTTCTTCAGGAGAAGCTATCCTGCAGAAAGGAAGAGAAGATAGAATGAATGTCTTCCCTTTAGGCTAAGGGACAAATAAATAAATTCATAGATAGATTCAAGCCTTTTCTTGGATAATTGCTGGGTTCACCCATTATAGTAAGCTGTGATTTGCGTTCACACTGCTACAGAACACAGAATAACAGGATTGAGAAGGACCTTATAGATCTTCTAGTGCAGTGGTTCTCAACCTTCCTAATGCCGCAACCCTTTAATACAGTTCTTCATGTTGTGGTGACCCCCCAACCATAAAATTATTTTCGTTGCTACTCTATAACTGTAATTTTGCTACTGTTATGAATCATAATGAAAATATCTGATATGCAGGACTCTTGCCATCGCTGAGAGCTTCGCTGGTAGCCGCTTCTTGCCATCGCTGCCGCGCCGGATTCAGCAAAAGCGGCTCCAGCAGCAACGGGACATGCTTGGGGAAGGGAGAGCCGGAACTGACTGCCTAGGATTGTGTTTCTGCCACCGGTGTGAAAATGTCTGTTTTCCAGCCATAGGAGGGAAGGAAAAAAGCCAGTCTTTGGAAAGAACCCCCTTCCCCCTCCAGAGAGCCCATGCCAAAAGACAGGAGGGGGCGGGCTGGCTTGAATGCGGGCGAGTGAGCGGTTTGGGCCAGCACCTCCTTCGGGCAGGCAGAGAAAGAAAGGAGGCTTGTGATAAATCACCCCTGCCACCAAGGGCGAAGGGGAGCACCTTCGCCCTCGACTGTTTCATGCCTCCTTTCTTCACCCGCCCGAACTAGCAAAAAAGGCGGGCCACTAAACCGCCTGCTCGCCCGCTCACATTCAAACCAGAGAAAAGGGAGCAACCCACCCCTGGTCTGTCTGTCTCACTCACTCACTCACTTAATCACTCACTCTTAAAAGTACCTGGCAGTACCCTCGGAGGGCTTTGGAGAGCTTCGGAGGGCAGCTTCTGCAGAAGCCCAGGTGAGTGAGAACAAGTTCCCGCCATTACAAAGTCTCCGAGGCTGTAATTGTATGGTGTGTGTGTGTGCACCTATGTTTTCCACGGTGTGGAGCCGTGGCGATGCTCTGCGCAGCCGGCAATGACTCCGGAGCCCATCCACGGGGAATTTCGAGAAACACAACGGGGAGTCTAAAGTTTAGAGTTCCAATGGTCTTAGTGACCCCTGTGAAAAGGTCGTTCAACCCCCAAAGGGGTCACGACCCACAGGTTGAGAACCGCTGTTCTAGTGCAACCCCTTGCTCATGCATTTTGGACAAAATGACTGCCCCTTCTCTTCTTGAAAACCTCCAGTGATGGAGCACCCATAACTTCTAGAGGCAAGCTATTCAACTGAATAATTATTCTCACTGTCAGGAAATTTCTTTTTAGATCCAGGTTGGATCTCTCTATTTATTTTTTAAAATGTTTTTATTAAACAGTTTTTTTTCCATTTGGATGGATGGATGGATGGATGGATGGATGGATGGATAGATAGATAGATAGATAAATAGATAGATAGATGTAAAGATAGAGATCGAGATATATAGATATAAAGGTATACATGTACGGATAAAAAGAGTATAACTGATGTGGAAATGTTTCAAAAATGATATTTGTGTTTTAAAAAATGGGGAAAAACTCTCTTTAATGACCTTCTATGTTATGTCTTGTCCTGTTCTCAGATGCTTTGGAGAATAGGTAGACTCCATCTTCTCTGTGTCAGCCCCTCAAGTACTAGATGACTGCTATCTATCACCCTTGGTCCTTCTCTCCGTTAAGACTAGACAAAAGATGGAGTGAACTCCCTTGTTTCCTCAATCATTCACTGTATAGTTTAGCCTCCAGAGCCCTAATCATCTTTGTTGCTCTTCTCTGCACCCTTTTTAGGGTATTAATATCTTTTTTGTATCGTGGTGACCAGAACTGGACGCAGTATTTCAAATGTGGTCTCACCAGTGCAGTATCTAGTGCAGAGGTGGTATTCTACTGGTTCGGATTGGTTCGCCCAAAACAGTAGCGGAAATCGCGGGTGGCCCCGCCCACTTGCCCCGGCTCTACGGCATCCCATGTAGCCCCTATTTTCACCAAAAGCACATGTGCGTGCTCACATTTGTGAACCCGTAGGGAAGGTAAGTCAATACCACCCCTGATCTAGTGGTACTATGACTATGAAACTATCCCTGTGGTCATGCTGTATGTTCACTGATTTACAGTGTCAGAGTTCACACCGTCAAGCCACAAACCATGCCTTGTGTATCACAAGGGTGGGTGTGACACAGTATGCTAAGCCACAAACCAACCACATTTTGACTTAGTGTTGTGCATATATCTTAACTTCTGGGTGCAGAAAACAGTGGTCTTGTCTAGCTCTTTTGATGGTTAGGATTTCATTTTGAAGATGTCTGTGGGGCATGTCCTTGATTTAGGCATCCCAAAAATACAATTTTATTTCTTTGCAATTCAGAGTTAAGCAGCATAAAACAACAAAACCAAAGTACAGATAGTCCTTGAGTTCTGACCATAATGAAACCTGCCCATCCTGGTCATAATTCAGATCACCTCAAAAACCTGATTTTGCAACTTTTTTTCACATCATCATGAAGCAAATGCTGCAGTTAAGCAAACAACGTGGTCATTAAGTGAACCCAGGGTTTGTTACATCATGTTTTTGCAAAAAAAACCAAACCCAGAAATAAATGTTGGTTTTTTGCAAAAATATCATAAAATGTGATCATTGTAAAGGCAGACTGCTGCAAACAGCTGTAAATGCAGGTCAGTTGCTGAGTCCCCTCAAGTTCAACAGGGCAAGGCAGGATTTGCCAGAAGTTTGAATCTGGGTTATAAATACACCCAGAGAGGTCAGTCATAATTTCAAACATTTATAACATTTATTAAGTGAATGGTCATAAGTCAAGGACCACTTGTATGCCAATCTTGCTGGCTAAGCAAGTTGTCAAATTGTTCTTCTTACATTAAAAAAAAATCCCTCTTGCAAAGAGAAAATTAGCTTATCAAAAACATTTAGCCCACACTTTCCCCTCACATGTTTATTATTTTATAGATATAGACAGTTCTGAACGTGCTCTACATGGGGCAGCCCTTGAAGAGCATTCGGAGACTTCAGCTTGTCCAGAATGCAGCCGCGCGAGCGATTGTGGGTGCACCTCGGTACACCCACGTTACACCTATCCTCCGCGAGCTGCACTGGCTGCCTATTGGTCTTCGGATACGCTTCAAGGCGCTAGTCGTCACTTATAAAGCCCTTCATGGTATTGGACCTGGGTACTTGAGAGACCACCTGCTGCCAATTACCTCCAATAGACCGATCAGATCCCACAGATTAGGCCTCCTCCGAATTCCATCCACTGGCCAATGCCGACTGGCGACCACCCGGAGGAGGGCCTTCTCTGTGGCTGCTCCGGCCCTCTGGAACGAGCTCCCCGTGGAGATTTGAACCCTCATCACCCTCCAGGCCTTCCGCAAAGCCCTTAAAACCTGGCTGTTCCGACAGGCCTGGGGCTAATGAACTTTTGTCCCCCCTCGAATGGTATGGTTGTTGTGTGCTTTTAAATTGTGGTATTGTTTTGTTTCGTGTTTTTTTCTTTTCCTTATTTGTACCCCCCCCTTGACTTGGGTTGTGAGCCGCCCTGAGTCCCCTTCGGGGAAAAGGGTGGCATAGAAATATAATGAATGAATGAATGAATGAATGAATGAATGAATGAATGAATGAATGAATGAATGAATGAATGAATGAATGAACGAACATTACAGCAACACAATAATACAACACTGTAACCTGATCCCCTTTGCTTTCCTCTCTCTTCTGTCATTTGGGAGACTGTTTTTCTCATTAATTTTCTGAGAATCAAAGCTCTGGCGCTGCCATCATGGCTGATCAAATTCATTAGGCGTGATAAAACCGTGGTTAATTAAGACAACGGTGTACACTTTAGCAATTACATATTTCAGATCTTCCACACGCTGCTCTCAACCATTCATGAAGGGCCCTCATTTTTTTTTCCTCAGGCTTTCAGGCAACCTGGGAAAAAAAAGGATGTCCTCAGGTATAACCATAGAAATTAATAGATACTATTATGACGTACAATACTATGTATGTTTTAAAAAATCATATTAAGTGTGCTTTCTTTAAATGCAATTCCAAGAAAATATATGGTTATACCCTGTTTCCCTGAAAATAAGACCTCCCCCGATAGGAAGCCCAATCGGGCTTTTGAGCGGATGTGCTAAAATAAGCCCTCCCCCAAAGATAAGCCCTCCCCAAAAATATTGCAACACAGCAGCAGCCATGAGGTGACCATGCTTACCGCCTCCTGAACCTCAAAAATAATAAGATTCCCCCCCCCCCAAAAAGGCCAAGTGCTTATTTCGGGGGTCGAAAGAAAATAAGACCCTGTCTTATTTTCGGAGAAAGACGGTATTTGAAAGAGACGATACTTGGAAAATACATTGTACTGTGCAGGGAAATGTAAATTTATATATAATAAGGAGAACGATGAAAGGAAAGGGAAGGGAGAGATGAAGGGAGAGACGGAAGTGGAATAGATCGGAGTGGGGCGAAGGAGAGGAGGGGAGAAAAGTCGAGGAAAGAGGAGAAGGAAGGAGAAAGAAGAAGAGGGAAGTAGAGAGGGAAAAGGAGAGAAGGGAATGGATGAGGGGAGAGGAGTAGGAGAGAGGGAAGGAGAGAGAAGAGGGAGAGAAGAGGAAAAGGGAGGAGAAGGCAGTAGAAAGGGGAAAGGAGAGAGATAAATATATAGAATGTTATGGTACAATTATGAAAATAATGCTTATAGCTTCATTATGTATTTAAAAGAGACTATAAATGTACGATTAAGAGAATATTGGTTATAATCAGGGGGTATAAAACTATGTGTACTGAAAAAGGATTGAATAAAGCCAGTACACTAACCGTTGCAATACTGGAAATGTGATGTATTATGAAGAAAAATGTACAATAAAAATATGTTTTTTTTTTAAAAAAAGGATGTTGCTGCTATAAGAATCAAATTGCCTTCATCTTTCCTTAAAGCAGCTCCCCGAATGGAGAAACAGGCAATATTATATGGCAGAACCAATGCTGGTCCAGCATATTTTGACACCTGACCAACTTTTAAAAAGTAGCAAAAGAAAACAAACTGATTCTTGTTAGCTATATTAATTAGCACATTTAAAGAAGAAAAAAAAGATCAGCCCTAAGAATATTAAATTTGCTATCTTGCCAAAGAGACACAATGAGCTAGTATTGAATTACCTTCCAGGGGGGGCATTTTGCTCCAACAAACTCAAGAGTGCAGTGAAAGCTTTTGCGTCTATATAGCCAAATCGTTCTTCCCAGGATTTAACCCTTGCTTGATGGAAGGCTTAAAGAGACAGCCTTCTAATGTGGACAATATATAAACTGAAAAGTTGGCATATTGAAATGAAGATACATGCCCTTGAAAAGGCCAAACAGGGTCTTTTTTCCCCCTCAAGAGCTCTGACTCCATGGGACTGGATTTCTCAAATTCTTTGTTTGGAGCAGATCTTAGTCCAGGGGTCCCCAAACTTGGCAACTTTAAGATTTGTGGACTTCAACTCCCAGAATTCTCCAGCCAGCTTGGTGGCTTGGTGGTCATGTGATGGGGTGGGTGTGGCCAATTTAATCATCCATTTTGCCAATTTAGCAGTCCATTAAACAGCAGCCTCCTTTTCTATTCTTTTTAACACTGCATGAAGTTTTTGCTCTAGGTTTTTTTTTTTACTTGGGGGGGGGGAGAGATTGGCAATGCCTGGGGATTTCTGGGGATTTCTCTTCTGTGTTAGAGGCACCAAAATAACCAAGATGATATAAGGTTTCCTGCTGGAGCAGGGGGTTAGACTAGATGACCTCTGAGGTCCCTTCCAGCCTGGATTGCTGTGCTGTTTCAAACCATTCTCTGAAGCTGCGTCTAGTGCCAGGTTTGTGGTCCTTCTTTCCTCTCTTTTTTCTCTCCATCCATCCATCTCATTCACTTTCCCTTCCCTCTTTCTCCCTTCCTTCCCTCCCTTCTCCTCGTCTTCCTTCCTTCCTTCCTTTCTCCCTTCCTGTGAAGAACCCCAGAAGGTCTTTGGTAGGAGGAAGAAAAGCCAGACATTTTGAAACCGAGAACATGCCCATTGACCATCTGGCATTCTTAGAGCTCCATTATTGATGAGCTTAGTCTGAGACTAAGGATAGCAGCTAGCAGAGGGCTTCAAACTTAGCAACTTTAAGGCTTGTGGACTTCAACTCTGGGAATTGAAGTCCACAAGTTTTAAAGTTGCCAAGTTTGAAAAACTCTGTCTTAGTCTATGGGTGGGCAACTATGGTCCCTTTACAACCTGTGGACTTCAACTCCCAGAATTCCTGACCCAGCTAGCCTGCTTGTACATGGCTGGCTCAGGAATTCTGGGAGTTGAAGTCCACAGAATGTAAAGGAGCTATAATTGCCCATAGTCTTAGTTCTTTGGCTTGTTAAACTGTGGCATTGGCTTAACCTAGTTAAGTGTCCCACAATGCATTCCATGAAATTATAATCTATTTACATTTTAGATATTTTACTTTGTCAATATTAACACTTTTAGATACTTTTCATTTTACATGTTTACCATATTTAATATAATTTTAGTATTTACATTATCATTTAATATAGGCCGTACCCTGGATCTCACTTATAAATGTTAGCTTGCTTTATAAATGCATTTCAACTCTGACTTAAATCTGTTTATTATTCATGCTGGTCTCCGACCACACAATAAATTGAATTGAAATTGTACAATGCTAGTGCCTGCAATGAAATCAGACTTGCTTTCTTGAATTCACCGAAGGCTCAGATGATGGAATGTATGTACAGTGGAGGCCCTGGGGATCAGAGGAAGGGTCATATGTAGAGATAGGACGCAGGTGTGGATGTAATGGACATGAGAGTGAGGAATATGAATTCTGGGGGGAAAAAACATTTTCTCTTGTCTTCATTTCTTTGCCTTAAAACAAACAAGCAGTGTTGGTCTTTTCTCTCTCTCTCTCTCTCTTTAGAAGAAGGGGGGTTGAGGGGGAGTGAGGGTCAGAGGTGGTATTCAGCAGGTTCTGACCAGTTTTGGAAAATTGAGTAGTTCGAGAACCGGTAAATACCACCTCTGACTGGCCCCGCCCACATTTATTCTCTGCCTCCTGAGTCCCAGCTGATGGGGGGGGGAATGGGGATTTTGCAGTAACCTTGCTCTGGGGCGGGGAGGGAATGGAGATTTTACAGTACCCTTCCCGCGCCACACCTTCAGCATTTAGTCATGCTGGCCACATGACCACGGGGACGTTTTTGGACAGCACTGGCTCTTCGGCTTTGAAATGGAGATGAGCACCGCCGCCTAGAGTCAGGAACGACTAGCACATATGTGCGAGGAGAACCTTTACCTTTATAGTATTAGTAGAAATGAATGTACTGTATTATTTTGTTACTTGGCTACATTTATATTCAAGCATAGTGTTTCTATGACTGTTCTACAGTGAGTATTTTGTTCTAATGAAATAATGGAGTGCTAGTCAATGAGTAAAATAAAGATTTGATTTGATGAAACAGGGAGGTAGAGCGCCTTGGAGTGCAAATGGAAGAGATCCATTTTCTTTATTGTGTGTGTGTCATTTCTTGCCTCAAGATACTTTATTTTTTACAGACGGAATTGCTCAGATTCACCTCCAGTGTTAAGCAAGTCACAGAAAGATTGCCTTGACAGTCACTTGCCCCTGCATGCTCAAAATGGCAACTATTTATTGGGGAAAAAAATACTCCATTAAACGTCTCAAATATCATCCTTGTTCAAGATGATTGAAAAAGAAGACACCTCGCAATTCTAGGGGCATTTGGATGAAAGAGATTTCCTGGGTCCATTTCAGTCAGTTGTAGAACTAGGAAAGATTTAAGGAAATCTTGCGTAAATAACTCTATTACTTCACTTTATTATTTCTTTTATTCATTAAACATGAAACTTAGTCAACTGAACATTTAAAGATGTGTCACAAATACCATTGACTGGTGCTAAAAGTTGATACTCGGAGGAGAGCCTTCTCTGTGGCTGCTCCGACCCTCTGGAACGAACTCCCCGTGGAGATCCGGACCCTCACCACCCTCCAGGCCTTCCGCAAAGCCCTTAAAACCTGGCTGTTCCGACAGGCCTGGGGTTAAAGATTCTAACCCCTACTCGAATTGTATGACTGTTGAGTTCTTAAATGATGTAATGTTTTTATGTTGTAAATTGTTTGTCCTTCCCCCACACCTTTTGAACTGTGAGCCGCCCTGAGTCCCCCCAGGGAAAAGGGCGGCATACAAATAAAGTGAACTGAACTGAACTGATATGGGTTGCTGCCAGCGTCTTGGGTATCAATCAAGTATCTTCTTAAAATATATGATGTTCCTAGTAGCTCAGTTTTTTGCAGTTCCGCTGATGTTATTGCAGGAAGCTGCAATTTCTTTGTGTTTTGTAAAATTCATGGACATGGTACCAAGTGCCCCAATGACAATGGGTATCACTGTTACATGCTTCATCTATAGCCGTGTAGTTAGCCAGGTCGTGATATTTCGTGGTTTTTTTCTAGGTCTTTTTCTTCGACTATGGCATCTCCTGATATGGCAATATCAATAAACGGTACATTTCGGCCCTCTACAACCGTGATATCTGGCATGTTGTGTTCCAAATGATGATCCGTCTATATTCGAAAGACCCACAAGATCTTCACCTTCTCATTTTCGGTAACTTTTTCCACTTTGTGTTCCCATGACTTTTTGGATACAGGTAAGTCATATTTTTTACATAATAACCAATGGATTAATTTAGCAACTCAGACGTGTCTAGCTTTGTAATCAGTTTATGCAATTTTGTTGCATTCACATATTAAATGTGAAACAGTTTCGATTTTACTGTTGCAAAGTCGGCAGTTTGAATTGTCAGTGGATTTTTTATTTTATTTTTATGTTGTTGTTGTTGTTGTTGTCAGGCCTGGAAGCCATCTTTTACATGGGTGTTCAGTCCTGCCACATTTTCTACTGTGGGAAAACGGGAGGGGGGATTATATGGAGATATATAGTCAAAATAGCATTCCTTTCTCAAAGTCAAGGACATCTTGCCCTGCATCTGGAGTGGTGCGACTGGGAGGCATCTCCAGTTGGGAGGGTGCCTGATTGGACCATGTGATGGACATGTGGGTACTGGGCAGGGACTTGAACTTGCTTTTGGGTGGGGAAGCTTTCAGACTGCAACAGCACCAATTAATAAAAATAAATGTAGATCTGGAAGCCAACTTTTACATTTGGGCCTTCAGGCCTGCCACATTTTCTACTGTTGGAAAATGGGAGGGGGAGGGGGGATTATATGGAGTATGGGAGATATATAGTCAAAATGACATTCCTTTCTCAGAGAGTCAAGGTCACCTTGCCCTGCAGCTGTGATGAGGTGACTGGGAGGGATGGAGAATTGAACTTTCTTTTCAGTGGGGAAAACCTGGAAACTTTCAGATTCAGGTTTTCCCAGATGTGCTAATATGACATCTCTAATAAAATGGAACTTTGAGGAAACTTAAGACTCGGAGTTTTCTTTCGTTGGGAGTGTTACTTGGAACCCTGAAACTACAACTCTTTCTTAAGTAATGAAAAACAGTACATCTTTATCTGAAGTACTGACAGCTTGTTGTTACAGCTATCTATAACATATCAGGTAGCATTAACTATGCAGGCCATTTGCATTGAGCCATGTAGCGGTGACAAACACAGCAAAACATTGGTGAGGAGGGGGCATTCAACTCCTGTCCTTTGTAATTGCCCCAGAACAATTCTGTCTCAATTGAGCTAATTTCAAAGTCTGTCAAAAGGGAAAATTGTGTCATTGCATTGGTGTTAGGAACCACGCAGATACCGTAGATATTTCCATGATGATGGAAAGTTGTCTGGGGAATTCTGGGAATTGAAATCTACCAGGGTTAAAGTTGCCAAGGTTGGAGACCCCTGTTCTAAAGTGCATCCATTACCACGGTTATTGCCATCTACCTTGCTGCTGGTTGTCTTCTCTATCCTTCTACCTTTCCCAGCATTAGAGCCTTCTCTAAAAAGTTCTTGCGTTATGATGTCTGGATAATTTGAGCCTGGTCACTTGTGTTTCTAGTGAGAAATCTGGGTTGATTTGTTCAATGATTGATACTGTTGTTTTCTTCGCTGTGCATGGTATTTTCAGGAATCTTCTCCAACATCAGCGTTCAAAAACGTCGATACTGTTTCTATCCTTCTTCAAAGTCCAACTTTTGCTTCCATAGAGTGTTACAGGGTATACCAGTTTGCATGGTGCTGATCTTTGTACAGTATAGACACACATGCTTTTTCCTTCACAGATATTCTATCAAGTGTTAATACGCAGCACAGGTTTTTTTTAAACGTGGATAAAACAAAGAATAGGTAACCCATACTGTTTTACCTGCTCACCTACTTTTTAATTTTTTTTAATTTATCTCCAAAGTTAAAATTAAAAAAAATAGAGAAAAAAAACAAACAAAAACAATAATAAGAACCAGTGTAGAACAGGGGTGTCTAATTTGATTTCTACAAGGGCTGGATCAGCATTGTAGTTCTCTGCAGGCTGGCTGGGGCTGGGGCGGAGGAAGAGACGGGACAGACACCTCCTACAGCAGCCTGCCAACTAAAATTGGCCGCGAAGGGGCTGATGCGCCCCCTTGCACCGTTTTTGGCCTGGATTACCTCCTGCAAGCACCCTGCTGACCAAAACAGGGTATGGGGGAAGCTGTGCACAGACCCCCCTCGTGCCCCGTTTTGGCTGCCACAGACATCATGGGATGGTCCTTTGTTATTTCCAGGCCGGCTGTGCAACCCAGATTTAAGCACGCCAAGGGAGCCGAATGTGGCCCGTGGGCCTTGAGTTTGACACCACCGGTGTAGAAGAAATAACGAAATATATCATTAACATTCATGTTCAGCATAAAAGTTCACCCACTTTTTATCAGCAAAAAAGGTACGCATTCCCCATGTGTTCACTAACTCTCCCCACCCCCCCCCAAAAAACTTCAGTTAACCTGTGTAGAAATGTCAGATTGCACTGCAGTGAAAAATTTAGAATCCCATGATTTTCTCTTTTGAGTCTGCTACTTAAATAAGAGTGGAAGTATCTGGAATGCGCAGCATATGGAGACCTGGTGTTTACATCAAGCCTTGAAGGCCATTCTCTTCTGCTGTTGGAACAAGGGTCCAACTCAGTGAGAACCATTAAAAAACAGGGAGGGGGGGCTCCTTCTCTTGGCAACCTCCATCCTGTCTGGGAGAAGCAGCTGCTGAGAGCATCCATCAACCTCTGCTCTTTACATTTCTGTTTCCAAAATAAATCTCTTCCAATGCCTCCATGCTGCACTTCCCCTCTAATTTACAGAACCCTTCGCCCCCAGCTCTGAAACGCAACTCTCTTTCTACCAGCCCACCTTGTCCCTCCAACCAGCTGTTTATTTGCAGAAGCCAAAGACTCGACTCTGATCTGCAAATGAAGAGAAGGAGCCTAGAGCTAAGGCATATCTTGAAAATTGGGTGGGGGGAGAAGGAAGGAGGGGAGAAAGAACCCCCAGTTCTTTGAAAGGAATTATTTAATTACACTTCACGGAACAGCTGCCTGCTCTCTTGCCAGCCAAAAAATAAATAAAATGAAATCCTCCTGTCTATTCTTCATCCGCAGACACACTGCTAATACTGAGCCTGCTGTGGAAAGTGGGGAAAGGCAGATGTTCCCTATACCATGTCTACCTTTTGCAATTCCCCCCCCGAAGTATTCAATTAAAATTATATTTCGTCCACAGTTGTCACCATGCCTATTGCTTATAATTCCAATCAAAATTGTACTTATGGTTTTTTTTTTGTCTACAGTTCAATTTTTGGGCTTCCCCTAATAATCAGTGAAATGGCTGGCCTCCAAAAGTTGTGGTTGCTCCAACACTGGAGATTTTTAAGAAGAGATTGGACAGCCATTTGTTCCAAATGGTACCGTTTCCCCGAAAATAAGACTGGGTCCTATATTATTTTTTGCTCCAAAAGATGCATTGGGGCTTATTTTCCAGTTAGGTCTTATTTTCAGGGAAATGCGGTACTAAATGTGTCCTTCTGGCTGATGATCTTATCTGGGGCTTATTTTGGGGGGTAGGGATTATATTACAACCATCCTAAACAAATCACGCTAGGCCTTATTTCCTGGCTGGGTCTTATTTTCAGGGAAACAGGGTATTAAGATCTCCTGCTTGGGTAAGAGGTTGGACTAGATGACCTTCAAGAACCCTTCCAACTCTGTTATTCTGTAATTTGTATGCCACCAATTCTCACATTTCTAAGCAGATTGCTGCAAAGGCAATAAATCTTCTATAAAATACTTATAAACCCAAACCCATTAAAACCAATAAACAATACTACTAATAAAAGCTTTTAGCAAACACTGTTGTTTCTGAAAACCTTTAGGACAACATTTTTCTTCTAATGGTTTCCTGCAAGTGCAGGGTCAACTAAACATTGATTGTGACCAACCAACTTGTCACCCAAGCCTTACATTATGGGTTGAGAGAGAGTGAACTGGCACCCTTTCATACCTAAGGTGAGACTAGAGCTCACGGTCTTCTGGTTTTCTAGACTGGTGCTTTAACTATTACCCCAAACTGTCTCTCTATTCTAAAGAGGACTGCTTTCACCATTTTGCAAAATGCCATCAGGGCAGGAACACATCTGAATTTGGGAACAAGTTGTTCCAAAGATAGCGGAGATCCATGTCCCAAATCCTGTTTGGCCCGCCAGTGGCCAGCAGAGCTGGCAGCAGATTCAGACAGTAGGGAGGTTGGGAAGGAACATGGACCAGTCCTGGAGTCTGGGGAAGGCTCTGACGAGTGGTCTGTGTTGGAGGCCGAGATGGAGCCAGGGCTGTCTGACAGTTATCAGCTGCCTTCGGAGTCAGACATCAGTGAGGCAAACGAACAGCTGGAGCCTGTTCCCAGTGTGTGCATATGCAGAGTTCCCAGATGAAGGGAACAGCTAAGGCACAAGGGTCAATTGGGAGTAAGGCCACAGGTGAACAATGAATGGCCCCTCCCATAGGGAAAGGGGAGAGGTGTTTGCAGGAGACAATTAGAGCTGGTGGCAGACTTGGACGATGAGGAAGTTGAGGAGGAACGTGGGCCGGTTATGGAGCTGGTAAGTTGCCTCCTTGCAGCAAATAGCCCGTTTCATTTTCAGCACAGCTTGATTAGCACAAGCAGCTGATTGTCGGGCCTCCTGACCATCAGCTATTTCAGGCTAAAGGGATTGCCATAACCTATTGCCGCCTCCCTGCCCCCATTTTCTGTCCATTTCAGGAGGCAGGGATAGGAATGGGTGGAAAATGGGGCACACAGAGGCCGAAAACGAGGGACGCAGAATTAAAAAATGGAATGCGGAGGCCAAAAATGGGGTAAGCAGAGGTTGCAATAGGCAATGGCAATTCCTGCAACCTGAAACAGCTGATGGTCAGAAGGCCGATCCAACCGGCGATCAGCTGCTTGTGATAATCAGGCTTTTCTGAAACTGAAATAGGCTGTTCACTGTTTGCTGCGAGGAGGCAAGTTGCTGGGAGGCAGAGGTGAAAGAGTGGAGGTGGGTGGGTGGGCAGGGCTACATTCAGAGTATAAGACGCACCCAAATTTTCACCCTCTTTTGGGGGGGAGTGCATCATACTCTGAAAAATACAGTAAATGTGGGGACAACAATATCTTGGAAACAAAACGTTTCTGTATGTTTTATAAAGCAGTACAGGAAGAGTACCATACTAATTTTCTAGAATCATATAAAAGCGATTTATTAAAAAAATGTATACGCTGCTTCTCTTGCTATAGTTACATTTATTTGTATAAAATGTGGCAAATATCACTATCTCACTTAAAATAATTCTTAGAAAGCTGGGGCCTTACCCTAGTTCCATGATGGAGAATCTATGGCACAGGTGCCATGTGGAGCCATATCCGCTGGCACATGAGTCGTCAGTTCCAGTGCGAATGCGCACACCGGCCAGCTGATTTTTGGCTTTCTGGAGGGCCGGGGGAGGCTGTTTTTGTCCTTCCTAGGCTTCATGAAAGGCTCTGGAACCTGCAGGGGGTGACAAACAGGCCCAACAGGCTAATGGAACCTCTCCAAGTTCAGCTTGGAGGCGAGTAGTGTCGCGCATGGGGACAGGTTGCATTATGCTATTTTTGGCACCCAGCAACAAAAAGGTTAGCCATCACTGCCCTAGTTCAATCCATAAAACCTATTCAGGATTGTGGCCCAGCAGGAGCCGTTGGAGCTGCAAACAGACTCCAACAGCAAAGGGCCTTATGAATCGGCTCTGGAAGATGTGGAGGACCCTGGACAGGGTTCAAACTCCGAGCAGGGATCAGAAAGGCTGGTTGGCCACCAGGAGGCGCCTGAGGCATGGAGCAGCGGTGAAAGCCAAAGGGAGTGTGCCCATGACGTCAGGCCTTGGAGCAGTGGGGAGGAGACAAGAGAGTTGGTCCTGGATGCCCGACAACGGCGGGCAGATAGACGTAGGGAACAACTACGCAGATACAGAAGATAATTGGACCCAGGTGGTTGTGATTAGGCTCCTCTCAAGATAGTATATAAGGAGGGACTTTGTGAGGAGGCTGGTTGCAGGATTCAACTTAATTATCAATGCTGGAGAAGCTGTTATCTGTATCTGTTGGAGTCTAGGTTGCTGCCAAGGTTCTTTATCTGTTTATTCCTGTTTGGGCTTTCAGCCACCAAGATTTATGTTTCCTGCTAATAAAGTGTTGTGGCATTGCAGCTATACTTGTCTCGGCATTTGTTACTGGATGGAGGAGGGGGTCAGAACAGTTAACCATGCTCAGGATCAAAAGCCTCATGTTTTGGGTTATCACCAATGCATCTTAAAATACATTGGATACTGTATGCAAAGGTTTTTAAAATTTAAGGGGAAAATCTTGCCAGGGTGGCTTACAATTAAAATGTAAAAGAAATGGATACAGGAGGGAAGAACAAATAGCATTTCTTAAATATACACAATTTATTTTGAAGTAGAAGGCTGATCACTCACTGAAAATAACCTTATGACAGTGAAACTCTTTGGGTGAAAACCAGTGGAAGAGGACAGGAATAGCTCTTCAGACCCTGGAGACCTATTTAGGAATGTGCTGCTTGTAAGAGTTTCTAAGATTTCCAGTTCATATCAGGCTTGTATGTCTTGCATCTTTATCTCCATGTTTTTGTTCCACAGCACTGCAAGAATCTCTCTCTCTCTCTCTCTCTCTCTCTCTCTCTCTCTCTCTCTCTCTCTCTCTCTCTCTCTCTCTCTCTCTCTCTCTCTCTCTCTCTCTCTCTCTCTCTCCCCCTCTCTCCCTCTCTCTGTATGTGTATATATATATGTGTGTGTGTCTGTGTGTGTCTGTGTCTCTGTGTGTGTCTGTGTCTCTGTGTGTGCACGCACACACGCGCATTTTCCAGCATAACTCTGGAATGCCTCGAGCAATTTCAACCAAACACGGTGCACAAGTTACTCTCTGGAAACAAATATTGTGGGGGTAAAACCCCTTGGGAGGTTTTCTGTTAAGATACAGCCTGTTGTGCCTTAAAATGGTGTCTGCTGTACTGCCATAAAATGGCTTCTACTGTACAGCGCAGTGGAGTTGCCATGGTAATGGCTTCACAGTACTCCACTGGGTTGCTGCCTCTGGTAAGGGGCAAAATCCAACATTAGAAATTATGTTTGTTTTGGACATTTTCCCCCTATAAATAAATACTCAGACAACACCAGGTTATCAACTAGTTTTTAAATAATTTGCAAAGGAGCCAATTATAAATATGCAGATAATTGTTTTTAAAGCGTTTTCTGAACCATATTTATTGATGGATTTATAAATGAATGACATTCTAAAGTATGCATTCTGAAACACTTGAGTCGTCTTGGAATTTGGAGACATGTAAAAAACAAAAGGAAACAATGTGTTGGTTGTGGAATGCATTTTAAACCACTCACACTGGAATTCACAAGGGTCAGATTGCTCAAGAATTCTCTGTCCTGTGTAAATTCCATATATTCCCTCTGGACTGATTCATGCTCTACATGAGCTGCTGTATTTAAACAGATCCCATAAAATGTGGCAGGCAGGTGCATGTTTTTAAATAGCTGTGGATATGAGCTGAGGATCCATATTGAGCCAATTTCTCCGCAAATAAATTCAAGCATCACATTTAATGTATGAAATGTTTTTGGACAAATATGCACAGATATGTCCAGTAGAACTGCCAGGTAAATATAACTAGGCTAAAAGATAAGAGGATTTAAAAAATAATGTAACATATTCAAAATTAAAAACAAACAAACCCCCATATCCTCCAATGCTCCAGAGGGCAGGACAAGAAGTAATGGATGGAAGCTTATCAAAGAGAGATTCAACTCAGAATTAAGGAGATTTTTTTTTTAGTAAAGTTTTTAAATTAGATAAACATTAAAAACATTGGACATAGTGCGACATTTCTGGCATAGATATTTCCATATAGTGATTAGATTTTATAACAATTAAATTTTATGTCCATTACATAGGTGTATGTAGTCAGTCGTATTACCTGTCTTTTGATCCTTTCTTTTATATAATTACTAATCGTGCAAATACATATCCAATTTCTACACATCACACATTCTTAATACCGTATTTTCCAATTCTTAACTTGTCAGTGTTTTTCTGTCCTGACTTTTCCCCCTCATTTCTAACTATTGGTACAGTGTTGGGTTTCAAAAATTGTTGGAACCTACTCTGTGAGTGCGGCCTCCTTTGTGGGAGTGGCTTGCCACCCATGTGACTGAATGGGAGTGGCTTGTCACCCATGTGACCGGATATGAAATTATGAATTAGTACTTAGGTTGGTCCAAGTAGCTATTCAGAAACTCTGGCATTGAAGCATGCAAGTCTTAAAGCTGTCAAGTTACAAGATCCTTGCCAGTGGTGGGTTTCAAAAATTTTTGGAGCCTCTTCTGTAGGTGTGGCCTGCTTTCCGGGTCCACTGGTGGAACCTCTTCTAACCGGTTCGGTAGATTTGACAGGTTCTACCGAATAGGTGCGAACTGGTAGGAACCCACCTCTGTATTGGTACCATTTGTCCCAGATTTCATGATATTCCGTCTCATCCTTGTCTTTGAGCTCTAGAGTCAGTCTGTCCATCTCCGTGCACGTCAGTATTTTATTTATTATTTCTTTTTCCGAAGGAGTCTCCTTGTTTTTCCATTTCTGTGCAAAAAATCAGTCTTGCCGCCGTTAAACTATGCAGCATTAAATATAGTCCACCTTTGCCATGTTTTTTTTTTATCCTTAGTAGAAATAATTCTGACCTCAACTCCATCAATTAAGAAGAAATTTCCTATCAGTACAATTAATCAGTGGAATGGCTTGCTTCTAGAAGTTGTGGATACTCCATCATCGGTGGTTTTTAAGAAGAGACAGGAAAGCCATTTGTCTGCAATGCTATAGGGCTGTGATGGCGAACCAGTGGCACATGTGCCCGAAGTGGCACACAGAGCCATGTCTCCTGCTACGCTCAGCACCACCCGTTCCTCTTCCAGTGTTTCTGGCGTGCATGCGCACATGACTATCAGCTGGCCTTTATGCGTGTGGCAGTGCCAGAAACCAGAACAGCTGGTCTTCCATTTTCCAGCGTGAACTTGTGCGCTGGCCAGCTGATCAACGCATGTGCAGTAGTAACCAGAAGACTGTGCGGAAACTGGAAGTTCATTCTCTGGCACAGGCATGCCCGCTGGGCAGCTCCTCTTCCAGTTCACGGCCCAAACCAGCGCAAAGTGCTCCCTTTTCGGCACTCGGTGCCAAACAGGTTCACCATCACTGGTATAGGGTCTCCTACTTCAGTGTTTTTCAACCTTTTTTGTGCAAAGGCACACTTTTTTCATGAAAAAAATCATGAGGCACACCACCATTAGAAAATGTTAAAAAAATTTAACTCTGTGCCTATATTGACTATATATAAAGTAATTTTCCCACGGCACACCTTACACTATGTCACGGCACACTAGTGTGCCGCGGCACAGTGGTTGAAAAAAACTGTCCTACTTGAGCAGGTGGTTGAACTAGAAGACCTCCAAGATCCCTTTCGATTTTATTTTATGCAGGATCCAATCTGGGTCGGTCACTGGGAATGAGCTTTTGGACTCGTGCTGGAGCCCAGCTTCAGGGAACCTCTGTCTACCTCTGTTCACAGTGACTGACCCACATTGGATCCTGCAACATTATTCTGGGACATATTTAGTTCCCTTCATTCATGCATTTTATATATAGCTAAATAATTTCCCTATAACTAGATGCTCTCCCCAAAAATTGCAAGTCCTAGCTCACATTTTCCTTTTCCTAAGAAGTTATTTAGGCCACTACTTTAGTTAGCATTATTGATATTGATTGTTTCCTGATTGCTTATTTGTACCCTATGACTATCATTAAGTGTTGTACCTTATGATTCTTGACAAATGTCTCTTGTCTTTTTATGTACACTGAGAGTATATGCACCAAAGTTAAATTCCTTGTGTGTCCAATCACATTTAGCCAATAAAGAATTCCATTCCATTCCATTCTATTCTATTCTATTCTACTCTACTCTACTCTAGAGATTCAAGATTCAATGAATTTGTATGCTGCCCAATCCCGAAGGACTCTATTCTATTGCTCACTCAGAATTCCTGTTTCATTAATGAACAACAGTGGCTAGATAAAAACAACAAGAACAGAACAAAGGCTTAAAAACATAACCCAAAACAGACATGTACAAATACATTAAATGCCAGGAAAACTCAGTGGGCATGCAATACATAAATACATCTCCTCCATTGAGCCAGACGACTCTCAGATCCAATGCCTGAGGAACAGAAGAGCTCTTGAATGCTTTCCCAAGGCAGACAAGAGTAAAATCTCAAGGCTGTGATGTTCCAAAGAATAGAACAGCAAGAGAGAAGGGATATGTCTCTTGGATCCTACTAGATGTACTGCCTAATCCAGTGTTTCTCAGCCTTGGTAACTTTTAAGATGAGTAGACTTCAACTCCCAGAATTCCTCACCCAGACTGTTGAGGTCCCATATATTAAAGTTGCCAAAGTTGAAAAACACTCACCGTGGAATTATTGTAATATGATCTAAATAGGAGTATCCTTAGATATGAGTCTTAAAGGAGCGTTCTTGCAGTCTTGGAGAACTATCAGGTTTAATTCATTGACTTTAGCTCCTAAATCCCTAAAGGACGTAAGACCCAAAGCATCTTCTTCTAATGTCTCTCAACTGACAGCAGGGACTTCTTGGTGGAATTATTTATAGGGGACCTATGGATGGTTTCTGCACTTAAATACAGTTTAAGATCTGCTTCTTCATCCTGACACTTTCAGGAAAACTATCAAATGAATTTTAATTGCTGTATAGCAGAATTTGGCTTTGTTCTTTTTATCGTTTGGGCTATTATGTTTCATTATATGATTTTATTGAAGAGAGTCCCATGGTTTTTGCTCCTATAAATTTCCCTGGGCTTCCTTGGGATACTTTTGGAAAGAAGTTACTTGTAAACATTACTGATAAATATAAGCTGGACAAAAGACAAATGATCTGAACAAAAGACAATTTACTGCCCTTTTGAACATCTTGGAGAATTTTTTCCTATTAAATCCTCTCTCCGCATTGAAGTAATATTCATCTATATAAATATTTATATCACCACATCAATACTACTAATAAAATTATTTTGATGAATTCCAAAACCTTATATCAAGGTTGTAAATCTTATTCAGATAGGAGCACCCTGTGCTGATATTTGTGCTACCGAAAATAAGACAGGGTTTTATTTTCTTTTAACCCCCAAAATAAGCTCTTGGCTTTATTTTGGGGGAGGTTTTATTATTTTTGAGGTGCAGGAAGCCCCTTAACCTCAGCCCACAGCCTGCAGATCAGCTAGCGTTGCTGGGCCTGCTGCTCTTTTTGAGTCCGCCACTAAGAGAAGGGGCGCAGTAGCTAGGGTTTATGGGAGCGGCCTCCGGTTCCACCACAAAACTGCACTCGACTAAACCGCGTAGCTGACGTCATCAACAGGGTGACAACAGCGCGGAGACAGAAGCACGCTGTAAACCCTAAACCTAAAATTAACCCCTAAACCTAACCCCCCCTAAACCTAATCCTAAACCTAACCCTCAACCTAACCCTAACCCTTAACCTAACCCTAAACCTAACCCTAAAGCTAACCCTAATCCTAACCCTTACCTTAAGTTGAATCGGCTTGCTTTCAAAGCGCTATTTAAAGTGCTCTTCTTTCTCCGCGCTGGCTGTTGTCGCCCTGTTGATGACATCAGCGACGTGGTTTAATCGGGCGCGGCTTAGTCGAGCGCGGTTTTGACGGGTCACGGCGGCTTCCACAAGGCCGTTCCGCGTGGATGGCAGGTTCATGTGGGGCGCGTGGGGCATGTTCCCCCCTCCCCCCCCCCGGAAATGGTGGGGACCGGCTATGCATGCATTTAAATATTTTAGGAGAGGCCTTATTTTAGCACATGTGCTGAAAAGCCCAATATGGGTTTATTCAGGGAGATCTTATTTTCGAGGAAACAGGGTATTCAGAATTTGGAGGGCAGGCAACAGCATAAAATTGATTTGAACTTATCGTGTTTCCTACAAGTGTATTGGATCAGCTCACCTCGCCAGATGCCATGAGGAATCGCAAGTGGAAAAATGAATGATTCATACTTCTTTTCCCCCTTGCTTATCCAAAATTCTGAAATGTCTCTATCTTTCCTTGGAATGTTAATAACTTCAAATTGTGACAGTCCTGTACAAATTCACACATTATTTTGTTCTAATTTCTCAGCCTATAAATAAAACCTTGGAAAATACAAACCTGTGGTTATACTGATTTTGAACACAGCCTTGCACACATTAATACATTTTCAATGCAATTTACAGGTTATTCCAAACTATTTCCTTGAAACTATTCTAGTGGTATTCCGTCTCCCTCCCTCCCTCTCTCTCCTCCCCTCCCCTACTACTACTCTCTCTACTACTACACTACTACTACTAGAGTAGTCGTTCTCTTATAACAAATGTTATTAAACTTTAAACTCTTATATATGTAAGGGTAAAGGTTCCCCTCGCACATATGTGCTAGTCGTACCCGACTCTAGGGGGCAGTGCTTATCTCTGTTTCAAAGCTGAAGAGCCAGTGCTGTCCGAAGTCATCTTCATGGTTATGTCGCTGGTATGACTAAAAACCATGGAACGCTGTTACCTTCCCACCAAAGATGGTTCCTATTTTTCTACTTGCATTTTTACATGCTTTTGAACTGCTAGGTTGGCAGAAGCTGGGACAAGTAACAGGAGCTCACTCTGTTACGTGGCACTAAGGATTCAAACCGCCAAACTGCCATACTTTCTGATCTATATCTCTTATATAGTTTTTGTTTAAACACAACATCTTTGTTTCACACAATTTCCACGAATACACGTGAATCTTACACCTTTTCTTCAACCCAAAGCTTTAATCATTCTATCTGAAAATGATGGATTACAGCAAACTCCATTAATCGCTTTCAACCATGGCAAGGCAAAAGTGTTTCTCTTTGATCTTTGCTAGGAAAATTCCACTTCTTCTCACATTGCAGGGAGGATGCAAAATCAGTCAGATTGCAGAAAGTCCTGCAATCACTTTTCATTAGGCAATACCTTGTTTTGGAATAGACTTATCAAAGACTCGTTTTTTGCCTGAATTCCCACATGTATTCTGTACCTCTCCAGGTTTTCTAGCATTTCTGATGGGAAAAATGGGGGCAGTTGGCTTTTCTGATGTAACAAGCAATTATCAGGAAAGAACAAGACTTTTTTTTTTCAATATTACTTCTGCTGAATTAAATGTCTACATTTTAGATGTGCTTTGGGATTTCCCCCCTCCCAACTTGCACATTTATGTATTACATCTAGAGTATCGTTTGATTATCTGCATGCAATGGAATGGCTGCTTTGTGGTGGAGCAATACTTACATGGATTATGATCTCTCATGCTTGATTATAACCCATCATACCATGAAACCTTGAGTGGAAGCCAGAAAAAGCCTTGCCAGAAATTGCATCAGGCAAGAAAACTCTTAAGCTTACAACTGAAAGCATAAAACTGTCTCAACCTCTTTTCTTGGGCTGTTCACCTTTCCTTTCAGAGTTTGTTGCAGAAATCAAATCCAGAAAGCACACACAGATAACTGATTCAGCTGGATTCATTAACTTCTTTATATACATAATAACACATGAGTAAATATACAACACCAAAAGGCAGAGGAGAGAACAGTTTCAGTTCAGAGTTCAGACCAGTTTCAGTTTCAATTCTCAGCAGACTAGATTAGTTCTCTTGCACAGACTCAGAGCTACATAGGTAAGCCATGCCCAGGTTCCGAGCCATCTGGCATGGCTCTCAGTCACCAAATATTTCCCATTGGCTGACCCAGTTGCCATGTCCTATTCATTGGCTGACCTTGATACCTTGTCTCTGCCAGTTCATGAATATTCTGACATTTCCTGCTTTGAGAGGGGGGGGGAGACCTTTGAAACATATGAAGAATGAAAAGTAATTAACGTTGTGAGAAAAAAGGAACAAGGTGAGGAATACATCTACTGGGGACACCTCCAATAGTTATTGAAAGGAGAGGCCACGACTAGGTTCCTTCGCCAAAGCCCCTTCTTTAAGATCAGCTTCCTTCGGGTGTGTGTGTGTCAAAGGAGTTGAACAGGCTGAAAATAATATAATTACACACAAACACACACACACACATACACACACAAATTCTGGAGGAAGCTGGAAATTTGAAACCTGAAATACGGTTGGCTATCATATTTCAAGCCAAGGATACATTCTAAAGCAGCTGTGTCTTCTCCCATCCTTCTTCCTGTTCTCATTCTGGCCAAAACTTCCTGGATCTGCAGTAATTAATTAGAGCCAAAGGATGCTGGAAAGCAAGGATTGTAGAGAGAAGGGTGGAAAGGAAGAAGTCAGCAGCTCCAGTCCCTTTCCTCTCAATTCAGAAGATGTCAAGATTAAATCCCCCCCCTCTCTCCCCTTCCCCCCTCTGTATTATGGCTCCCACCATTGTTCCATTAATCATACTTGGCAGGTTAATGCATAATTTCAAAAATCAGTTCTACCTGCTAACTAAGGCAAAAGAAAATGTGGGACAAATATATAGCTAGATCACAGAAAACCCAGCCTTTTTCAAACTTCTCTCTTTCAGCTCTTGTAAAATCGGCTGCTTGTCTTCAGCCTCATTTATCTCAGTCAGCAACAGCTGCCATTTGCCGCTAGCCGTTGCCATTTTTCACAACTGTGATAGAGAAGGTGCAGATTTTTACATGAAGTGTGGATTTAGTGTGTTTATGAGCTTTTCTCTGCTATCTTCCTTACTGAAGTGAAAGGGAGATTGTCTCTTGAATTAATTTAGCTGCTCAATCACTACTAAATGTCACACAGGAGGGAAGGCCGTAATATGTACAAAAGAGAAGTAAGAAGTTTTCTTATTCTGAAAAAGCCTTAGCAGGTGAATAGAAAAGGGAGGATGATGTAAGTAAATTCAGAATATCCAGATCATATTCTGCCCTCCCAAAGATCAAATAAACTACATTTGACAAAAAAATGAAATTTATTTATGGTCCAGATAAACCCAACAATATCTATCTGTATAAAAATGGCTGTGTGTGTATGTTCCAGCATAACTCTGGAACGCCTTCAGCAATTTCAACCAAACTTGGTACACAGATGACTTACTCTCTGGAGACAAATACTGCAAGGGTAAGACATCCCTAGCACCCCTCGGCGGGTGTTCTGTTAAGATACAGCCTGTTGTGCTGTACTGCTGTACTGGCTTCTACGGTACAGCACAGTGGAGTTGCCATGGTAATGGCTTCACAGTACTCCACAATGGGGATCCCTCTGGTAAGGGGGAAAATCCAACAATAGAAATTACCTTTGGTCCAGACATTTCCCCCCTATAAATAAATAGCCAGGTAACGCCGGGTTATCAGCTAGTAAGTAAATATAATAAACGCTGCGGGAAGTCCAAACACAAGACCAACAATTCAGTAAATATAATAAACACTATGAGAAAACTCTGAAACAATTAATACCTAACAATAACAGGAGGGAGGACTCAGTTGGCTTCTAAGAGAAATTTTGTCACCTTTGTAGAGGTCTTTGAAGAATAGCCATCTAAAAGAGGGAAATGACCTTCTGGTTGCAAAGGCAATGAGAATTGTTAATTATTGGAAATACTAAATTTTACATTCATGGGGTATAGTAAAAACATTTTCATAGCACATTGGAAACAGATTCAACCTCACAGCTGTCACAGGACAGGCTTGTATATTTACTTACTGTAGATTGTCCTAATAGGGGTCACCACAGTTCAGACCAGAGTCTTTTATGAGGGACAGACGAAATTTGGAAGAAATACCAAGGAACAGTCCAGGGGGAGGAGAAAACTCTGCTATAAATGGAGTGGCTAAAATTGTCTCTATCATTTTGGGTATCTGAATCCCAAATTCTCTGCTTCAGCCAAAGTTTTACCAAGCCCTGAAGCAGACAATGCTGGCAAGGAAAGACTGCAGTATGCCAAATCAGAATTAGTCTTTAGAGTAAATAACAACTTGTCTAGCACTATGAGACGGATCAAGAAAGTACCCCTTAGGTTTCAGCCAAAATCTAAGAAAACAAAAGTTTTAATCCCTTTACAAGGGAACTGCAACCTAGTTCCAGTCATAGCAGAGCTTTCGATATTGAATAAGGTACTTGAAATAAGGCTTTTAAACATAGGGACTGAACTGCTACTCCACTAGAAGAAGACTCCACATAGAGAGCACCCTAGACTTTTGGCTTTAATAGCTCTGAGACATGATTATTGATTATTCCCAGATTGACATTCAAATGGAAGAATTGTAAGGGATGCTTTTTGGGCTCTTAGTAACAGCATCCTTGCTTGAATAAACCAGCAAGTAGAAGATTGAAAATATATTCCTGGCTACTTAGAAGATTCAACCCATTTGATAACTTTGCCATTAATTGTCCATCTAATTGGGGCTTAAGAATGATTCATAGACAATACCAATACTTTTACATTGGGATAGATATTAGGGCAAGCTTTTCAGCAGTAAAGCAATACAGTTTTAAGAGTGTGGGAAGTTATCATCCAGCCCTCTCCCAAAAAAATGAAATATCCTAGGAAATATTGAAAAGGCAGAATATTTCTCTGGATGTGAAAAGAAAGAAACGTGTTTTAAAAGACAGAATAGTTGCCTGTAACTTCCTGCCCATCCCCACTGTTAATGGGCCATTGAGAAGGCCAGGCTAGTCCACTTTACATAATAAAGACTTCAGCAGCAGCTACAGGAAGGCATGCTAATATTGGTACTTTACTCAACTGACCACATGGCATCTGAGAACTCATCCATACCTGGATTCAAAACACAGCCTAGAGAGTAGCCCCTGCATGGCCCCATGGGAGTCTGACAACCAATCAGAATACATTTCTTACACAGGAACAGGAAATAGAGAGGTGGGACTGAACAGGTTCTAAAAAGCCTAGCAAACCCCTCATTCGGCCCTTTTCTCCTTCTCCACCAACACTGAAGCATGTGATCCCCTTTTCTGTTCAGGGCTCAAGCCATGTGGCCCTGTCCAACATGGACAGCGATGGTAAGACAGCGGTGGTAAGACCCCTCCTGAAGAAGCCGTCTCTGGATCCAGCTGTTCTTAATAACTATCGTCCAGTCTCCAACCTCCCCTTTGTAGGGAAGGTTGTTGAGAAGGTGGTGGCTCTCCAGCTTCAGCGTACCTTGGAGGAAGCTAACTATCTTGACCCCTTCCAGTCTGGCTTCAGACCCGGTTACAGCACAGAAACCGCTTTGGTCGCATTGACTGATGATCTCTGGAGAGCTAGGGATGGAGGCCATGCTTCCATCCTAGTTCTCCTGGACCTCTCAGCGGCTTTCGATACCATCGACCATGGTATCCTTCTGCGACAACTGCGGGAGATAGGGGTGGGCGGCACTGTCTTGCAGTGGTTCTCCTCCTATCTCTCGGACAGGTCGCAGTCGGTGTTAGTGGGGGGGCAGAGATCGTCCCTGAGGCCCCTAACCTATGGGGTGCCGCAGGGGTCGGTCCTATCCCCCCTACTATTTAACATTTACATGAAACCGCTGGGCGAGATCATCCGAAGGCACGGGATAAAATATCACCAATATGCGGACGATACACAGTTGTATCTGTCCGCCCCGTGCCAACTCAATGAAGCGGTGGACGTGATGAACCGGGGACTGGAAGCCGTTAAAGACTGGATGAGAGCAAACAAGCTGATACTCAACCCAGACAAGACCGAGTGGCTGTTGTGTTTCCCTCCCAAAAATTTGACCACCATACCATCACTCAGGCTGGGGGGACAAAATTTAAACCCCTCAGAAAGGGCCCGCAACTTGGGAGTCCTCCTGGATTCACAGCTAACTTTTGACCACCATCTCTCAGCTGTGACCAGGGGGGCATTTGCCCAGGTTCGCCTGGTGCGCCAGTTGCGGCCCTACCTGAATCGGGAGGCCCTCACAACAGTCACTCGAGCCCTTGTGATCTCTAGGCTGGAATACTGTAATGTGCTCTACATGGGGCTGCCCTTGAAGAGCATCCGAAGACTTCAGCTAGTCCAGAATGCGGCCGCGCGAGTGATCGTGGGCGCACCACGGTTCGCCCACATAACACCGATCCTCCGTGAGCTGCACTGGCTACCTGTTGGTCTCCAGGTGCACTTCAAGGTCCTACTCACCACCTATAAAGCGCTCCATGGTAGTGGATCTGGCTATTTGAGAGACCGCCTTCTGCCAATTACCTCCCTGCGTCCCATCAGATCGCATAGAGTTGGCCTCCTCCGTATTCCATCCGCCAGTCAGTGCCGACTGGCGACTACTCGGAGGAGGGCCTTCTCTGTTGCGGCTCCGACACTATGGAACAATCTCCCCGTGGAGATTCGTACCCTCACCACCGTCCAGGCCTTCCGCACAGCCCTCAAGAACTGGCTAACCCGTCAGGCCTGGGGATAATCTTATTTCGCCCCTCCCGAATGCTGAGTGAATGTTGAGTTTTATTGTCTAATTTACTTTGTGCACATTTCTTTTTTCGTATTGTCCTACACTCCCCTTCCTTTTTGATTGTAAGCCACCCTGAGTCCCCTCAGGGAAAAGGGCGGCCTATAAATAAATAAATCTACAAATCTACAAATCCAACAATAAACCATCTTTCCAAGCAGCCTCCATGTCTCCAGTGTCTTCTTCCCCACTTGGAGCTGAACCCAGAAGGACATTTCTTTCATCAAGAGCCAAGGTGACACAGGCTACTTCAGTTGACTGCTAGCTGCAGTTCGGCAGTTCAAATCTCACCGGCTCAAAGTTGACTCAGCCTTCCATCCTTCCGAGGTAAAATGAGGACCCGGATTGTTGCGAGCAATAGGCTGACTCTGTAAACCACTTAGAGAGGGCTATAAAAGCACTATGAAGCAGTATATAAATCTAAGTGCTAATGCTAATGATAGTTTGGGGGCAACTTTATAGGTGTCTTAGGGTCACAGACAGAATGGTTGCATCATCAGCATGAAAAATACTAGTAGTCCTCAACTCATGGTTGCAATTGAATCCAGAATTATCGTCGTAAGTCATGCCAGTCATCACTTGAGCAACCTGATTTTACATTGTTTGTGACAGTTAAGGAAATCACCATGGTCATTAAGTAAATCCATGGTCACTAAGCAAACCCATTGTCTGCAGTGAGTATTTTTTGCCAGAAACTGGAAGGGAATGTAAATAGCAGTCCCACGTCTCTGCTAGGTCTGAGACACTGCGAACAGCTGTTAAGTCTGAGTTAGTTGCTGAACACCCAAAATACAATCACATGATGGGTGGGGGGAGGGTATTGACTGTTGGAATTTAGAATTTGGGTTGTAAGTACCCTTTTTTGGGTCCAAGAGGCCAGCCATTACCTGTAGATATGGGCTGGTGAGCAATGAAGAGAGGATTGAATTCTGGCTCAGAAATGTTACAACAATATTGTTAATATTAAAAAAAAAATATTGAAGAGGGGCAAGGATTTAGCATTATTTAATACCTTTGCAAGCTGAGAGAGGTTCAGCTCTGTGAAGAAAGACATTTCCTTTAACTTCAGTAATAGTGCTTAAGGAAAGTGTTTAGTGGGTAATTTTTTCCCAGAGGCGTTACCATCAAAATGATAAGGGCTACTGTATTAAGTTCTTTTTTAAACTTTTAGATTGGCACAGACTCAAAAGAGCTACAAAAAGCAACGGACCTTGGACAACCTTCTATAAGAGTTGGGGAGATATTTTGAAAAATGTGAAATATAGAACTGAAATGTGAAATATACAAATTTCTAAGCAAGTGCTTTCTATTGCTTCTATACCAGGGGTGTCAAACTCGATTTTGTTGAGGGCCATATCAGGGTTGTGTTTGACCTTGAGGGGCATGGCCAGCTGAACATCACTTGTGTCAGGGGTGCTGTGATGACCCGAACACTCTGCCAGTGAAAACGGAGTTCCGGAGGGCGGCATGCGGCCTTCTCGAGCTCCGTTTTAACTGGCAGAGGCACCGCAGGCTGGTCTTTCACTGTTTCCAGGGCGGCCATGCAGGCCAGATCTAAGCACCCCACGGGCCGGATCCGGCCCCTGGGCCTTGAGTTTTACACCCCTGCTCTATACTATATTCTAATTGATTGCTATTATTTCTCTATCACTTTGCTATTACAATACTTCCTCTATATTAGCTGATAGCAAATTTCTCTTTAAGTCCCAATTACATTTTAGATCACCTAATATTTATGAAAACTTTGCTTAAATTAAACTTTTTTAAAAAATCCTATCGTTTAGGGCTTCAGAGCAACCAGCTATGTGAACATTTATGGTTGTTTTTTGATTAAAAAGAAGTGGCTAGTTTAAGCATGTTTTAAAAGCAGCATGGTTACTATAATACATTTCTCTCATACTGTGCTAGAACTTTCATAATGAAGAAATATCTTTATCAAAATCAAATGCAGATGCAATCAAGACATAATCAGGTATCATTATCACATTATCCTTAAAAAATTCTGATCCACTTGGTTCATTACCTGGACTTCTTAGCTCTGATACTAGAAAAGAAAATTATTTAAAATTCTTTATATATATATAGCTGGCAGGCAGCAGTAGTAGCCTGCAGTACTGCACTCTAACCTCTGCGCCACCAATAAGAAATAGCTACTCAGATAAAGAAATAGCTAGCTCTATTCATAAACAAATACCCTCACTCAAGATCCAACAAAGGTAGGAGTAGCCCTCAGCCACAATAGGGATTGCCCCAAGCCTCTTCATTGTATCATCTCAGTTGCACTACCCCTAGGAGTTCAAACTTCAACCAAACTTAGCTCAGACAAACTTCTCGGATTTGTACACGGCCCCACGGGAGTCTGACAACAGCCGATAAAATACATGTTCTTGCACAGGAACAGGAAGTTATACATTTGGCTCATTTAAAAGACAGGCCAGCTACATTTGAAGCTAGAGAAACAAAACAGTTTGAAACAAGAGATGACTATTTAGTACTAGCAAACCACATGCAACCAATCTGTGTACTTGTATATTTATCTTATTTGTGTAGTTGCCCATCTCACATGAAAGTTACTCTGGGCTGCATACAGCCCTTAATTAAAAGCAATGAATAAAAATAATAATCACAAATTGCTGGGGGGAGGGTTTCCCTTAAGTTAAAAGGGGCCAAAAGCTTTGTGATTTTCTTTAGAAGATAAGATAGCTGCTTCAGCAACTTGATCACCAACGTTTCTATTCTCTGCACATTTTTCAGCTTCTTGGAAGGAATATCCATCTGGTTCAGTTGCAAGCTGGGAGAAAGTCACAGGGAATATGGATGTTAATTGGAAAGCTGGTTTAATGATGAAGCAGAACCACACGAGTTCTCGGCAACTGACCACATGGAATTGAGAGTGGGCAACTTTTATACCCTCTCTGGGCTTTGCACTTGAACTTCCTGTTCCTGTGCAAGAACATGTATTTTATTGGCTGTTGTCAGACTCCCGTGGGGCCATGTACAAATCCTAGAAGTTTGTCTGAGCTAAGTTTGGTTGAAGTTTGAACTTCTAGGGATGGTGCAACTGAGATGATACAATGAAGAGGCTTGGGGCAATCCCTATTGTGGCTGAGGGCTAATCTTACCTTTGTTGGATCTTGAGTGAGGGTATTTGTTTATGAATAGAGCAAGCTATTTCTTTATCTGAGCAGCTATTTCTTATTGGTGGCACAGAGGTTAGAGTGCAGTACTGAAGGCTACTACTGCTCCCTGCTGGCTGCTTGCAATTTGACCGTTCAAATCTCACCTTCCATCCTTCCGAGGTGGGTAAAATGAGGACCCAAAATTGTTGGGGTCAATATGCTGACTCTGTAAACCACTTAGGGCTGTAAAGGACTGTAAAGCGATATATAAGTCTAAGTGTCAGGCCTGCCACTATCTTTTCTTTTGGTTCTTTGGCCTGCCACACTTTCTATTATTCTACTATGCATTTTCTATTGTGGGAAAATGGGAGGGGGGATTGTAGGAGTGAGATGCAATGTAGCCGCAACAAAATTCTTTCTAGAAAGCCAAGGTCATCCTTTGTCTTTGCACCTCTGCACCTGACCAGAACTGGATGGGTGGAACTACTAGCATGGCAGTGGAAGATTGGACCATGTGATGGACTTGTGGGTGTGGGGTCAAGATCTTGAACTTTCAACTAGGTGAGGAAAACCGGGAAGCTTTCAGATTCAGATTTTCCCAGATGTGCCAACATGGCTCTCTCAATAAAGTGGAACTTTGAGCAATACTTTGCCTTGGACTCTGATTTACTTTTGGATGCTATTTGGAACCCTGACATTAAGTGCTATTGCTATCTCTTAAGTGCTGACATCTGCTGTGGGCTCTTAAGGAAGGTAGGGGCTGCTTTCCAAGAGCATGTTTCTCCATTTCTCATCCAGGGAAATATAATATTCTGCCTTTTTAATATATCTCAAAATATTTCATTCAGAGGGGTGGGTGCTAACTTTCTACAAGCATGACAATGTTCTTTTATGGTGCAATATTCCAAAACTGCTACAGTAATCTAAGAGTGATCGTATCTCTATCTATGATCTCCATCATGGGATGTGTCTTTTGTGCAGAAGCCACGAGATCTGATGATATTCCAAAGCCTTAGATGAAGAAGTAAATTTAAAAAGGCAAGTTACAGTATCTGCTGTCCATCTGGGAAAGGAAGATGACTTTTTCTACGCAGCCTTGTTGCCATGGAGCTGTGGCAGGGTGCCTACAAATATTGTTCTGGAGAACTAAAAGATGTTAGAAACTTTATGCAAATCGGGAATGAAGCCATGTTAATGAATATGGAAATGGGCAACCAGGCAATCAGTTCAATTGGACTTTCTCTTCACGTTGCTAAATGATAAAAAAAAAAACACCTCTCCAAGTTCTAAAACAAGAGCTGCCAATTCGCCAGAATTTTCCCACTGAAAATCCAGGCACTTTTTGGATGAACTTTCCATCTGAAGGGAATCTATGGGGGAGAAAAGTGACAGCCCATCCACTGTGGAAAGCAATCAGTGAATGAAGGGCTGGAATACGAAACCAGCAACTGCTTATGTGCTAAATGGCTTTGCAAACACATTATGGTAATCTCACCAGGAATACTGTGAATAATGCTAATCAAGCCTCTTACATCTGTATTAGCTTGTTCAGAGTTTATATTGAAACCCAGATGGATGACTATCTAGTGAACCCTTAGCAATTTCATCTCTTCCTTTTACGACCCAAATGCAAAGGAAGTGAATTGTTTTCCTGTAAAATGTAGGGGGTCTATCTGTCCTTGCAGTTTCTACAAACTTCAGTGAATAAAATCAGGCCGGAATCTTCACTATTCCCATTCTTAACACATTTAACCATCTGGAGGTTTTGGGGTTTTTTTTTTTTGTATTAATGTAGAAATATTTTGGAGTCTTTCTCAAATAAAAACTTTGGACATTTGGAATGCAAGCTTTCCCGTAATGGAAAAAAAATGACAGGAAGGGAGAGAAAATCTGAACAGATCATCAAGCGACAATGTTTTATGCAGTTGTGCATTATTTATCTATTCCTGTTTGATTAAAGTGTTGTGTGTCACTTGTCTTCTGAACACACACACATCTCCCAATACAATTAATATTAAAAACTAAAATATTCAAATTGCACTTAACTCTTGTTGCCTTTACGGATGCGAGCATACTGTGTACTTTTTTTGGAAACAGCACAGGCCTGCTTTCGGGATATTTTTCAGCTTTCCAATCTGGCCTATACTATAATAGCTTTTTTTAGAAATCTAGTTACAGCTTATCTGAAAAAACAAGGTTTACAATAACGTCCTTTGTTTCAGCTAATAATGGACCATTTAATTACCCAAAAAGATTAGATCAAAGCCATTAAAAAAATAGAAAGTGAGCCTTTCATTCTTCTATACCAGTTCTAATGGGAAATTAATACTTTTTAATAAACATAATAGTAGTAGTAGCATTTTAGTCAATGATCAGCAATTTAAAATATATTTCTTTTAATATATACATTGTTCTTATGTTGTTGCCAGTCCCACTATATAAATTTAAGCTCAAATATGATTTTAAAATTGGAAATATTTTTCTGTTGTATTTTACAATGTTTATGCTAATAATTTGGAGAAGAGAAAAACGAACTCCATTTATGAGCAGTTACTTCTTTTAAGTTATTGGTTCTTCCAAAGACTATGTTACGTTTTTAGTGCCCCCCCCCCCATAAGTGGTGTCAGAACTCCACATCTGATAAAATGCAAGGAGGCAGTTAGGCTCAGTGGTTAAGGTACCATGATAGAAAACGGAGGACCATGAGCTCAAGTCCAGCCTTGAAAGCCACCTGGATGACCAGCTGGGGTGGTCATTCTCTCTCAGCCCAACCTACCTCACAGAATTGTTGTTGGGGAAAAAAAGAGGAGAAAATTATGTTGGATACAGGGATGGGTTCCAGCTGCCGCTACTGCTGGTTCGCTCTGGGATGCACCGTGTGCGCGCAGTGCAACAAAAATTGTTCTGCGCATGCGCAGAAAGCAAAAACAATTAGTTCAGGGGCATGGCAGGCCTGGGTCGCTGCCAGTTCCAGCGACCCAGGCTGCCAAGTTACTACTGGTTTGGCTGAGCTGGGACGAACCAGCAGGAACCCATCTCTGGTTGGATATGTTCTCAACCTTGACTTGTTTGTAAAAATAATAAAGGTAGTATACAAACAAACAAAAAAATAAAATGTAGCAGCACTAACATATGTTCACATTAACTTGCTTCAGTATTCAATTAATCTCTTCGTAAATCCTCAATCTTCAAGCAGTAGGCTTCCAAGTTTGATCTATAGATCAAAATCTGCCTTAAATGTGAAACTTAATAAAAGCAACCAGATAGCAGCCAATTTTCCTTTTGCTATCATCTAGGGCAGGGGTGTCAAACTCACAGCCTGCGGGCCAGATACGGCACATGCTGGCCACACCCATGCCTAGTTTAGTGAAGGGGTGGAAAGTTGTGATACGTCACATAGACGACTCCGTGGCAATATGAGTTTGACACCCCTGATCTAGGGGCTGTACAGATTTATGCAGACCTATCCTATAATGCAGATTTTTTGGGGGGGAAGCTAAAATCTTTTCATAGGCCCACGGACGTTTTGGGGGTTGCAAGCAGTAATGGGATGCTGCCAGTTTAATCACCGGTTTGGTGAGCGTGCACTTTGCATGTGTGTGTGCATTGCACACACAAGCACTGAAAATAGAGCATTTAGAAGTTCAGCTGCTTACTTTCCAAGTCAGCAACGATGAGTAAAACAGCTGGGGGGAGGAATTAGCTGTGCTGTGCGATTGATGAGCTAGAAAGCAGGAAATAAAGGACAGGATAGAGCAGGGGTGGGTGGGGCCAGCTGATCGTTGAAGCAAAACAGTTCACACCCAGCTGATTATTGGAGCTACCAGTTCGCTCAAACCAGTCCGAAGCGGTAGAATCCCACCCCTGGTTCAGAGTACAGTGTGCAATAAATAACCCAACCCAATCTGATTTCATTATCAACAGATACAACAGGTGGAATTTAATTTGGCTATGCAGGAACGGGACTTAAAGCACATTTACTTCGATCACTGCTTCTCTGAGGAAGGCCAGAGGCCTCACTGGCTTTGAATAGTCTTCTTGACTATCTTTTGCTTTATCCTTTCTACTATGATTACTAATGTTACATTCTTATTCTTGATTAAAAAAAAGTTCCAAGTGCGATGTTCAATATATTTCATTTCTTCCCCTGGGATTCTTTTCTTCTTAACAAAACGGGCAGGTGAGGGCTAGAGGTAAATAAACTGATTCTTCCCGCATCATTCCAGGTCTGCCTTTGTGAAATCTGCCTTTGCTTCTCTGGCCTGGTTTCTTGAGTTTTCTCTCTGAATCAGAGGTGATATTCAGCCGGTTCTGACAGGTTCTGGAGAACCGGTAGCATAAATTTTGAGTAGTTCAGAGAACTGGCAAATAGGCTGGCCCCGCCCCTGCTGCCTCCCAGCCGATCTTTTGTTGCCCTGAACAGGAAAACAGAGCTGGAAAGCAGGTTAGTAGGATGGGGAGGGAATGGGGATTTTGAAGTATCCTTCCCCTGCCACGCCCATAAAGCTACACCCACAAAGCCACACCATGTCCATAATGCCACGCCCACAGAACCGGTAGTAAAAAAAATTGAATCCCACCACTGCTCTGAATGGTATGTCAGGTGCTTCCTCCCCTTCTCTCTCCTTGTGCTAGGGAGGCTAGCCACACAGTTGCTCCAACCACAACACATCCAGTGTGAGAGAATGACAAAATGCATCATTATCAAACCTGCAGAGGTTTATAGAAAGGAATACTGAAGAAAAGAGTTGGGGAATTGCTAGGATTGAGCAATTGCTGGGTTTTTGTTGTTCATATTTACACAACTGCACGTCAAAAAGATTTGGAGCAACAGGACATGGACTGTTGGTGTGTGTGGTGTATCAGTTTTGGGGTTCAGAGCTCTCCTTTTTTCCAGCTAGTTATTGCTGTGTGCACAGGAAGCTCACAACACAGAGATGTCTTTCGCCCCGTTAGGCCTCCAGTTTCAAACGTGATGTGTTCTTTGCCATTTGTTGCGTGCTGCAGCTATTAGTGCAATAATACATTCTCATGGATAATATAAATGGCCCTTGTGATTTCAGGGTTCACTGCCTGTGGTTTCGGCTAAAAACCAACCCAACATTGATAGAAACTCAGCTTCTGTTTGTTATTTTATGCATGGACATATTGGGAGAGCATCCTTTTTCACACGCGTAAGGGTATTTTTCAAGCCTCATTTAATACGCCAGAACAGAAACCCTACGTGGGCCACTCAACTACACATCTAGGATTATTTTTTTTGAACGTCTATGAAAATATCTTTCAGATATTCTGAATCGCCCCCCAGCATGATTTATCTAATGCTTTTCTAATTCTCTCTGCTCTAATTTCTCCCAGGCAATGTTTATTGAACAAGGAAAATGTTTTTGGCATATCTATAGTCCTGATTTTCACGATGTCAGCAGTTCCTGAGTGGAAGTTGATAATTATTTTGTAACGGACAATAATTCATGATTTTCCCCCCTTGCTACTTCTCAAAAAGTTGGGAATCTTCCAAGAGGTCTTTACAAGGTTAAAGGTCCCCTCCTTTGCTTCCTCTGCTTTACCCTTTCTTCCTTTCACTCCTCCTCTTTCCTCCCTTCTTCTTCCCCTCTCTTTCCTCCCCTCCTCCTCTCTTCTCCTCCCTCTTACCCTCTCTCCTACTCTTGATTCCCCTCCTTTACTCCTTCTGCTTTACGCTTTCTTTCTTTCCCTCCTCATCTTTCCTCCTTTCCGTTGTTGCCCTTGCTTATTTACTTTCTCTGATGGGTTCTCGGGGTGGCATTTCAGGAAACCCAACTTTATATTTTCCAACATATCATTTTCCCTGTTACATTTTATTTCTAATAATAATTCCACTTGTATCATTTTTAAAATTGTTATCTTGCATTGCATTTTTTCCCCTCTTTTCCTTTGTGCATGGTTTATGGTATTTTTAGCAAGCAAGTTTTCATTGTGTGAATGGGGCCAATTCGGGCTCCTGAGCTTGGCTCTTGATGACAGGTCTGGTTGTGGATTTAGATATAGTTAAAAGTACCTGGCAGCGGCATGGAAAACACACACCCTGCACAATTTTTAGCAGTAACTTATATACCGCTTCATAGGGCTTTCAGCCCTCTCTAAGCGGTTTACAGAGTCAGCATATTGCTCCCAACAACAATC
Source organism: Thamnophis sirtalis (assembly GCF_051295495.1). Lineage (NCBI taxonomy): Eukaryota > Metazoa > Chordata > Lepidosauria > Squamata > Natricidae > Thamnophis > Thamnophis sirtalis. The sequence goes on from NW_028261395.1 coordinate 34,263,208, forward strand.
CGGGTCCTCATTTTACCCACCTCGGAAGGATGGAAGGCTGAGTCAACCCTGAGCCGGTGAGATTTGAACCGCTGAACTGCTGATCTAGCAGTCAGCTGAAGTAGCCTGCAGTGCTGCATTTAACCACCGCGCCACCTCCGCCAGCCCGGAGCAGGACCTAAGCCCCTTCCTCCCTCGCAGGAACACTTTCCCTCCATTACAAAGTCTCCAAGGCTAATTGTACGGGCCTGATCAGGTAGTTAAAATTTAGACACTTGACAACTGACTCATAATTATGATGGTTGCCATGTCCCGGGGTCATGTAACTTGACAAGTTACTTGACACTTGACAACTGACTCATAATTATGATGGTTGCCATGTCCCCCCCTCCTTCTGAACTGTGAGCCGCCCTGAGTCCCCCCAGGGAAAAGGGCGGCATACAAATATTAATAAATAAATAAATAAATAAATAAATGTGATCACATTTTGCAACCTTCTGACAAGCAAAGTTGATGGGGGAGACAGATTCACTTAAAAACCGTGTTACTAATTTAACAACTGCAGAGATTCACTGTGGCAAGAAAAGTCATAAAATCAGGCAAAACTCACTTAAAATAATGTCTCACTTAGCAACATAAATTTTGGGCTCAACTGTGGTCATAAATCAAGGACTACCTGTAAATGGATACTTGTTGGTTGTAAGTAGACCCTCCTCCTGACATTCAAAATTGTTTCTCTGGTGAGGAGGATCCAACGTCGCAACGATACGGATGTGCAGTCTCGATGCTCCAAGACCGCAGCTGATACTTTTGCCGCTGGGTGATCCAATCGGACCTAAACCGTCCCGCAGAGATGGTGAACAAGAAGAATACATCTTGCTGATCTCAGGGACATTGTAAAGTCCCTGATCGATGCAAGAGAAGTTCTTGAAGCCAGCGACAAAAAATCCAGCCAAAACTGATGAAGTTGCTGTGGCTCCAAAATGGAAGGATACAGAAAGAGAAAGTGTTTTCAGCTGGTGAGGAATTTTTACCGTTTTAAAAAGAGACTGCCTATAAAAAACTTAAAATTAATTTAAATTGGAGAACAGAAGAAATAAGCGGCGGAATTAAATTTGGAATGGTTTTGGACAGTGGGTTATCTTACTTTTTAAATGCTATCTACATGGATGGAATTTATGCAAGTCTTTTAAAACAAATGGATTAAGTTTTCTTCTTCTATTTTTTTTTCTTTTATTATTCTTTGTAACCTATGGACTAAAATTCTCCTCTCATTACTGTGGGTGTTCTTCTAACTCATTCAAGAATCGGACTTTTTTTTCAACTTGAAATACAAAAAAGATACAAAAAGAAACAAAGAAAATTGCAACAATAACACTGCTACTCGGAGGCTGGAAGGTTTGTGTATTGGAAACGAAACACTCTTGTTTTTCTCACTGATTATCCTGGCTTATCCAAAACGATTTCTAATCTTCCTTTCATGGGTACCATTCAATATTCATACAAAGTTGATTAAGGAGATGATTAGAGGACTGACACCACAAATGGCGGAAGATATGAGACTGTTTTGCTACTGGAAAGATACAGGTTGATAGATGGAAGAGAACAATTTAAAACTAGTTAAACAGTGAAATTTAGTGACAATAGATAGCGTTAAATAAATAATTGATAATGTTACTAATGTATACAATGTGTAGTGTTCTGATAAGTAATAATTGGATATGAATATTGAATGGTAACCATGAAAGGAAGATTAGAAATCATTTTGGATTATATATAAAGGTTAATAAAAAAGAACTAAGTTAGATATAGTTAAAGTCTTGATTATTAGGGGGAAAATGTTATGATACAGGATATAGTTAAATAAAGGAGGGATAAGGATAACAACGCATATATAGATATGGGTACAACATAAGGAAACTATGTAAATTATAAACTGATTTGGAAAGGAGGTTTAGAAAATTTTGTTATTAAATATTATGGATGTTTAGCTAGAATAGGACATAAGGATTTAGTGTTAATGGAGGATTTTAGAAATATTAAATGAAATGTCAGTATTTGGTTATGTATTAAATCTTGGTATATTTTATGATGAAGGGCATTTAAACAATTATAGTCAAATGAAAATGGAGGTATGATGATGGTAATATGTATAAATATCTGAGTTAAATACTTGAGTTAATATGAATTATGTTTGTTGACTGTGGAAGAGATGCATGAAAGTCTTTCTGTAACCAACTGATACACTCCCTACACAGGGGTGGGTTTCTTGCCCTGTTCCAACCGGTTCGGTTGGAACGGGGCCAGCGGCGTCCTTGTGCACGCGTGCAGTGCACGCATGTGTACTAGCGCCTGTGCGATGCTCCAGCTGCTTCTGGAGGATTGCGCAGCCGCTGTATGCGTTCTGTGCATGCGTGGAAGCGCAGAACTCATCAAAACCGGGTAAGAAATGCGGGCGGGCAGGTGGATCCTTCGGCGTTCCCGGAAGTTACTTACTTCCGGGTTCGCCGACCAACCGGTTCGCGGGGACCGCCGCGAACCGCCTGAAACCCACCCCTGTCTCTACAGTATGTAAAAAAAAATGTGTTGTGTTTGTTTTGAAAATTTAAAAAAATATTTAAAAAATGTTTCTCTGGCAATGCAATTACAGGCCCCAACAACAGAGTCCTTCTCTCTTGCAGCTGTGTGCTCTCACTATCTTGCTTAATAATTATAAATTAGCATTTCTTGCCTTCCTGGGCAGAAAGTGTGGGCTAGTGAGAAGGCTGTTCTTTTGCCAGCCTGGGAAAGTGGAAAGGATCAAGTCAGTTCAAAAAATAATCAAGTGAGGAAAAAGAGAGGCTGTCTATAGCCTTGTGTGTGTCTGTATATATATATAGAGAGAGGGGGGTCATGCTATAAGACAGGAAGTGTCTTTCAGTGACAGGATGAGTAAGAAAACTGAGTGGGAGGGGGAAACATTCAGTGTTTGAAGCTCTCCTTTCCCAGGGCGATTTTCAGACTAAAAAAAGATCAGAGTTATAGATTATTTATTCACACACTTTTACCCACCATCTATTTTTTAAATGACTGAGAACAGTAACATGCTAAAAAGCAAGTTCAAGTTGATCTTTAGCTAGGATTCCTCCCTACTCTAATATTTCTCAACCTGGGCAACTTTAAGAAGTGCACACTTCATCCAGAGCTGGGCTGCTGCCAATTCGGAGCCGTTCGGGCAAACCAGTCGATCTGAGCAGTGGCTGGCCTCACCCATCTGCCCCGGCGCTATCACATCCTCTATTAATTGCTGTGTTTTGGAAGCCACACACATGCACGCTCACATTTTCGGTTCTGGGTGAACCAATTGTTACCTTATCTAACACTTATGGTGGGATTCAAATTTTTTTACTACCAGTTATGTGGGCGTAGCTTGGTGGGCGTGGTGTGGCTTGGTGGGTGTGGCAGGAGAAGGATACTGTAAAATCTCCATTCCCACTCCACTCAAGAGGAAGGATACTGCAATATCCCCATTTCCTCCTGTTCAGCTGGGACTCGGGAGGCAGAGAATAGATGGGGATGGGGCCAGTCAGAGGTGGTATTTATCGGTTCTCCAAGCTACTCAAAATTTCCACTACCGGTTCTCCAGAACTGGTCAGAACCTGCTGAATACCACTTCTGTCTAACGCCCACCTCTGACTTCATCTCCCAGAATTCCCCAGCCAGCATGGCTGGCTGGGGAATTCTGGGAATTGAAGCACATCTCTTCAAGTTGTGGAGATTGAGAAACACAGCTCTAGTCTGTTGCATTCTTCTTGCCTGAATCTGGTACTGTTGATAAGCTCTGAACAAATTCTGATCTGGTATCTAACAAGGAGGGAGAATTCCCTGCTGAAACTGACAGGTGTTTAAACAGTTGGGAATTGATTTAGCCTTTGAATACAGAAAAGTTTGCGAATTCACATTTTTTGGGGATGCAGTGAACAACTGCTGCTTTTCTAAAAATGTTTCATATCTACATATGTTTATTTCTTCTTTCCAACTGTATTATTGACACTTCTTTAGTTACGTTCGCTGGCTTTGTATTATTTTTGTCAAATCTTCTAATGGTTCATCAATCACTACTGTAACTTAGTTCATCTACCTTACTAGTTCCTGTTTTTCCTTCCACCTTTCCCAAACTTCTCAAGAGGGCTTTTACAGACTTCACGTAATCTGTCCAAAAATTTGACAATTTGAGCCCGGTTATTTGTGGCTTGAATGAAAACTGTAGATTGATTTGATTGATAGTCGTTTTGTTTGTTTTCTTGGCTGTTTCGTGGTATTCTCATATCTTCTTCAATGCCAAAATTCAAACGCATTGATGTTCTGCTCTTTCAAAGTCCAACTTTATGTTCCGTAAAGTATACAGGGGAAACAATCGCCTACACATTTCTGAATTTTGTAGCTATAGACACAAGCAGATAATGTGACAATCCAAAGCTTATGCTTCCCATTATCATAGAGCTGTGATGTCAAACCTATGACATGCGTGTCACAGGTAGCCGTTGTCCCAGATCAGCTTTACCACAACTTGTGTGCGTGTCTCCCACCATCCATCTGGTTTTTAGGTCTCTGCCACGCATGCACAGGGGGATGGGGCGCATGTGCGGAGGTCGTGTGTGCATGCACAGAGGATGGTTGTGCATCCATGTGCAGAGGTCGTGCACAGATATGCAGGGGTGCGACACATGGGAGGTCACACATGCATGCACGGGAGCGAGGCGCATGGGGCGCACATGTATTGCATTATAGGTGTGCGTGCGCTTTTAGCTCACAGCGACAAAAATGTTACCCATCGCTGTCATAGATTATCAGCAAATGGATAATCTTCTTTATGCTTGACAGAATTTGAATAAAAGTAAATCCTTTGTAGTAATTTGGCTGGTTTTCAAACATGTATGTGACAAAGACTGTTTGGCAGTTTTACTTTTCATGCTTTTATACCTGGGGAGCACATCTTACAGTTCCCGTACTCTTTTGTGCTTCCCAAAACAATCTCTTTTGATGGTGCCAACAGGTTTGAGATAGAAAAGCCATTCAAGTAGACTACTCCTTAAAATTAAGAATCGTCCATCCCCAAATCCATAAGAGGGGAAAAAATGATATCTCAACCGCAAAGATTTGTCCTGCCTACTTCCTGCCTCCCTTCCAAAATATTCTATTTTTGCCCTGCCTGTTTCCGCCCCTCTTCATCTCTGGCAAAGTTGCCTATCCCGAGATTAATGGATGATGAATTCTTCAGAAGGAAGACTGGTACATTTATATTTCTTGGCTGGACTAAGTGAAATCTGCAGACATGCTTGTCTGTCTGAGTAGATCGAGTCTGCCAACTTTCAGATGAATGGCTCCAGGCCATTGTGAGCATGAGTCGCTTGGAAAGTTTGTGAATTTTCAAAAAATTTAATTCATTTCCCAAATGCTTTTTTTTTGAAATACTGTTAGAAAATTGTCGTTCAAACCTGAAATAACCTAAGAAGCTAGTAAAACTACAGAGCAGATGCAACATTTGGCTGGAGGGAGAGCATTTACATTTGCATTTTAGAAGGGGATGAAAATACCGTATTTTTCGGAGTGTAAGACACACCTTTTTCCCCCCAAAAAGGGTGAAAATCTGGGTGCGTCTTATACACTGAATACAGCATTTTTGGCCTCCCAAAACCCCACCCCCTTCACAAAAATGGACATGGAGAGGATTTAGGAGGCCTGCAAAGTGCTCCTGGGCGCTGGAGAGGGCAACAACAAGTTAAAAATGGGCTGATTCTTGCTCGTTTTTGCCCCCTCCCCACAGCCCCCAGGAGCACTTTGCAGGCCTCTCAAACTCTCTGCATGCCCCGTTTTTCACAAAGAATGAGGCATGCAGAGGGTTTGGGAGGTCTGCCAAGTGCAGAAACTTTTTTTTTTTAATTTACCTCTTCAAAATCTTGGTGCGTCTTATACTCTGAAAAATACGGTATTTCACTTTTTTGGCTATTTGAATGATACATGTGTTCACATCAGACCTAAAAGCTTCACAAAAAACCACATATCTTGTTCTGAAAAATATGTCATTACATGACTGAGAGGAGTAGGATTCAGTGCTGTGCTTGTTAAATAAATAATATAACATCTGGGTTTTTTAAAAGTCAAAGCCAAAAAAACAACAACCCTGAGGCAATGACTGAATTAGAATTAACCAATAATCTGATTTGATCTACTTTACGCTCGGTGAGTCCTCATTCAAATATGATCTCTAATGGCCTAATGTTCGATAGCGCTTTATATGCTTCATAATATATAGTCCTCGATTTATGACCACAGTTGAGCTCAACATTTCCACTGCTAACCAAGGTAGTTTTTAAGTGAGTTTTGCCCCATTTTACAATTTTTTTTGCGTTATTAAGTGAATCACTGCAGTTGTTAAATGGATCGTGTGGTCATTAAGTAAATCTCTCTTCCCCCATTGACTTTTTGTTGGAAGCCAACTGGGAAGGTTATAACTGGTGATCATACGATCCCAGGACAGTGCAACTGTCATAAGTACATGCCAGTTGCCAAGTGCCTGAATTTGACACCTGTGATATAGATGGAAAGGAATCAGAAATTCACTGGATTCTACTTGTGAAAGCTAGTAATTGAATTGAGTCTATTCTTGGTTTTCAGATTGTGACTCAATGATATAAACAGTAGTACCAAGGATTAACATACCTGCATGGCCCAGCGATTGGAATCACAATCTACTAAACCATGTCTTATCAAATTAGCTGGGTTCTCATAATATGCTAAGCCAAGGGTGTCAAACTCCGGCCCATGGGATGCTTAGATCTGGCCCACGGCACCACCTTGAAAACAGCGAGGAACTGGCCCATGGTGCCTCTTTGTGGCCTTCCCTAGTTCCGTCTTTGCTGGAAGAGCGCTTGGGTCACCACAGGCGCCCCAGACTCAAGTGATGTCAAGCTGACCATGCCCACCCAGGCCATACCTACCCCGTCCCCCAAGGGTCAAATACAACCCTGATGCAGCCCTCAAAGAAATCAAGTTTGACATCCATGTGCTAAGCCAAAAATGAACAGGCTGCATTACACATCCAACCAATGCATGCTGCTATGCTGGGGATCTCCTTAGTCCAATTATCTCTTCCTAACTTCATACCCTTTTAATCTGGAAATACCCACTGATTTGAGTATCCATGGTGATCAAGTCCACTGGCTTCTTCATAAAAGCAATCTTTAAGGATCGAGATAAAACTGTGCCTTCTCTGTTCCATGAGTATGCAATTGCATCATATAAAAACGGGTCCCAGTTTCAGACTGAGCACCCAAAGAATATTTTTATACTGCGTATTAAAAAGAAAGTTTTAAGCAAGAGATTTTGAAACGACAAGGTAAATGTGCAATTTTGCAGCAAGAAAACAGGAGAATGGAACATTCAGAGCCCAAAGACAGGACCTCTGGATTTCTTTCTCTTACAATATACTACAGAATAAATAAATCGTGCCAAATAAGGCAATATTGTATATACAAGATTACATGTTTAATTTGTGAAGTTCAAATTTTTCTTGCACCAGACCTGGGTTGCTAAATAAGAAAAAATGAACCTGCGGGGCACACACACACACATAATCTCAAACATTATAATGTTGATATGAAGACCCAGGCTTCCTTAAAAAGCAAGAAGCAGAGCCTTGGTCCCGGCAAAACCCTTTTTATTTACACAACTGTGAATTCCTTTCATTTACAGTCAGCAAGCCTTAGCAAGCAGTCTTTCAGAGGAATGTTTATCAACATGAACCTTATCTCGTTTGGCAAGCTGCCAAATAACTAGTTTCAAAACACAGAGCAAGGCAAAACTTGGCATACAGTCTCTTACGGTCACAAACAGAACTTTCTACTCTTGAAACAACCAAATGAACAAATTGTTTCCTGCAAAAGCCCACTCCTCATTTGCTCCTTTTTTATTTCCTATTGTGCGGGGCCAATCACTTCCAAGGTATGGCTTTACTCCTAAGTCGACCCTGCTTTCTTAATTGTTCTTGTCTTCTGGCAGCTCTGCACATGCACACACTGGGAACAGGCTCCAGCTGTTCCTCTGCCTCACTGCTCCCTCCCTCCTGCAGAGCCCTCGTCTGAGCTTTCTTCAGCCCCCAGGACTGCCCATGTTCCTACCCATCCTCCTTACTGTCTGACTCTGCTGCCAGCTCTGCTTGCCGCCAGCGGGCAACAAGGTCATGGTTGTCCCAAAGGTGCTTTTTCAAAAGGCAACTGGACTTCCTTTGTTTTTCCTTGAAAACGTTTCGCTTCTCGTCCAAGAAGCTTCTTCAGTTTTGACTGAAGAAACTTCTTGGACAAGAAGCGAAGAAGAAGCGAAAGAAAAACAAAGAAAGTCCAGTTGTCTTTTGAAAAAAAGACACATTTGGAACAATGGACAAGAAACTGCTCTACCCTGTAACCCATTCTACTCTAGCATTTCATACTGAAAGGACCCTGGATTTTCCAGAGTCCATTTCTTTATATATATATATCTTCTAATTTCTACCTCTTTTATCTAGCCACTGATAAAATAAGTCCCATGTTGTAAAATATTCTGTTTCTTCCTTATCTTTTATATTTAATGTTAGTCTATCCATCTCTGCACAATCTAATATTTTTCTAACTATATTTTCATCTGCAGTGGTATCTTCTTTTTTCCAATATTGTGCAAATACAATTCTCGCTGCTGTCAGTACATGTAGTATTAGATATATATTCCCTTTTTTATAAATTTCAAGTATTATACCTAGCAAAAATATTTCTGGCTTTAAGTCAGTGTGTTGCTTTATCATTTTTTCTAACCAGGTATGTATTTTCGTCCAAATTTTTTTTGCCATTGGATGTGGATTTTCCCAAATCCATTTCAATAGACCTTTGTGAAAGAAATCCATGCTCCATTGCATTGAGGCAATTAAGACACAGGCACAAAGCAAGAATGTATACATTAAAATCTAGAGCTTTCCCTGCATATGTTATGCATTTTATTTTTATTTCCCCCAAATAGTTCCCACTGTAACTCTAAAGAGTTGAATAAAAACCCTTAATGTTAAAGCTTCTAAAATTAAAATTACTGCTTACCTCTAAATCAGGGGTGTCAAACTCGATTTCATTGAGGGCCGCATCAGGGTTGTGTTTGACCTCGTGTGTGTGTGTGTAGCCACGGTGGGCGTGGTCAGCTCAACATCACTCATGTTGGCGCCTGTGGTGGCCTGAGCAAACTGCCAGCGAAAACAGGCTCCCAAGCTCTGTTTTCAGCTGCGACGGCCTCCTGCAACCCTCTACCAGTGAAAACAGAGCTCGGGAAGGCTGCATATGCGGCTGGTCCTTCACTGTTTCCAGGCCAGCCCCGCAGGCTAGATCTAAGCGCCTCGTGGGCCTGAATCCAGGCCCCGGGCCTTGAGTTTGACACCCCTGCCCTAAATGATGCAGACAAATAGAGTGTCATTTTTTTAACCGCCACTGTTCTGCAAAGAGAAAAGAGGGGATTTTATTTGTTCTTACTGAAATCAAAAGTCACCATGAAAATTCAAGTGCGACATGAATACTCCTGGGGATGCTTGTGAAGAATTGGATATATCTGTGTATCAGTCTTATCAGGCTTGGTAAACGGGAGTGCAGATTTTCAAGATCAAATATTCATTCCTCCTTCGTCTCGGTAGAAGAGCCATTGACTTGTGGATATCTGTACTATAAATTTTTCTTCTGGAGAAAGCTGAGTTGGTTATTTCTCAAAGGCCTGAATAGAGGGTTAAGCAATAGGAAAAGCAAGGTTTTAAAAATCAATAGCAATAAAGAAATGTTATGCTGTAGAAATCTGAATCAATTAAGACTAATAACCCAGCGCTGCCCAGGTATTTTATTTATCCCAACCCTCCTTCCATGAATGTCGCTGCAATTTCTAATGTTGGATTTTTCCTCTTACCAGAGGGAGCCCTCTCGTGAAGTACTGTGAAGCCGTTACCATGGCAACTCCACAGCGCTGTACAGTAGAAGCCATTTTAAGGCAGTATGGTAGAAGCCGTTTTAAGGCACAACAGGCTCTTAACAGAAAACACACCCTGAGGGGTATTAGGAGTGTCTTACCCCCCACAGTATTTGTTTCCAGAGATTAAGTAATCTGTGTACCAAGTTTGATTGAAATTGCTTGAGGTGTTCCAGAGTTATGCTAGAACACACACACACACACACACGCACAAACACACAAACAGTCAAATAGATTACATTCTTTGTTATAGAGAAGATGTGATTGTCTTACTCTCCAAAGCACCAGAGGGCAGGACAAGAAGTAATGGGTGGAAGCTTGTTAAAAGAGATCCAACCTAGAAGTAAGGAGTTTTCTGGCAGTAAGAATAATCAATGAAATAGTTTGCCTTCTTGGGGTTGTGATGCTCCCATCGCTGGAGGTTTGCAAAAATAAAATTGACAACCATTTGACTGGGATGGTATAAGGCTCATGCCTTGAATAGGGGTTGGCCTCCAAGACCTCCAAGGTTCCTTCCACGCCTAGAATTTTGCTCTATGTTCTAAGCTCAGCAGATGTCCTCTATAATAGTGAAAGCTGTGGGTAAACTCTTGACATTTTCTTTTTATTTGGATCACAGGAAGTCAAACTCTGGGCCATGTTTGTTTACTGTCTACCAGCTGGGTTGCGCATTCATACAATGTGTTTATTCAGCTCAGCTGAACGCCTAGTAAATCAGCTGTTTAAAGTGCTAAGCCTGATTACTGTTAACCTTGGTGAGGTTACCTGAAGTTTCACATGCTGGGCGAACTAACGGATTTGGTTAGTTTATGATCTATTCTAGGGTGAAATTGGAAAGTCGGGCTGCTTCAATAATGACGTTTAGTGTGCTGTGCAAACCCAGTTTTAAAGTTTTCCTAAAACCCTTACGCCCTCTTTGATAATTCTCTGGGCGGCCTAAATATATTGACAAAGTGCTAATGAAGCAGCTGCAAGCTTCAAAGTTATACAGATGATAACTCAGAGGTGTCAAACTCGCAATGACACATTGTCGTCATGTGATGTACCACACTTCCCCCCCCTTTCACTAAGCCGGGGGGTGGGATTGGCCAGTGCGTGATGCATCCGGGCTGCGGGCCACGACACCCCTGTGATAACTAAACCGAAGTAAGAAATATGATCAGACTTTGGAAATTTCTAGATTTCGATTTACTGGAGAAAAAAAAATGACTAATTCAGGTAAACATGGCATTGATATCCATTAGTTATACAAAGGTGGTATTTGCTCATCATAGGTGGCGCAGTGGTTAGGGTGCAGTACTGCAGGCCACTTTAGCTGACTGTGATCTGCAGTTCAGCGGTTCAAATCTCACCAGCTCAAGGTCGACTCAGCCTTCCATCCTTCCGAGGTGGGTGAAATGAGGACCCAGACTGTGGGGGCAAGTTGCTGATTCAATTTGCTAAAAAAAAATTTGTAAACCGCTTAGAGAGGGCTGAAAGCCCTATGAAGTGGTATATAAGTCAAATAATAAATAAATAAATAAATAAATAAAAGGCTCTATTAAGGAAAAACTGATATTGCCCTCTGCTTTCCTATGTAACACAAGTAGCTAGTGTAACAAAACATGTTTTATAGTATTCCAAAACAAAATGTGGCACACTTGTTTCTTGGATAAAATAATTTTAGCAGATGGGGGGGGGGGAAACCTGTGTAAATTTTGTTATCAATATTCAGCTTAGGAGTTGAGATGCTGTGGACACATGGACTCAATCTTAGCAAAGGCCCTACTTTTAATCTATTTTATTAGTCAGCACTCTACTATCACTTTACCTCAACATTTTTTAATGATGTTGTGAAGGACTTGCGAAGATAGTTTGGGGGGTTTCCAAACCTTTTCAGGTCTTTTTATTAAAAGGGGGAAAACCTGGAATCCCTGAGCAAGAGGGGTTTCTGAATGTCTCTCTCCCCCAAATTCTTATGAACTTAAAAAAATTAGAACACAGAACAAGGAGGAATAGGGCGGGAAGGGACCTTGGAGGTGTTCTAGTCCAAATCTCTGCTCAAGGCAGGAGATCCTATACCAGTGATGGCTAACCTTTTCCAGATGGAGTGCCCAAAGAGAGAGAGAATGCGCGCACACACACACACCCAAACCCCCAAAATGCAATGACTTGTCCAGGTTTCTCCATCACTGGAGACTTCTAAGACAGCCATTTGTCTGAAATGGTATAGACCAGAGGTGTCAAACTTGATTTCATTGAGGGATGCATCAGGGTTGTGTTTGACCTCAGGGGCGGGGGTGGGCATGGCCAGTTTGACGTCACTTGTGTCGGGGGCATCTGTGGTGATCCGAGCACTCTGCCAGCAAAAATGTACTCCTTTGAGCTTCATTTTAATCCGCAACTGCCTCTTGCCATCCTCTGCCAGTGAAAACAGAGCTCGGCCGTCGTAGATGAAAATGGAGCCTGGGAGGGCCACACACGGCCCTCCTGAGCTCCGTTTTTGCTGGCAGAGGCGCTGTGGGCCGGTCCTTTGCTGTTTCTAGGGCAGCCCCATGGGCCAAATCTAAGCACCCTAGGAGCCAAATCCGCCCCCCCTGGGCCTTGAGTTTGACACTCTGTTATTCTGGTTGTCCTATGATGAGATCGGTTTTATCTTTCCCAACTTTCAGTTTCGTTACTAGGCCTACATTTTGATTTCCATCTCTCTATGGAATCCAACCAATCAAATTATGAATGCAACGAGAGAATTAAGCGATCCCTCTGATAAAAAGGCGGGGTTTTGGTTGTTCTTTGTTTGCCCCTGATTCAACAGCATTTCTAAACACCCCTATGCCTCATGCTAGCCAAGCAGCATTCAACACAGTTGTGGATTGCAGGTAGGAATAAAAACAAATTTGAAAGAATTCCTGGGTTGACAAAAAAGGATAGGTAGATATAAATTTCCAGGGGACCCATTAACTCAGACAATATATATTTAAAATCAACTTTAGAAATTGGGTTACGGTCAGTCCCAGAGCTGGGGATATCAATGGGAAACATGATTTCTCTCTGCTTTCTTTCTGATCATCAGAAATGATTGGGGAATATATTGCTCAGCTGTGAATAAGCCTGATCACAGACTTTTATCATCAAAGACTCGATAGACACCTGACTTTTGTTCCTTTGCTTTCCTTTCCCTTACATAAAATAAAAAAAAACTTTTAAAACATCTTCCCCACTGCGCCTTCTTTTCATGCTTTGACAAAAAATAGTATTCCCAGGATATTCTGGTTTCGAATACTGAATTGGAAAAAAAAATCTCTATATATAAAAGTAAAATACCACTCCTGCATCGTCATGAAATCTCCAGAATTGTAAAGCCTACAAACTTGATATTTAGCAAGTATGTTCCTCTTGGCTTCTAGGTGCTTGCTAAAAAAGGATTTTTTGAAATGACCATCAGATCATTAGCATTTCTTATATCATTATTAACATGCTCTGATGCTAAGGAGTTAGACATTCTACTCCCCCTCCCCACCTGAAAAGAATTCTGTTTCAACTGCCACTTGGGCGTGGGAATGGCCAGCGTATGACTCATGCGGCCTGCGAGTTTATACATTCTATTCCCCCTCCCCTGAAAAATGCTCTGATGCTAAGGAGTTAGACTGAAGGAGAGAAGGGGATAAGATGGGAGAGGCTTCTGTGGGGTAAGCCTGAGGGAGAGAAGGGGAGAGGAGAGGCCGATTGTAACTACTCATTAATTTTCAAGCTGTAAATGTTGATTTATCAAGCCCGATCACATAGTTTCATAGTGGAGCACGGGTATCCAGGTGGTAATTTTAATAAAATAAATTCCTTCTGTCCAGTAAAAAAAAAAATTGTATTTGCAGATTGCTCTTTTGGTTGAAGCAGTGAAGGGGAGAGAGTGAAGGTGCCGGTCTTTTCCCACCTCTCTGCTAAAAGCCCAGAGAAATCGCTGAATGGGGCGCCTGTTCATTCAAACTATTTGCAATCTGCATTTGCTACTTTTTTAACCCCTTAGAGGCATATGCTCCCCCCCCCCCCCCCCCGGGCCGTTCCACCAGCCCTCCGGAGGCAAAGATCAGAAAAACACCTTTCATGTAAATCAATTCTTTTGTCGTGATGAATACCCCATCTGGCTGAACATCTATTTCCAGGAGTCCATTTGTCCATTTGCAATCTACATATCTACTCAGGTTTGTAAATCTTACGAGGAAAAATTATCCTGTTTTCAACATCCTAAATAAATTTTCCTAATTTGTAATTGATAGGGGCAACTAGTCTTAGTACTGTGTCAGAATAATGGCTTACAGAGTTTTTCCCTTGATGCTAAAAGTAGGATGAGGTAAAGGTAAGGTAAATGTTCCTCTGCACATGCCTGCTAGTTGTTCCCAACTCTAGGGGGCGATGCTCATCCCCGTTTCGAAGCCAAAGAGCCAGCGCTGTCTGTAGACGTTTCCGTGGTCATGTGGCTGCATGACTAAACGCCAAAGGTACACGGAACGCTGTTACCTTCCCACCAAAGTGGTCCTTTATTTTTCTACTTGCATTTTTTTTACATGCTTTCGAACTGCTAGGTTGGCAGAAGCTGGGGCAAGTGATGGGAGCTCACTCCGTTATGCAAATCTAGGGATTCAAACTGCTGAATTGCTGACCTGCTGATCGACAAGCTCAGCGTCTTAGCCATGAGCCACCGTGTCCCTTTGACAAAGTAGGATAAAATGCCACAATTTAGACATGTACGACACCCCATTCTGCTGAGGGATGAATGAGGGATTTATGTTGGGTAATGCTTCAGAATACTAACAGGAATATTCGCAGAAGTCCTCACATGCTCTTACAGAAGGAGGTCCCATGTGTCTTTTTTCTCCAGCCCAGTCTTAGGTTGCAGCAATCAACAATGTCAACAGAAGTCAAAGCTTCCAATCATAGTGGCGAAAGTCCAAACTGCAAAACTAGGGATGAAGCGTATTCAAACTTCAGTCAGTCCTGTAGAGGAAGCCTGTCAAGGAGCTTGGCTGGAACCTTCATCCTTTGGTCACCCATTGCAGGATTCCAATGAAGACAGAAATTGCACAACACTCATTATGGGGAAAAATTGGAATGAAGAATGATGCAATCCGTGGATGATTTTGAGTGTGTCCACTGTTCCATGGCCAGCCCCACAGTCTGGACCATAACACTTTGTCTCCTATTCAAAAACAAAGCTGCAAGTTGCCAATAGGTTTTATTTGCTAACAGGGCGAATTTGATTTAAATCAAGTCGATTTAAATCATGATTTAAATCATGAATTAAATGACTAGAAAAAAGGCTTGATTTAAATAAACTCAGTTTAAATCATAATTTTTAAAGAAAACTGACATGTTTCCCTGAAAATAAGACAGGGTATTTGCAATATTTTTGGGGAGGCCTTATTTTAGCACATCCGCTCAAAAGCTTGATTGGGCTTATTATAGCAATAGCAGTTAGACTTATATACCGCTTCATAGGGCTTTCAGCGGTTTACGGAGTCAGCATATTGCCCCCAACAACAATCCGGGTCCTCATTTTACCCACCTCGGAAGGATGGAAGGCTGAGTCAACCTTGAGCCGGTGAGATTTGAACAGCCGAACTGCAGAACTGCAGTCAGCTGAAGTAGCCTGCAGTGCTGCACTCTAACCACTGCGCCACCTCGGCTCCCTAGGCTCCCTATTATCTGGGGAGGTCTTATTTTCAGGGAAACAGGGTATCTTTAGATAGATTTTTACTCCAAAAGCATCTTATTAAAATAAATTTAATAACAAATTTTAAAAAATCTGATTTAAATTTTAAAAATCTGATTTAAATTTTTATCTACCCTGCTTGCTAACCAAACATTAAAAGAAAACCTAAGGCAGGTCCAGCTTATTGCTTCTCTTTTACCATTTATTTCTATGCCATCTTTTATATATATAATTCAAGGAGATGAACATCCCTAACACTCTTTCCTCCTTTTGACCTACACTTCCCGACTCATTCAATGAGATGGGAAGGTATATTTCCACAGCTTGCCTCAACGTTCCTCAGTGTCTGCCAGATCTGGGCTGCAAAATTCCAGAGGACAAGAGATGCAGAGAACTCTAACCCAGAAACATTTAATGTTCTCATCTAGTGGTCATCTGCAATTCTGCAGACCACATCAAGCTGTTTACCACATATTGCGTCATGGCGACTCTCCTTAATTTCTGCATGGGACGACAGACCATTATAAAAAGTCTTATGCTGAGTTTAAACTCATCAAAAGAACCCTGAAACCCAGCCTATCAAGTTTGAATGAATATGTTGTATATTGAATAGATGAACAGATCTGCAGTTGAATAGACAGGAACAGTTTGAAAAGAAAAGTAGAAATGATCTAAGCCTGAAATTAGAGGGTTATTTGTTAAGATCCTAAAAAACACAGTTATAACTACTATTAAAGCAGAGGTAAAGTGAGATTTGGACATTAAGTGTGAAACCTACTGGGTCAGGCTGGACAGCCTCTTAGAGCCCCTTTACTTCTATATTAAAGCCACATAGGCAGAGTTGCAAAAGAACAGGAAGCAAGTGCCTAACCACAAGATGTCAAAAGCCTATGTCAAAAGCCTATGTCAAAAGTCCAAGGTTCAATTAAAGTTCGTTAATGACACGTACCCCATAAATAAAAGGAGAAGTAAGACCCCATCTCCTTATAAGGCTTTCTCCTCAAGGTAACCACTAAGAAATGTGTTAAGGATTTCCGTGTAGCAATGCTTTTGAGAATGTATAAGAATGTGTGCTTCGATAATGAAAGTTGTTCAGAACTTGCAATGCTAAGCCATGGGCTAGCTTTCTGAACCTGGCTGCCAAATAAACTTTTCCTGTATCCTGAGAAGTCTAAAGCCTGTCATTTTCTGCAACACTATAGCCATCCCGCCTCAATAAATTGGTCATAAATAATCAGTACATACTAAGATTTTCTTGGTAGGATCAACTCCTCTTTCTCCCAAAAGTAGGGGGATTACAACCTCATATATGCATGATTTCTCTTATGCAAACTTTGCTGTTCTCAATATGTTACTTTTACAAAATAAAGTTTTTAAAAAATTGTTATTAGTGTTGTTAGTTTTTACACAAAGGTTTTGTTGTATTGATAATACCAGGGGTGGATTCAGCCAGTTCGGACTGGTTTGGATGAACTGGATGTTAATTTTACATCTGGTTCGCCGAACCAGTAGTTGCAAGGACTGGATGGCCCCATCCACCCTGCTCCTCCCCTCCCACGAGTCTCCAGGCAGCCCGTTTTGGATGCCAGGTAAGTGCAGGGCTTGTGTGGAGGCTCAGGGAGGGCAAAAAACGAGCCTCCGGAGGGCCTCCGGCCATTTTTCACCCTCCTGAGGGTCAAGGAAAGCCTCCAGAGCTGAGGGAGAGTGAAAACGCCCTCCCACCACCGTGGTGCAGAAGGCCAAGTAGGCCATGCCCACCATGAGCATGCCCACCCAGCAACCGGGAAGAGAAGTGGTTGCTAACTTTTTTCAGTCCCACCCCTGCAAAATGCCTCATGCAAAAATTAAATATAACTGTATTATGTTGTTGAATTGAATTCCCAGGGTTGATAATTTTTGGCTCTAGTTTAGACTCTAAAATGATGTTAGAAATTCTAGAGACATAGGAATATATAAAATAACTTAACAGCTATATCAGTATTACAATTGCACATTAAAACAAATTTGTGCAGCAGAATTCTTGTTCTCCATTCCCAGAAGAATTTTACTAGATACATGCTAGAAGGAATTCATAACTACTTTAGGAGTCTGGGTCTACAATTACTCATTTTGAGGACGTACCATGAATGCAAATGATACGAGAAGCATTCTAACTCATCTCCAATTGTGTGGGTGGGTCTTATTTACAGATAATAGGCAGGGATTCAAGGACCCGTGTTATTTAATAAGTAATTTTCCTGAATTAACTAATGAAGGTGTTAGGAAAAATTCCAGTGTCTGTTATCAGAAGTGGTATTCAGCAGATTCTGACCAGTTTTGGAGAACCGGTAGTGGAAATTTTGAGTAGTTCAGGAAAACTGGTAAATACTACCTCTGACTGGCCATGCCTCCAACTATTCTGTGCCTCCCGAGTCCCAGCTGATCAGGAGGAAATGGGGATTTTGCAGTAGCCTTCCCCTGGAGTGGGGTGGGAATGGAGATTTTACAATCTCCTTCCCCTACCATGCCACACCCAGAGAACCAGTAGTAAAAAAAATAGAATCCCACCACTGACAGTTATATATATAAATCACATGCTACCATATACTTAAGGAAATCAAGGATAAGATTCTTGCACCTTTGCAACAGGCTTTGAGATTTCCCTCTTTTGGGGTGGAAAATTTCTACATGTCTCTTCTTAAATTATCAGATTAGCTCAGTTTCAAGCAATTGACCTTGTCAGAACCAGCTCTCACCCGTGTTATTGCTGACTTCATCCATGTATGTGGAAACATGACTGCTTCAAAGTTGGCATAACCACTGGGCACAAATGATTTCAACCATTCTGTCACCCCCATCTATTTCTTCCCCATCTTTAAAGAGATGTACATTTTTATTGCATTATGCAATTTTGGAGAAAACCTAGGGTTTTTTTTAATGATCACGAAATAATTCCACAGAAACAATTTAAGACTTTCCCCCTTTCTCTTTCTTTTGCACATCAATGTGTATATTGTGGAGAACTCAATTTTGAGGTTTACAAGAAGAAAAATGAGCATATAAAGCACCTAGCTCCAAAATAAGTAGGGGGAATCTGAAATGAAATAATGCAAGAGAGACTATTAGAAAGAGGCACTTTCTCACCATCCTTTGTTTCCACCAGTCACCAAATTATGGTCTTATTTTTCGTTCTAGTGAATTTGTTTCAATTAAAAATCACTGTTAAAGGAAAATGCTTCATAAGGCTAAAGGTAACCATATGCTGTTGTCTTTCCCTCCAATAAAGACTAATTTTTTCACAATCTCAGGATATACATACATACACACACACATTAGAGTTGCTTTAAATGAAATCTGCTAGCAGTTGAAATTAGTATGCAGTTTTAGCTTTAATGAAGAATTTCTTTTTCAGAAGAACATCATAAAAGCTTGTTGTAGAAATAAAATTCCACATGATGTAGTCCAATGTAGTCTAAAGAACTTCTGTCTCTTAATTTTTAGGCCCACATATCCTTGGTGATTTCCAATCTTTCCATCAAATGTTTGGCTTCCCTAAAGTTCCATTATAACATTTATTTTTATTTTGTTTCTGTATGTCTCACTAGTTGTCTCCCACTTCTCTCTGGAATGTGGATGTTATTTGTTTATAGACAACTGTACAATAGTCATCTCTTTTTTATACTCCATATATACTTTGATAAATTAATAGTGAAGGTAATAATTTAATGAAGCTCTTTTTTGTATATCATTCTACATTCATCTGCAAAAGACCGATATATACTTTGGGGTTTTTTGCATATTTTTTTTAAAATCTCAGTAAAAAGCAATTATGAATGAATGTAGATAAGAATTGGAAACTTTTGAAGGACTGTAGAACAAAATGAACATTAACACATTTCAATACAGAGCTTACTGTTTTATAACTCTTACAGTTCCCTACTATTAGCAGAACTAGGAACCCCCGTATGCACTTAGGAAAAGTAGCAAAATCATATAAAATAAAATAGAACGTATCTTTTTTAACATATGTGCATATTGTAAGTTTATTGTAATCTTCATTTCTGATAAAGAATGTTGCCATAAGATTGATGCTATCTTCTATGGTACGCATTTTCTTTTCATTGTGCTTACATATGATCCTATTGAAGCTTCTAATGAGCACGAGATCTCAAATCACCTTAAGAGCTATTCATCACTGAATTCACACAGCAGACCAGCCACGTTAAGGTAAGGAACAGACTCTGGAGACATAGTTCAGAGAAATCAGCAAAAACCTTCCACAAAATTATGCATCAGGAGCTTGGAAAAGAGATGCCCTAATTCACTAACTTGATATGCAAATTAAATGAGTCTTTTTAACACTAGACAAAATCTTACCATGCATTCTTCTTTTAATTGTTCTCTGCATCGCATCTACAGTTTTCTGCACACCAAAAGCTAGCATGTCAGGTAGAATAGTATTAAGAACACTTGATTAATTTTTAATGTTTAATATATTTTGATGCCTGGCAATAAAATTCCAGGTTTACGGATATGGGATACACATGAATCCTGGGTCAGTTTCTAATGCATATATAAAACAAGAATCACATGATTTTTGTACAAAGCTTGCTGACAAAATTGAATTTTTTTTTTTAAAAAAAAACATACTATTTCATGACCATTCCATTTCACAACAATTCCATTCCACAATTTTAGGTGATCTTTGAAGATGGTGTATTGACTATAGTTATTTCCATGAAGCAGTTGGATGAACTTTGAGTAGTCAAGTTTACAGCCCATGCTGTCCAAGGATATGCATTTGTGACGTAGTTGGGAACTAACGAATGCACTTGTGAATGGATGGAAATTAACCAAGGAGAGAAGCAACTAGAACTAAGACATTTCCTGACAGTGAGAACAATTAATCAGTGTAATGGCTTGCCTTCAGAAGTTGTAGTTACTTGAAGCTTTTAAAAAAAAGAGACTGGACAGCCATTTGTCTGAAATAATATAGGGACTTCTGCTTGAGCAGGCAGCTGGACTAAAACATCTCCAAGGGCCCTTCCAATGCTGTTGTTCTGTTCTGATAAGCTCCATATAGATGCATTCCATTTCTATGTGGAAATGTGTATTGTTTAGGGGTGGGGAATAAGGTCATCCCATGGAAAGGCATTCTGCATATAAAAACCCACTAAATTCAATGAAGACTACATATGAGTAGCTCTGGGTAGTTTATATATCAATTGTGTTAAGTGCAAAGCAAAATAATTGGCTCAGAGGTTTTCTCCTTGTCACCCTGCACTGTGTAGTCTTGAGAAACAAACTTCTGCTTCACCCAACCAGTTTTTTACAATCATCACCCCAATTTCCCAGATGTTTCCTAATTTAAAATATTTCATCTAATTTCAGAACATCCTGGATTGGGAATACTTTGCATGGCACGTAACCTCACCCCCTGCCCCAAACAAATCAACCTAAGTGTCCATCACTTCCATCATGTTTCAAGATTTGAACAATGGGCCCCATCCAACAAAATGAATTTCAATATGGAGAAAAGCAAAGCTTTACATTTCGGCAGGAAAAATCAAAGGTATAAGTACAGATTAGGCGAGACCTGGCTCAAAAACAGTAACTGGGTGAGAGGGACCTTGAAGTCCTAGTGGATGATCATTTGAATATGAGCCAGCAGTATGCAGCCGCCACCAAAAATGCTAATACAATCCTGGGTTGTATAAACAGAGGCACAGAATCAAGATCACATGAAGTATTAGTGCCGCTTTACAAAACCCTAGTAAGACCACACTTGGAACACTGCAACCGATGTTGGTCACCATACTACAAAAAAGATGCTGAGACTTTGGAACAAGTGCAGAGAAGAGCAACTAAGATGATCAAAAGTCTGGAGACTAAACCATATGAAGAACGTTTGGGTCTTGCTAGTCTAAAGAAAAGAAGAATCAGGGATATGATAGCAGTATTCCAGTATTTGAGGAGCTGCCACAAAGAAGAGGGAGTCAAGCTAGTCTCCAAAGCGCCAGAAGGCAGGACAAGAAGCAATGGTTGGAAGCTAACCAAAGAGAGAAGCAATCTGGGATTGAGAAACTTCCTAACAGTGAGAACAATTAACCAGTGGAATAGCTTGCCTTCAAAAAATCGTGGGTGCTCCATCACTGGAGGTTTTTAAGAAAAAAACTGGACAGTCCCTTGTCTGGAATGGTATAGGTTCTTCTGCTTGAGCAGGGGGCTGGACTAGAAAACCTACAAGGTCCCTTCCAGCTCTACTCTATTCTCAGATGAAGAGCTGGGTCAAAAATAACCCTGGTTTATTTCTCTCTTTAAGAAAACTAGAACAGAGATTGGTTGTCCATGATGATGTTGGACCTCACCCAGTATTATTATTATTATAACGCATCTGCTTAAAAGGGAAAGATTTCGACTCTGGGGCGTTCATCTTCCTGCAAAACTTGGTGGGGGCTGCCTCTCCCATCCTTTCCCCCCTTTCCAAGGAAGGGAAGGGGGGGCTTTATCAATGGCAGGATGCACCGGTGCGCCCCCCTCCCTCTCTTCCTCCCGACTCCAGAGAGCAAGCTAGAAACCCAACCCTAAAGCACAAAGCGATTCCCCCCCGCTCGCCACCAAGAAACAAAAGAGCGTGAAAGAGGCGAGAGGACCAGGGCGCATCCGGCTGCCAAAGCCCGCCCGGCGCTCCAAGAGGCGCTTCTCCAAGCCTTACCCGCTTGCCACGCCGCCTCCTTCCCGAGAAGGTCCCGCGTCGCTCCCTGGACGCCTTTCCTCCCCTCACGGGGACGAGCGGGACCATCCGCTCCGAGCGCTTTCTGTCCACCGCCCTCCTCCTGCTTCCACCGACGGGCAGGCTCCCTTCCTTCCTCGCTCTTGCAGCCCGCTGGCAAGGCTGCCCCAAGTCGCCCCGGGGTACGGGAGGTCAGGCGTGAGGCGGTTCCCTCGGCGGGGAGAGAGAGAAAGAGAGAGCGCCGAGCCCTCCTCCTCCTCTTGGCTGCCCCTAAAAAGACGCCCCCCGGTCCTTCCCCGAAGCCTTTCCCGCGGCGCCTCGACGGAGCCCCGCAGCGGGGCAAAGCGCTTGCCAAGCCGGCTTGGCGCGCAGGGGAAAAAGAGGCTGCCTCGGGCTGGGAGAGTTGGCAAAGTGCTGGTAAAGTGAGTTGCCGCCGCCGCCTTCTCCTCCTCCTCCTTTCCCGGCTCTCGCCGTCCCCCCTTTCCCTTTCTTTCTCTTTCTCTCTCTCTCTCTCTCTCTCTCTCTCTCCCTGGCTGATGTAGACGAAGGCGGGGGGAGAGAGAGAGAGCCGAGCCCCACCCCGCCACTTCGCTTGCTCTCGCTTCTCCTCCTCCTCCTCCTCCATCTCCAGGGAGCAGCTAACAAGGGCCCTTCTGTTGCCTTTTGTCCGAGGCGCTCGCGGGCCCAAGCGCGCCCCTTGCCTCCCGAGCGCTTGCGCGCCGGGCGCTGCGCTGAGGGGGTTGCTGGGGGCGGGGAGGGCTTCCCGGCTGCCTTGAAGGGCTTCTTTCGGCGGGGCGAGGGAGGAAAAGGCCGCCTCTTGCTTGCACGCCGCCCTTGGGAATTCCGCGGGAAGTGCGGCGGCCGAAGCCGGGTGGGGTGTGGAAGAGTTTTGGGATAGGGGCTCGGCTAAGGCGCCGCTGGGCTCGGGGTCTCCGCCTGGTGCCCTCGCTTGTACGGCGTTCCTCTTTTGGTGGCCCATCTTTTCAATCAATCAATCAATCAATGAGAATATAGTTGGAAGGTACCTTGGAGGTCTTCTAGTCCAACCCCCTGCTCAAGCAGAAGACCTTATACCATTTCAGATAGGTAGTTGTCCAGTCTTTTCTTTAAAAAAAACCTCCAGTGATGAATTCATTTCAGAAAGAACAAATTTCTACATTATATAGGGGATAAGTATAGAGGACCTTATAGGGATGTGGTGGCTCAGTGGCTAAGATGCTGAGCTTGTCATCAGAAAGTTCGGCATCCCTAGCACAGTGTAACTGAGTGAGCTCCTGTTACTTGTCCCAGCTTCTGCCAACCTAGCAGTTCAAAAGCACCTAAAAATGTTAGTAGAAAAATAGGAACCACCTTTGGTGGGAAGGTAACAGTGTATACCATCCTATGCCATTTCAGACTTGGTATCTTGTGAATTTCCCGGCTCTTGACACTTTCAATAAATAGAAGCTTTGTCTGGCTTGCGCACCACACAATGTGCCTGTTCATCTGAACACCTACGCCCGCCCAGCCAGCATCCTGGAGCACTAGGAAAAGGTGAAGATGGGCTACTTGCAGATGTTTCTTTGTCCCTCAGTTTTTCAAATATGTGATCCACTCTTTTCCCCAGATCCCAAGTGAGCCATGGTAGGCAGCCCTTAGAGGCAGCCTAAATTGTAAAGACATCTAGGGCCAGTTCAGAAGCAGAGGTAGGCTAGACTGGAAAGCTACACAAATCTTAGAAGAAACCAATAGGAAGCTCCTTCCAACATTGTTGCCAAGAAAATGACATGAGTGTGTTGTACAAACCCACCAGGAGTCGAGATTAATTTACAGGAAACTTGAATTTTTTTATGTTGACTGTCACTATAATTATGTCCTTTACATCTACTTTTTAAAGTAATCATTATCATAGGTATCTCATCTATTTCATTTTAATCTCACCACTTCTTTTCTTCATACATCCACATTATACCTGTCTGAGTTAACCCACAATGATCTTTTCTGCATCTGATGGATGTTGTTTCTGATAAAAAATTTAGCTTCCAAAATAGTTTCACATTTAAGCTAAACTTCAGTGCCCAAATTGAGGAGAGCTTTACTCCAGCTCTTATTAATGCCCTCCTCATCTGCTTTGGAAGGGAAATATATACAATTCAACACAATATTATTGCTGTTGCACCAATATTGGGTGCAATCAAAGCATCAAATCAAACCATATTCTTGTTTACTGTCAGGTTTATAGTGTCATTTGCCGCAAACTGTTGATTCCTCTTTTAACTAAAGTTCCATGACATTCTGATAAATTCTATTGATAATGTCTATAGGTAGTCCTCTATAAGGGATGTGGTGGCTCAATGGCTAAGACGCTCAGCTTGTCAATCAGAAAGGTCGGCAGTTTGACGGTTTGAATCCCTAGTGCAGCATAATGGAGTGAGCTCCCGTTACCTGTTACAGCTTCTGCCAACCTAGCAGTTTGAAAGCATGTAAAAATGCAAGTAGAAAAATAGGAACCACCTTTGGTGGGAAGGTAACAGCATTTCATGCGCCTTTGGTGTTTAGTCATGCTGGCCACATGACCACGGAGACGTTTTTGGACAGCGCTGGCTCTTCGGCTTTGAAACGGAGATGAGCACCGTCCCCTAGAGTTGGGAACGACTAGCATATACGTGCGAGAGGAACCTTTACCTTTATAGATAGTCCTCAACTCATAACAATTCATTTAGTGGCCATTCAAACTTACAATGCACTGAAAAAAAGTGATATAATTGCTTTTCACACTTATGGCCATTGTGGCATCCCAATGGTGACATGATCAAAATTGCGATGCTTGGCAACTGACTCATATTTATGATGGTTGCAGTGTCATGGAGTCATGCTGTTACGTTTTGCGAACTTCTGACAAGCAAAGTCAATGGGGAAGCCAAATTCACTAAACATCTGTGTTACTAATATAACTGCATTAACTGGCAAGAGAGGTGTTAAATTGGGCAACATTCAGTTAACAATTGTCTCACTTAGAAACAGAAATTTTGGGCTAAATTGTGGACCATCTAACACAGGTTGAGGACTACCGGTATTAGATGAGCCATGGTGGTACATTGGTTAGAATGCAGAATTGTAGGCAAACTGCCCACTGCCAGGAGTTCGATCCTCACCGGCTCAAGGTTGTTTCAGCCTTCCATCCTTCCAAGCTCAGTAAAATGAGGACCCAGATTGTTGGGGGCAAGAGGCTGACTCTGTAAACCGCTTAGAGAGGGCTATAAAGCCTTTGTGAAGTGGTATATAAGTCTAAGTGCTATTGCTAGACGACTAAAATAACTATCTCCTTAAAAGTAGCGAAATGTATATTTAAACTCTGCCCATAAATGGCCAATGACAGTTATTGGCACAGTTATGTGCTAATTTTATTTTTTTTAATGTATTTTAGATGAAATAACTGTTAGTTACAATTTATGATCTTAGACATTAAACAGAATGATTAAGGCAGTGCATTTAAGTCCCCTCTGCCATCCCTTTTATGCCCTATCTACATCCCTGCAACATAATATTACAGTCTGTTAGTCCTGTGAGGCAGTGGTGGGTTTCAATGTATTTGACTACCGGTTCGCTCAGGCGCACACACACAGCGCTTCTGCGCATGCACAGAAGTGTCTGCGCATGTGCAGAAGTGTCCGAGCGGATGAGCAGAGCTTCCCACCGCTGCCACTACTGGTTCGCCCAATCCGGGGTGAACCGGCAGGAACCCACCTCTGCTGTGAGGTAATCCAGACAAGAAGCACAGCCAGGGCCACTACCACCTAGCACTTCATTGTAACGTTACCTCAACAGAATCTTGCTAGTCTGAAAGTATTTCTTCCCTCTTTTCCTTTCACTCTCCTGAGGTGGGTCCCTTCTTCAATATTTCTCAACCTCTCTCTGATTCTGTGGGTTGAAATGCCTTTTACATGCCAGTTGTCCAGTCTGTGGCTCTCCCTCTAATCCAGTGGTTCCCAAACCTTTTCAGTCCACCGCCCCCTTAGTGCTACAAGCTGATCCTCAGTGCCCCCCCTCCATCTAGTGGTGGAATTCAATTTTTTTTTACTACCGGTTCTGTGAGCATGGTTTGGTGGGCGTGGCTGGGGGGGTCATGTGACTGGGCGATTTGCACGAGGGAAGGAAGATAGTAACAGTAAAATTCAAAACTGTAACAATTAATTGCACATTTATTCAAAATCCAACTTGAAAACCTTTTTAGTTAATGTTAATTCAACAAAATTGTTGAACATGATCCATTGATACCAGGTTTTCAAAGTCTGATAGTCATTTATCAAGAACCTTAGTAACTAGTAACTTTATAAACTCAGTAAAATTTAGTAACTACTTCACTGTTCAGTAAATTCTGTGTAATACAGTATATGCACCTCGGTTCGCCCACATAACACCTATCCTCCGCGAGCTGCGCTGACTACCTGTTGATCTCCGGGTGCGCTTCAAGGTGCTACTCACCATCCATAAAGCCCTCCATGGTAGTGGGTCTGATTACTTGAGAGACCACCTTCTGCCGATTACCTCCCTTCGACCCATCAGATCGCACAAATTGGGCCTCCTCCGAGTTCCATCCACCAGTCAGTGCCAACTGGCGACTACGCGGAGGAGAGCCTTCTCAGTAGCAGCTCCGACCCTTTGGAACGATCTCCCCGTAGAGATTCGTACCCTCACCACCGTCCAGACCTTCCGCGCAGCCCTTAAGATCTGGCTATCCCGTCAGGCCTGGGGATAAGATTTTCATCCGCCCCACCCGAATGCTGAATGAATGTTGTGTTTTATTGTTTTATTTTATTCACATATTATTTCATGTTTTGTCTTGCACTCCTTCCCCACGAATTGTAAGCCGCCCTGAGTCTCCTCAGGGAAAAGGGCGGCCTATAAATGACAATAAAATCTACAAAATCTACAAATGCCTGATCATTCACACACATACTGCTGCCTTTTGTTTTTTTCAAAATACAGGGAGGGGTGGGGGTAGAGAAGGAAGAAGACTTTGTTCTGTGATATCTGCCATTTCAGAAATGCTCATTAGACTGCCCCACATGATCAGTCTTTCCATATTCTTCAATATGTTGGTGCCCAGGAGCTGGTCAAAACCCTAGTAATACTTATGGAGCTGTAGATTATACTATGGCAAAATATAAGCCTTGCAGCTCATGTATACTCACACAACATAAGAGTGATGCCATTTTCCAGGTTTATCTGTGACCAAGGTCTCACTGTGCATAAATATCAAGATAGGAAGGGCACTTTATTTTAAAAAAACCTGCAGTGTTTTGACTCCATTTGGTTATAAAACATCTTGTTTGGCATACTGGAATATTTAGACAGCATTTTCTTCTAATATGGGTTGTTCTATCATAATTTTGTTTTGCTTTGCTTTTTCCTGTATGTGACAATATCCAACTTTACACAATAATTAGACCACTTTTTATCTACTTTTTAAAAACAGTATATGTTGGAAATGTTTATAGCAATAGCAATAGCAGTTAGACTTATATACCGCTTCAAAGGGCTTTCAGCCCTCTCTAAGCGGTTTACAGAGTCAGCATATCGCCCCCACTGTCTGGGTCCTCATTTCACCCACCTCGGAAGGATGGAAGGCTGAGTCAACCTTGAGTCGGTGAGATTAGAACTGCTGAACTGCAGATAACAGTCAGCTGAAGTACTGCACCCTAACCACTGCGCCACCTTGGCTCCATCCCTTTTCCACAATCTCCCCTATATTTCAGCCTTCAGTGAGATTACTTTGCAACTCAAAGTTTGAGAAACCACCCCAAGTGCCCTTCCTCCCACTCCTCGCTTTTTAAGGCCACCTCTACAAATGGAGCGAGGAGGCAGAGGGGGACTAGCCTCTCTCTCCCCCCCCCACCACGTTTACCTGTGTTGCATTTCTAAGGTGGGAGGGGTAGAGGCAGGTGAGAGTGGAGCGTCTGTATGGAGCAGGTGCAAGGGGGCCACCTCCAGCACTCCTCTGCCACCTCCCTTGCCTCTTAGCGCCCCCCTGCCACCGCCCCCTTGCCTGTTAGTGACCCCCTAATTCATCCTACCACCGACCAGGGGGCGGTACCGCCCACTTTGGGAACCACTGCTCTAGTCACTGAACCCGTGTGCTAGTCACGCCATTATTTTTATTTAGCGTATGATGATGTTATATTAGCCAGGAGTAAAGGTAAAGATTCCCCTTGCACATATGTGCTTGTTGTTTCTGACTCTAGGGGGTGGTGCTTATCTCCGTTTCAAACCCAAACAGCCAGCGCTGTCCGAAGACGTCTCCAAGGACATGTGGCCAGCATGACTAAATGGCGAAGGGGCACGGAACGTTGTCACCTTCCCACCAAAGGTGGTTCCTATTTTTCCACCTGCATTTTTAACATGCTTTCGAACTGCTAGGTTGGCAGAAGGTGGGAGAAATAACGGGAGCTCACTCTGTTACGTGGCGCTAGGGATTCAAACCGCCAAACTGCCAACCGTTCTGATCAACAAGCTAAGCATCTTAGCCACTGAGCCACCATGTCCCTCTATTAGCCTGGAGACTACAGTGTTAATACAAAGTAGTTGTTTGGCTGCCCATGAGTATTATTCCATTCAGATCATGCTTACATGCTATCCAGATTGCACCACAGGGGGTGAATGAGCTTCACACGCAGTAGGCTTGATTGCTTTCTGTTGCGTCATCCTAAAGCAGACGTAAAGTGAGATTTGGACATTAAGTGTGAAACCTACTGGGTCAGGCTGGACAGCCTCTTAAGAGTCCCTTTACTTCTATATTAAAAGCCACTTAGACAGAGTTGGATCTTGCAATAGAAACAGGAAGCTGTGCCTAACCACAAGATGTCCCTATGTCAAAAGCCTATGTTGAAAGCCTATGTCAAAAGTCCAAGGTTCAAATAAAGTTCGCTAATGACACGTACTCCATAAACAACACTCTTTCCTCCTTTTGACCTACACTTCCCGACTCATTCAACGAGAGGGGAAGGTATATTTCCACAGCTTGCCTCAACGTTCCTCAATGTCTGCCAGATCTGGGCTGCAAAATTCCAGAGGACAAGAGATGCAGAGAACTCTAACCCAGAAACATTTAATGTTCTCATCTAGTGGTCATCTGCAATTCTGCAGACCACATCAAGCTGTTTACCACATATTGCATCACGGCGATTCTCCTTAATTTCTGCATGGGACGACAGACCATTATAAAAAGTCTTATGCTGAGTTTAAACTCATCAAAAGAACCCTGAAACCCAGCCTATCAAGTTCGAATGAATATGTTGTCGAATAGATGAACAGATCTGCAGTTGAATAGACAGGAACAGTTTGAAAAGAAAAGTAGAAATGATCTAAGCCTGAAATTAGAGGGTTATTTGTTAAGATCCTAAAAAACACAGTTATAACTACTATTAAAGCAGACGTAAAGTGAGATTTGGACATTAAGTGTGAAACCTACTGGGTCAGGCTGGACAGCCTCTTAGAGACCCTTTACTTCTATATTAAAGCCACATAGGCAGAGTTGCAAAAGAACAGGAAGCAAGTGCCTAACCACAAGATGTCAAAAGCCTATGTCAAAAGCCTATGTCAAAACCTATGTTAAAAGTCCAAGGTTCAATGAAAGTTCGTTAATGACACGTACCCCATAAACAAAAGGAGAAGTAAGACCCCATCTCCT
The DNA here is from genome assembly GCF_051295495.1 of Thamnophis sirtalis. Lineage (NCBI taxonomy): Eukaryota > Metazoa > Chordata > Lepidosauria > Squamata > Natricidae > Thamnophis > Thamnophis sirtalis. The sequence continues at coordinate 34,293,259 of NW_028261395.1, forward strand.
TATAAGGCTTTCTCCTCAAGGTAACCACTAAGAAATGTGTTAAGTATTTCCGTGTAGCAATGCTTTTGAGAATGTATAAGAATGTGTGCTTCGATAATGAAGGTTGTTCAGAACTTGCAATGCTAAGCCATGGGCTAGCTTTCTGAACCTGGCTGCCAAATAAACTTTTCCTGTATCCTGAGAAGTCTAAAGCCTGTCATTTTCTGCAACAATCCAGGGCATCACCAACATCACCCTGCATTCGGGCGTCCCATTCAGGCAGGTCCAACACCAGTTAAATGTGTGCTTTTGCTCAAAACACCGTGTTTTCCCACCCGAGTGGTATCTTTTTATCTACTTGCATTTATATGCTTTCAAAAGGCTAGATTGGCAGAAGTAAGTGATGGAGACTAACTCCATCACATGGTGGTGGAACTCTAACTGGTGGAGTTCAGACTGCTAGAGTACAGACCTTCTCCAGCATCATTAAGCCACTAAGCCACTGCACCCCTCAGTCACTCCATTAATATGAAATTGAAATATCTGTAGATTTGGGTAAAGTATTGTCTAGCCCAGGGGTTGGCAACCTGCTACTCTGGAGCCACATGTGGCTTTTTCATTCCTCTCCTGCAGGTCCTTGTTGCCGGTCGACTCCACAATCGATAGGACTCTTTGTTAGGACAGTAATAATTGTCAAATTATTCTTGCTTTGTCATTTGTGCTCATGAAGGGCTAAGTCTGTGATGGCGAATCTATGGCACGCGTGCACAGGTGGTATGCAGAGCCCTCTCTGTGGGCAAGCCAGCCATTGCCCCAGCCCAGCTTCACTGCACATGCACACGTGCCTCCCACAGCTGGACTTCAGGTCTCTGCTGCACATGTGTGGGGGGTGGGTGCATGCAGGAGATGTGTGCATGCATGCACGGGGGTGGGGCGCATGTATGAGGGTGCTCGCATTGCATTTTGGGCCTTGCATGGCACCCACACACTTTGTTTTGGCTTCCAGGTTGGTGCAAGAGGGCTTCCAGGCTCAAAATGGGCATGGGAGGGGGGACATATGCCTCCATCCGCAGGCCATTTTGGGCCTGGAAAGCCTCCCACACCAACCTGAAAGCCAAAAATGGGTGATGGGGGGGCGGGCGTATGCGGGGCGTCACACATGCAGGCGGGGAGTGCGGGAGGGTCATGCACGCAGGCGGGGAGTTTGGGGGGATTGCATGTGCATGCATGGAGGGTGGGGTGCACGACGGGGGGGAGAGTCACACACGCATTGCATTATTGGTGTGGGCGCATACACGCACTTTCGGCACGCAACGACAAAGAGGTTAGCCATCACAAGGCTATGTGAAATTCCAAAAGCAATTAGATTTAGTAGATGAGCTACCTTTTCCGGCCACTAATCTTCATTTAATGCATCTTATCCAGTTCCTTTCTTCTTTGATAGCTTTTTGCCACTCATCCCGTAAGCTTGAAATAGCATGTTCTGCATGCACTACAGATAAAAGTGTTTTATCTGCTTTAATAGTTGATCTCACTGCTTTAGCAACCAATTAGCAAATGGAACTTTTTTCACTAGCGCCTGTTTCCTTCGGTTTCTGACTTCAGATACAGGAGCCAATCCAATTCCAAACACAGCTATATTGCTCGGGGGTGACTTTTAAATGATTGCCCCAGTTACTCTCTCTCTCTCTGATTTATTTTTCTTTTAAATCTAGACACTTGGTTAAAGACAACATGTAACAGCATGCCTTTATGGATTGCATTCAACAGGCATGAACATGGGTGGAAGTGAGGCACTCTTGTCAGGACCCACAAAGAAAAATTTGGGGAATTGAATGATTTGTGGCTTTTTTCTACTGCAGATACTGCTAGTAAATGAAGCATCACCTTTTGTACGGTTTAACTATTTTCTGAACCGGACAGAGGCAGACACAATGTACTTGATATCTGAGGCCAAAGACAAAATGGCATCTCTTATTGTATATGCAGAAGTAGACCAGGCTAATTAAATACTAATTCCAGACAGTGGTGAAATTCATTTTTTTTAAAGTAATGGTTCTGTGGGTGTAGCTTGGTGGGCATGGCAGGGGAAGGATACGGCAAAATCTCCATCCCCTCCCCACTCCTGGGGGAAGGATATTGCAAAATCTCCATTCCCACCCCACTGGGGCCAGCCAGAGGTGGTATTTGCAGATTCTCCAAACTACTCAAAATTTCCGGTTCTCCACAACCTGCTGAATTTCACCCCTGGTTCCAGATCAGCAAAGAAACAGATCTCCTACCATATTGAAAAGAGAGTCCAGTTTAGAAATCCTGGGAAAATCAGATGGCACAAAATCAATTCTCTATTCTTAGTATCTGCCATTCGAAGCTAACACCCAAAGATAAGAAAAAGAGTGTTCCCAATGTGTTATAGGCTCCTCAGTTGAACATATGCAAGCACAAGTGAGAAAATGAGTAGACATCTAGATTTTTGCATATTAAATACTAGCTGGATACCCGTCCTTCACGATGAAACTATATGATCGGGCTATGCAGGAGAAATTCAGTTCACAATCTGTTGGCTCAGAGGTGGTCAGTGATTGAAACACATAAGGGAATATCGCTCCTGCCGCCTTGAGTCCGGAAGCAGTTCCATAGGTGGAAGGAGTAGACATTTTGGTGAGGTACCACTGTTTAGTACTGTAAGAAGCCCCAGACCGCTCCTGAATGAAGGAGTGGAACGTCTGCCAGTTTGAACTGAGGTAACGGAATGTGAGGCAACTGGCAGTTGGACAAGAGTTCTTTTCAGGTGGGGAGGGGGAGTAGAATTCCTTAGCATCAGATCATATTAATTACTGTACAAGAAATACTAATGATCTGATGGTCATTTCTTAGTGAGCATCTAGTAGCCAAGAGGAACCCACTTGCCAAATTTCAAGTTTACAGGCTTTACGGTTCAGGAGATTTCGTGATGAGTGAGTAGTATTTGCCTTTTGTGTATATAGATGATGTACATCCATGTATAGACCAATATAAATACACATTTATGGCTATACAAATCACAAACCTGAAGATGGAGATTTAATTTTGAAAGGTTTTTTTGGAGGTATGAGGTATAAAGGAAAATTAGAATATTTCTCCTCTCACTGTCTCTGGGTGGCCCATTTTGGAAAAATAAAAACTTGCCGTCCATTAAATATCAAGAGAACAGGAAATACTTAAATGATCCACTCTTCGATCTTTTTTTTTACAATTGCTGATCATGTTTACTGAAAATTAACAGTGTGATTTCTTATGTGATCAAATGTACTGAAGAGGTGGGTCCCCAGGAGGGAGGGGGTGCATTCCAGAGGAGTAAGCGGAAACAGACATGATATTTTGTGTGAGAGAAAGAGGCTGAAGATGGCTCCTCCCTAATAGTCTCCCAGAGGATATTATAGCTATAGATCAGGGGTGTCAAACTCAAGGCCCGCAGGCCAGATCCTCAATCAGGCCTGCTTCAGGGTTGACACTTACCGTATTTTTCAGAGTATAAGACACATCGGCGTATAAGACGCACCAAGATTTTGAAGAGGCAAATTTTTAAAAAAGGTTTTGCACTCTGCAGACCTCTCAAACCTTCTGCATGCCTCATTTTTTGTGAAAAACGGGACATGCAGAGTTTGAGAGGCCTGCAAAGTACTCCTGGGGGGTGGGGTGGGGGCAAAAATAAGTAAAATAAATTTTGTCAAGAAAAGTGCATGTATAGCCTTTAGGAGCTTGTAGAGTGCTCCTGGGGGCTGGGGGGGGGGGGGCAAAATGAGCAAAAAGCGGCTCATTTTTTGCTTGTTTTTGCCCTCCCGAGCCTCCAGGAGCACTTTGCAGGCCTCCCAAACTCTCTGCACATCCATTTTTGTGAAGGGGGTAGTGTTTCAGGAGGCCAAAAATGCTGTATTCAGTGTATAAGATGCACCCAGATTTTCACTCTCTTTTTGGGGGGGAAAGGTGCGTCTTATACTCTGAAAAATATGGTAGATCTAGCCCATGTCCACAAACACAGGAGATGTCATGGCATCATAATGCATGCAAATGACAAGACTTTTGTACATGTGTCAGAAGTGATCATTGTGGTCATCATTGTGAGGCTGCACATTTGCACAGTGACTTCATTTTGCACAGATCATGTTGACATTAGAATGGCCACTAGACCCTCATTTGGCAAAAGTTGGCTTGAAACTCAACATTAAGAGAAACTAAGATCGGAGGAGGATCCAACGTCGCAATGATACAGACGTGTGGTCTCGATGCTCCGAGACCGCAGCCGATACTTTTGCTGCTGGATAGTCCAATCGGACTTAAACCTATCCCTGTTGGGCAGCACAGGGACTATAGCCAAGGAATTAAAAGACACTTGCATTCTAAAAAGCAGAGACATCACCCTGCCAACAAAAGTGCATTTAGTCAAGGCTATGGTTTTCCCAGTTGCAATGGATGGTTGTGAAAGTTGGACCATAAGGAAGACTGAGCGCCAAAGAATGGAGGCCTTTGAACTATGGTGCTGGAGAAGATTTCTGCGAGTCCCTTGGACTGCAAGGTGATCAAACTGGTCAGACCTAGAAGAGATCAACCCTGACTGCTCTTTAGAAGGCCAGATCGTGAAGATGAAATTCAAATACTTTGGCCACCTAATGAGAAGGAAGGACTCACTGGAGAAGAGTTTAATGCTGGGAAAGATTCAGGGCAAAAGAAGAAGGGGATGACAGAGAATGAGATGGCTGGATGGAGTCACTGAAGCAGTAGGTGTGAGCTTAAATTGACTCCAGAAGATGGTAGAAAACAGGAAGGCTTGGGGGAACATTGTCCATGTGGTCAGGATGGGTCGGGCATGATTTCGCAACTAACAACAACAAAGACTCTCGTTTAATTTCATGACAGTTTTACATTCAGACTCTTAAAAAGTAAATTGTGAACCAGCTGCTGCATTTTTTGTGTGCACTTAAAATATTTAAAAACATATAGGAACTAAAAACATTTTAAACCCAAGAAAGATGAAATATGCATCTTCCAGATGTTGATAGATGTCTCACATCCAGCTTTGGGAAGACCTGGGCAACTTTTTTCCTTTTAAGGCAGTGGCACTTTATGTATATATAATTCTATTCCACATCATAGTCAGAGATTTTATGGCTCCCTCTGAGCTTTGTATTGTGCAATTCAAGGCCAAATTATATTAGCAGAGTCATCTGGATCTCTAGTGGAAAAGGTTTTCTGGTTTTTAAATCATCCCAATAAAAATGATTAAATCCTTTCTAAAATACTTTTTTTATGTACTTATAGATTTTCTGGCAAGCTCATAATGTCACGATGTGAAGTAATCATGTGGGAGATATAACCATAGCATTAGCAGTATTTATTTACAACTGGGATTCCCAATGTGATGCATGAGGATTATAGCTTCTGGGCTCTTTGAAGTATTTTCCACTCATCCTTGGAAATTGAGCAGGCATGAAATTTACTATCAATATTGTTGATCTGTGTTGCCTTTGTTCCTAATCACCACCATCATCTGACTTCTTTTTATAGGGACAGAGCCTAACAGATTTTACAGACCTTGAAGTTATCCTTGGATGGTGCTGGAATAACAGGGAAAATACTACTTTTTTTTTCTTTAGAATAGAATAGCATTTTTTATTGGCCAAGTGTGATTGGACACACAAGGAATTTGTCTTTGGTGCATTTGCTCTCAGTGTACATAAAGAAAAATAAAATAGAATACATTCATCAAGAATAAAAAGATACACTTGGTGATAGTCAAGGTTACTAATAAACCATCAAATCGTACTAAGAAACAAATAAGAACAATATAAATTGAAAGATACGAGCAACATGGCTATAGTCATAAGTGGGAAGAGATAGATACTAGGAAGGAAGAGAAGAATAATAGTAATACAGTAGATAATTTGACAGTGTTGTGGGAATTAGTTGTTAAGCAGAGTGATGGCATTTGGAAAAAAAAACTGTCCTTGTGTTTAGTTATTCTGGTGTGGAGTTTCCTATAGCGTCGTTTGGAGGGCAGAAGTTGAAACAATTTATGTCCAGGATGTGAGAGGTCTGTAGATATTTTCACAGCCCCCATTTTGACTCGTGCATTGTACAGGTCCTCAATGGAAGGCAGATTGGTAGCAACTGTTTTTTCTGCAGTTCTAATTATCCATTGAAGTCTGTGTCTTCCTTGTTTGGTTGCAGAGCCAAACCAGACAGTTATAGAGGTGCAGATGAGAGACTCAATAATTCCTCTGTAGAATTGAATCAGCAGCTCTTTGGGCAGTTTGAGCTTTCTGAGTTGGAGCAGAAAGAACATTCTTTTGTTGTGCTTTTTTGATGACATATTTGATGTTACATGTCCGTTTTAAGTCTTGAGATATGAAACTTGAAGGTCTTTACTGTTGATACTGTGTTGTCTAGTAACATACAACTAAAAATTGCTTAACCCGGCCTTGGGCTGAGGATGATATGAAGGCATGTTATGGGGACGCTACAGAGGCCAGGTCCAGAGCAGTTAGGAGATCAACCCTGACTGCTCTTTAGAAGGCCAGATCCTGAAGATGAAACTCAAATGCTTTGGTCACCTAATGAGAAGGAAGGACTCACTGGAGAAGAGCCTAATGCTGGGAAAGACTGAGGGCAAAAGAAGAAGGGGACAACAGAGAATGAGGTGGCTGGATGGAGTCACTGAAGCAGTCTGTGTGAGATTAAATGGACTCAAGGGGATGGTGGGGGACAAGAAGGCCTGGAGGAATGTTGTCCATGGGGTCATGATGGGTCAGACACGACTTCGCACCTAACAACAACAACCACCAATGCTGAACATCAAAAGGTTTCTCATCTTAATAATAATAATGTCCTTGCACATCCTGCCTGGGTATAGAGGGCAGCATTCATGGGGCACCTGGCATGACCTCTGCTTGCACACTTAGCTTGCAGCACTGAATATGTGTTGATCAGAAGCTTAGGTGTTATGGCTAGATCACATTCCACAGAGACACAATTACAACTTATTTCCAGCATTGTAGGGAAATGTGTTCCTTCCATGTTGTGGGTAAGTGAGGACCATAAAGAGCCGAGGTGGCGCAGTGGGTAGAGTGCAGTACTGCAGGCTACTTCAACTGACTGTTATCTGCAGTTCGGCGGTTCAGATCTCACCAGGCTCAAGGTTGACTCAGCCTTCCATCCTTCCGAGGTGGGTAAAATGAGCACCCAGACTGTTGGGGGCAATATACCGACTCTGTAAACCGCTTAGAGAGGGCTGAAAGCCCTATGAAGTGGTATATAAGTCTAACTGCTATTGCTATTGCTATAAAAAAATACAATTAAAAGTCAGGCCAATGTTGGCACTCAATGCAAAGGGCAAGGTGTTATGTAATTGGACCTATGTGCTATTTGAGAACTACTGTATTTTTCGGAGTATAAGATGCACCTTTCCCCCCTAAAATAGAGAGTGAAAATCTGGGTGGGTCTTATACACTGAATACAGCATTTTTGGCCTCCTGAAACCCCGTCCCCTTTGCACAAATGAACATGCAGAGGGTTTGGGAGGCCTGCAAAGTGCTCCTGCGGGCTGGGGAGAGCAAAAGCTCATTCCCCCCTCTGCCCCCAGGAGCACTCTACAAGCCTCCCAAAGCCTATGCATGCCCTGTTTTTTTAAAAAAATGGGCCCATTTTCACGAAAAATGGACCATTTTTTGCTCATTTTTGCCTCCCCCCCAGCCCCCAGGAGCACTTTGCAGGCCTCTCAAACTCTTGCATGCCCCATTTTTCACAAAAAACGAGGCCTGGAGAAGGTTTGGCAGACCTGCAGAGTGCAAAAACTTTTTTTTTAAAATTTACCTCTTCAAAATTTTGGTGCGTCTTATACTCCGGTGTGTCTTATAGTCCGAAAAATACAGTACTTACCAATGGGGAATATCCTGTTCCACATGGAAACCTGGAGCAATAAAAAATATTAGGGCTGGACTTAGAGAAGGACTCAGTTATTCTTGCATTTATTCAAACCTGCCTGCTGTTTGTGGCTTTCTCTTCATGCAAAAAAAAAAAAAAATATTTGGGAGGCTTGTTTTTTTATTCATGCAAGAAGAATTAAACATGCATCAGCTTCTCACTTTTCTATTAGCTTCACATCACTTTTGAGTCACAGTTTGGGCACACACACACACACACACACACACACACACACCACCGTTTGCTCCTTTTGAATGGGCACAAACAACATTACTTGCATGAATGCCCTTTAAAGGCAATTAAATGAGTGCTACAATGAGCTCACACAGGAGACAGCCATGAGAGAAAATGGGTTGACTTGAACTAGGCAAAGTTCAGGATTCAGTCAAGCAGTAATATTCCTGGCCCTGTGTTTGGCTTGGAACTCTTCCCATGCTTACTACACATCATCCCTATCCAATGCAGCATGTTGGTAGCCAGCAAGTGTCAAGGTCTGTAAGAAGTGAGCTGGGCCCGTAGCTAAGAAATTGCATGCCTTAAATCAAGTCTTTTTACCAGCTGGCCTGGCTGGGAGCACCTCGTAAGGGCCCCTTTCCAGGGTTACAGGAGAAGACGGTCAATGGTTTTGAAGGCGAAAGAGGGCTCTATGCCCCAACGGCAGATAAAGCAGCAGAGCCATCTTCTAGAAGGGAAACTCTGATTACAAACCTCCACTGCCTTGTGGCTATATCCACTACAGAGGCTTCAGGAGTCAACCTAGAGACAAAATCTGGAGCCAGAGTCCCGGAAGCAGTTCGTGACTGTGTACAACCACATTCTGGTAGCTCCTGTGATGCAGCTGGAACCAATTGTATTGGCTTTGCCGTTCCACTTGACTATTTCAGGGATGTGGAGAGGGTGGGTCTGCTGCTTGGGTAACAGTCTATCATCCATATTAATCTACCCAGGCCTCGTGCTCTGTAGAGTGTCAGGCCTGCAGCCATATTCCTATTGGATCTTTGGCCTGCCACACTTTCTATTATTCTACTATGCCTTTTTCTATTGTCGGAAAATGGGAGGGGGGATTGTACGGAGTTATTCAATGTGTAGCCAAAACAAAATTCTTTCTAGAAACCCAAGGTCATCCTTTGTCTTTGCACCTCTGCACCTGACCGGAACTGGATGGATGGAACTGCCAGCATGGCAGTGGGAGATTGGACCATGTGATGGATTTGTGGGTATGGGGCAAGGTCTTGAACTTTTAACTAAGTGGGGAAAACCAGGAAGCTTTCAGATTTGGGTTTTCCCAGATGTGCCAATATGGCTCTCTTAATAAATTGGAACTTTGAGGAATCTTTTGCCTTGGACTCTGATTTACTTTTGGATGCTACTTGGTACCCTGACAGAGAGGACACTCCAGCTTTGCACACAGCACACCAAATGCTGTTTTAGGACCTCTTTCCAGAGCACGATACCAGTGTCTTTTGAGATTTCAATGAAATCAAGTCTAGTCAAGATACCTTCATTGCAAGCTATGTTTAAGCTGTAGAAAGAGGGCAATGGAATCATCTGGAAGAGTTATTCTGTAGACTAGTGTTTTTCCAACTTGGCCAAATGTCTGGGGAGATTCTCAATCACCCAGGTCATCATTGTCCCAAAGGTGCTTTTCCAAAAAGGCAACTGAATTTTCTTGTTGTTGTTTTTTCTTTGAAAACATTTTGCTTCTCATCCAAGAAGTGAACTGAAGATGCTTCTTGGATGAAAAGGAAAACATTTTCCCAGAAAAAACAACAACAACCACCAAGAAAGTCCAGTTGCCTTTTGAAAAAGCACCTTTGGCCCAATTTGGCCACTTAACTGGCTGGGGACTTCTGGGGACTGAAGTCCATACCTCTTAAAGTGGCCAAGTTGAAAAACACATGCATCTTGCAAAGGAAATAAGTGCACATTTTCAGGTGACTGTGATCTTACCATCACCAAAGAGGCCTCAGCTGCAGCTCTCCAGTTGCCTTGAATAGCTATCATTGAACAAGCATTGACAGATTAGACAGATTAACAGAGTTGGAAAAGACCTTGTAGGTCATCTAGTCCAACCCCCAACCCCCACCCAAGCAGGAGACCCTACACTATTTCTGACAGATGGCAGTCCCGTCTCTTCTTGAAAGCTTCCAGTGATGAAGCTCCCACAACCTCTGAAGGCAACTTCTCTTCCGTTGGTTGATTGATCTCACTGTCAGGAAATTTCTCCTTATTTCTAGGTTGAATCTCTCCTTGATCGGTCTCCATCCATTCCTTGTCTGGTCTTTGGGTGCCTTGAAAAAAAGCTTGACCCCCTTCTCTCTGTGGAAGCCCCTCAAATATTGGAACATTACTATCATGTCTTCCCTGGTCCTTCTCTTCACTAGACTAGCCATGCCCAGTTCCTGCAACCGTTCTTCATATGTTTTAGCCTCCAGTCCCCTAATCATCTTGGTTTCTCTTCTCTGCACTCTTTCTAGAGTCTCAACATCTTTTTTATAGTGTGGTGACCAAAACTAGATGCAGCATTCTAGCTGTGGTCTTACTGAAATTCTATAGAGTGATATTAGTATCTCACTTGATCTTGATTCTATCCCTCTGTTAATGCAATTTAGGAGTGCATTGGCTTTTTGGGCTGCTGCCGCACACAGTTGGCTCATATTTGATTGGTTGTCCACTAAGACTCTAAGATGCCTCTCAACAGTTACTGCTATTAAGCCTGGTTTCACCCAGCCTGTGGCTTCTTGTGCAGTTGGAAAGCAAAATGTTTTTGGGGGAGGAAACATAGCAATGCATACAATTACTTCTTGTGCTTTGTTCTTACATATGAGCATGCATAACTCATCTTGCTCTTCCTTTGGGGCAAGCAACATTTTGAAAAACGCAGTAAGAGGCGAAGGCAGTCGGTAGGCAAAACAAAAGGGAAATAAAATTAGATATCATTCAAGTCGACATCATAGGGACGCAGTGGCTCAGTGGCTAAGATGCTCAGCTTGTTGATCAGAAAGGTTGGCAATTCGATGGTTTGAATCCCTAGCGCCACACAACAGAGTGAGCTCCCGTTACTTGTCCCAGCTTCTGCCAACCTAGCAGTTCGAAAGCATGTAAAAATTGTGCGTGTATGCACGGAGGGGGCCTGGAGCACACAGGAGGCGCACATGCATGCATGGGAGTCGCAGGGGACATGTACGCATTGCATTATGGGTGTGCGCATGTGCAAGCGCTGTTGGCATGCAGCGACAACAAGGTTGGCCATCACTGCTATAGACTTTTCCCATATTCTCATCCCACCAAGTGGAAGGAATATACAGTATACTGGTACAAAGTTGGGGTGCTAAAATGACATTGAAGCAATAGGGCAAAATCCAGCAAAAATATCGCCTTCAACTCAGGGTTGAAGACTACGGCACCTATGACAAACTCACTGGATTATGCCATTATTTTCCTGTTTGTGCATTTAAGCTTTTTTCCCAGGCATCCTACATTTCCTTATTCTGGCAGCTCCTGCCACTATGGTCGTATGTTGCAAAGTAATGCTGTCCAAAAAAAAATGACATCAGAAGAGAAGCAGAGGGAATAAGTTGCTAAAGCAACCGAAATGCCTTAGGCTTGAAATGGGGGGAAAATACATCTGATTCCAATTATCTTGCAAGCAGCTCTGAATATCTACATTTGGGTCCAAGCTAAAGATAGACCAGCAATGTCACAGATATGCACCTGGATGCACATTAAAAACATGTGATCGTTGACTCAATGAGGACAATTAAACAGATGGTTATGTTATGTCAGGACAGAAGTTAACTTTTTCTAACGCATTGCCGGGCCGAGAGATGTTTCTTGAAATACCTGGCATGGATATATTGTCTGGGTGGGGGGGGGAAGAGAATGTTTAGATGTTAGTTTAACCTGACAGCAATATTTGTGAATATGTTTAATCCACATAAAAATGTCCAGAATGCCTTGTTTTGATTGCAAAGCCAAGAGAAGAAATCCCATCATATAACCCAGGCACTGACTATTTTGATCTAGGCTTCCCAAGAGCATGAAGCAAACTCCTTGTCCTAACAAAAAAAAAAACCCTTTTATTAATTGACTGTGAATTCTGCTCATTCACAGCCAGCAAAGTCTTTCAAGGGAGGATTTATAGTCACAGACCTTCTCTGGCTTGGAGAGCTGATAGGCCAATAGCTGCAAAACCTGACAAGGAGTCTCGGAGAATCACAAACCAATTAAGCAAACTAATGGTCTCCTGCAAACTCCACTCCCCTTTCGCTCCTCTTTTATTTCCTCTGGGAGGGGCCATTCATCGTCCACCTGTGGCCTTACTCCCAAGTCGATTCCTGTTCTTTAGCTGTTCCCTTCGTCTGGCACCTCTGTGCATGTGCACACTGGGAACAGGCTCCACCTGTTCGTCTGCCTCACTGATGTCTGACTCTGAAGGCAGCTGATAACTGACATACGGCTCTGGCCCCCTCTCTGCCTCTGACACAGAGCCCTCATCAGAGCCTTCCCCAGACTCCAGGATTGGCCCATGTTCCTCTCCAACCTCCTCACTGTCCGAATCTGCTGCCAGCTCCGCTGGCCGCTGGCTGGCCACAACATTGATGCTCCTGTCCATGGCAGGAATAAAAAGATTGAAGTTGGTGATGATGACCATGGTATAATGCAGCAGGATTATCTTCCTCTGTCTGCATTTTTCTATCATGCTGGGCACTCAAAAAATGCAAGGAGAAAGGGAAAGGTTTCCATCAAATCCACATATGCTAATTTATATAAAAATCGACACAAATTTAAAATATCAACTTTTAAAGTTCCCCAAAAGAGAGCCTCCTAAATGTGTTGCAGCAAATCCAAGGCAGCCTTATGACATCTTAAAAAGACTAACTAAATATGGAGGTGTGCTTTGCACAAATAGACCGTTTTCCAGAGAGAGAATTAGGATTCCAAGTAGCACCTTTTCTTACTAACAATTCATATTACCATCCATAACCTTTAATGAGCTGAAAGTATGTGCTTTTTAATAAAAAAAAAACAATTGTTAGTCAGAAGAACTGTTAGCAGTCTTCTGTTTTTAAGTTTTGCTACTATGGCTCTCGTCCTTCTCTGCCTGAAACATAACATATGTAAACTCGTAGATGATGGGTGTGTGGAAAATGTAAAGAATGTGTGTTTGGAAAACTGTACAGGCGCTGATGACTGCACTGGGTGTTCTTGAACAGCTCTTGAACACGACATGCACATTGTTGCCTTGTTGAGTGATGAATGTGACATGTCAAGATGATACCTGCAGAACTGAAAAGTAACATACATAAACATGCCTAAACTATAATGTCTGAGTGACTCTAGTCTCAGTTTTAATGACATCTACCTCAAACTCAAGGAGAAGGAGTCTACCCTTGGAAAGAGTCAATCTACTAAAAAAGCTAGAGCTGTGATGGTGAATCTATGGCATGCATACCACAAGTGTCATGCAGAGCCCTCTCTGCGGGCACATGAGCCGTCGTCCCAGTTCAGCTCTACCACACATGTGCACATGCTTCCTGCTGGGCAGATGGTTTTTGGGTCTCTGCCCAGGCACGCACAGCGGCCACGGTGCATATATGGGGGGTGGGGGGGTGCGCATGCGTTGTGCCCCACATGCGACCCATTTTTGGTTCCAGGAGGCTGCAGGGAGGCCTACGAGGCCCAAAATGGGGCGTGGGGGAGGGGGTGGGGGAGCATAGGGGGCCTGTCACATGCACAAGGGGTTGAGGTGCACGGGGATGTTGCGCATGCATTGCATTATGGTTGTGGGCACACATGTGCACTGTCACACGTACGTGGGTGAGCTTTTGGCACGCGACAACAAAAAGTTTAGCCATCCCTGAGGAAGAGTGTTACAATAATCCAAATATTATATGAAAGTTGCATTTTCTCTTGCACTCTCCTCCCAAAGAAGACCACACTCTGGAATAGCTTTCCATTCAGAAAAGGGAGGAGCATCAACAGCATAGTAATATTTCAATTTAATAAAGCAGTTAAAAGGTTTTGGAAACAACGGAGAACATTATCCTGTCATCTTTGAGGTGTGTGAGCTGCATCGAAAATAGTCAATAGAGGCACTTAAAATTATTGATAACACAGGTCTGCGACTAAAAACCTGTTTGATTATTTTCATCTAAACTCCTAGATGTCATGATTTGCCACAACATGCAAAATTGTCTTCAAATTTATCATTTTTTTATTTTTGGTATTTTTTCTATATTATGGGTTTCTAACCAAATTTAAAGTCCAAATTACTATTAATTAATTCACATAAGTGCATTTAAGATATAAAATGCCAAAAAGGGTTTGTCCGAGTTATGTAAAAAAAATATAGCACTGTAAATCTGATGGTCAGCAATATGAACATAAGCTAAGCAAGTTTTAAGTCTGTGCTTCTAATGGTAGAAGGGGTTAATCTTTCCTGAAGAATCCAGTGGGAGGGAGACACAGGGCAGATAGCAGCATCTCCGGTCAGTGCAGGGGGCGTGGCCAGCACTGTGACGTCTCATGTACAGACACAGAGCTGCTCTCTCCTGCATGCCACACTTGTGCACGAAACATCATCAGGTTCTTGGTTCTAGGCTGTTCACACTTTTTCATCGCAATTCATGTTAGCTTGTCATTCTTCAACCGTTATGTTATGGCTCCGCAAAAGTGTATTAATTCACCAGACAGTTTCTGCTTCATCTGTGGTGTATATATAGTGTTGAAGCAACAGCATTCACCATGGTGTATGCATATGCATTATGACGGTATTATGAAAATGACACCAGTTACAACATTCATGTCGCTTTACCTCATTGCCACGGTGGGTTGCACATTTCATTACCACCGGTTCACTGGGCGTGCATGCACCTTCAGCGCACGCACCCGGCCTTCAGCACATGCATTTGGCTTGCATGCATAACTTCCACATATGTACCTGACCTCAAAAAAGTGCCTAAATAGGACGGTATAGAGCCAGGGCGGATGGACCCACCTGCAATTTCAGGCGAACCAGTCCAAACCGGCTGAATACCATCTCTGCCTCATTAGCTTAAGAAGGTAAATTGCTACAAATTGTGTAAATGGACATGAATGATATAGCTTTGTATGTAATGGGTCTTCGGGAGGAATGAATGGTCCATTAAATTGAAATTTCACTTTTTATTGAAAGACCTTTTCCTATGTGGCATAATAAGTGGAATTGAAAGAGGACAATTTTTAAGGGGAAGTAGCCATAGAAACTGAAGAATGTGCAGACCCACCAGTTAAAACGATGCTGTTGAGAAATGGCTTTTGAGTGTTTATAAGTGCTGGACATGATGCCGCTTAAAAGAGAGGCTGGAGGCAAAAGTCAATGTTTCAAGCTTCTATTTATGCTTATTTGACATTTCAGATTGAATAGAACTGCTGAAATCTTGAGAGGGAATGCCTGCTAGGCTTTTGAACTATCATTAATCACTGAGCTATTAATACTTTGCCGGAATCAACAGATCAGCATTGCTTACAAAAATAGTTTCAGAAAGAAATGGAATTTCGTGAGCATCAAAGGCCAATATTGTCTGTCTATCTATCTGCCTATACTTGGGATGATGAACCTATGGCACACGTGCCACAGGTGGCACGCAGAGCCATTTGTCAGCGCATGGAGCCGTTACCCTGTCAGCTGGATAGCGTGTATGCGCGCACTGGCAAGCTAAGTTCAGCCTTTTTAAAGCCATTTTTCACCCTCCCCAGGCTCCAGAGGCTTTATAGGTTTGGGAACAGACTTCCGGTTTGCTCGTAGCGCCAGTTTAAGCCCTCTGGAGTCTTCAGGGGCCTTCCGGAGGCTTCCCTGAAGGCTCCGGAAGGCTAAAAACGGCCCCACAAGCAACCCGGAAGTGACTTCCGGTTTGCTTGTAGGGTCGTTTTTTGCCCTCCGGAGACTTTAGGGAAGCTCCTGAAGCCTCCAAAGTGCCTCTGGGGGGGAGGCTGTTTTTGCCCTCCCCAGGCTCCTAAAAAGCCTCTGGAGTCTGGGGAGGGTGAAAAAAGCATGCAAAAATGGGAGGAGCGCCTGTCATGCGCACATGCATGCTGGGGGAGGTCGTGCATTGCATTATGGGTGCGGCATGCCCAGCCACGACCCCCTTGCACTCCCCATGCTTATGGCACACAAGCCAAAAAAGGTTCGCCATCGCTGGTCTATACACACCAGGGGTGGGTTTCTCGCCCCGTTCCAACCGGTTCGGTTGGAATGGGGCCGGCGCGTCCTCGTGCACGCGAGCGGTGCGCGCATGCGTACTAGCATCTGCATGACGCTCCAGCTGCTCCTGGACGATCGCGCAGGCGCTGTATGCATCCTGCGCATGCGTGGAAGCGCAGAACTCGTCAAAACCGGGTAAGGACCGTGGGCGGGCGGGCGCGCCCTTCGCCGTTCCCGGAAGTTACTTACTTCCGGGTTCGGCGACCAACCGGTTCGCAGGGACCGCCGCAAACCGGTTGAAACCCACCCCTGATACACACACACATAAACACACACGCATGCATGCAAGAGAGAGAAAGAGTGCAGAGAAGAGCAACAAAGATGATTAGGGGACTGGAGACTAAAACATATGAAGAACGGTTGCAGGAACTGGGTATGTCTAGTTTAATGAAAAGAAGGACTAGGGGTGACATGATAGCAGTGTTCCATTATCTCAGGGGTTGCCACAAAGAAGAGGGAGTCAAACTATTCTCCAAGGCACCTGAGTATAGAACAAGAAGCAATGGGTGGAAACTAATCAAGGAGAGAAGCAACTTAGAACTGAGGAGAAATTTCCTGACAGTTAGAACAATTAATCAGTGGAACAGCTTGCCTCCAGAAGTTGTGAATGTTTCCTGCCTAGGCAGGGGGTTGGAGTAGAAGACCTCCAAGGTCCCTTCCAACTCTGCTACTGTATTTGATGTAAAAAGAGCCAGCCCCCACCTTCCCAGTTTGGAAAAAGAGGAGATCAAAAGTAGAATTTATCTCCTTCCTTTTAACTAATATAATCGTTTGTCTTTTTTCTCCCTTGTTTCTTTGGAAGATGCTGCAAGGCATAATGAGGTTTCCTATGGATTGAAGTGGGGGGGGGGGATCATACTTTGCAACAGACAGAAAACTATTACTCTGTCTCCCTCTGCTGATCAAGAAATATCTTGGTTGGAAGCCAGCTAACCTGGTGAATAATTCACACAAACTCTTGGTGTGCCGGGAAGAGGGAGAACTGATTGCAATCGATTTGTGAACTTCATCACAAAAGCGTCCACCCCAAATTCCAGCAGAAACAAAAAGGAAGATTGTGCTACTCCTCAAAGGAAGAACTGCAGTCTTGCTTTTCATGTCCACCAGGAGTTCCACACAAGGAAATAGAATATATTTAGAAACGTGAGTGCTCTCTTTCCTCTCAGGGATAACCTTTGTTTGCGAAACTGACAAAGTGAGAAGGTTAATTTACTTTTCTGTCTTTATCCTTGTTTTGCTTTTAGAAAACTCAGAATATGTGTTGTTGTTGTTGTTGTTGTTAGTTGCAAAGTTGTGTCTGACCCATCACGACCCTATGGACAATGTTCCTCCAGGCCTTCCTGTCCTCTACCATCCTCTGGAGTCCATTTAAGCTCAAGCTAACTGCTTTAGTGATCCAGCCACCTCATTCTCTGTCGGCCCCTTCTTCTTTTGCCCTCAATCCTTCCCAGCATTAGGCTCTTCTCCAGTGAGTCCTTCCTTCTCATTAGGTGGCCAAAGTATTTGAGTTTCCTCTTCAGGATCTGGCCTTCTAAAGAGCAGTCAGGGTTGATCTCCTCTAGGACTGACCAGTTGGATCGCCTTGCAGTCCAAGAGACTCGCAGGAGTCTTCTCCAGCATCATAGTTCAAAGGCCTCCATTCTTTGGTGCTCAGCCTTCCTTATGGTCCAACTTTCACAACCATCCATTGCAACTGGGAAAACCGTAGCCTTGACTATACAGACTTTGGTTGGCAGGGTGACGTCTCTGCTTTTTAGCATGCTGTCTAGATTTGCCATAGCTTTCAGCCCCAGGAGCAAGCGTCTTTTAATTTCTTGGCTGCAGTCCTCATCTGTGGTGATCTTGGAGCCCAGAAAAATAAAATCTGCCACTACCTCCATTTCTTCCCCATCTATTTGCCACGAATTGAGAGGGATGGATGCCATAATCTTAATTTTCTTAATGTTGAGTTTCCAGCCAACTTTTGCACTCTCCTTCTTCACCCGCAAAAAGAGGTGTCACACAGAATATGTGTAGGTATGATAAAATACGTGGTGCAAGTTCACTGGAATGTGGATTTCCAGGTTGACTTCTAGACATTATTTTTCAGTAGAGATGTCCAGCTCTAGCATAGCCCAGCCCAGCCTTATTGTTGCAAAACAGAGATCCATCAATGTCAGAGATGTCCAACCTTGGTAACTTTACAACTTGTGGACTTCAACTCTCAAAATTCCCTAGACAGCCATGCTAGGGAATGATCTGTCCCAAGACTGTTCATGTTCACTCTTGGCCACCAAGATGCCATCACACGTATTCAGCTTCCGCCCCCCCTCCCCCCCCAAAAAAAAGATGGAACCAGGAGGCAAAGTTACAGTACAGAAAAATGTCATTCAATTTACTTTCATTTAAATTAAATCTAATTATAGTTTTACTCGCTAGTAAAAGAATTTAACAATTCTCCAAAATTTAATTTGATATCATTTGGAATTCCAGAGTGCCGCAGATCTAACAGTTTATCTCCAGTGCTTTGGAAAATAAGTTGACACACTCTTTTTTTGGGGGGGGGGGCAGTCCCTCAAATACTGGAATACTGCTATCATGTCACCCTTGTCCTTCTCTCTAGACCAGCAATTACCAACTGGGGGTCCGTAGACCACTGATGGTCCATGAGAAACTTTTTGTAGTCCACAGAAAACATATTTCCATTTTTTATATTGCACTAAATCAGGGGTCCTCAAACTTCGGCTCCTGAGCCAGATACATGCAATGAACGTTTGTGTCACTGCAGAGTCTTCCACCGTCGGGGTCTTTTTGTGTGGGGCAGAGGGGGACAGAAATTCTGACTTGGGGGTCTGCTTCAGACTCCTGGTGTGAGGCTTTTGGGTGAAAGCTGGAGGAAGTGCTGCTGGTGGCAAAGAGATGGAGGGCCTTGTTCCAGTGGGACCGCATCATGGCCTGGAACAGGCTGACCATCTCAGCCGACTGAGCTCCAGGTGACAGTACCTGGCCTTGTACTCCCGCAGGTCTTCCCTCTGCTTGGAAAGCCTATGTTCGTTATCCTCAGTGAGGTGCTTCTGCTGAGCCTCCTTCTCGGTCGGATCCAATTTGAACTGAGCCAGCTATTTTGCCAACTCTTTCTCGTGGTGGATGCTTAGCTCCAACCACTGCTTCCTGTTGGAGCCCTAAGGAGCCCAGACAGGGAGGCGAGGAGTGGCTGGCAGGGGAGGGGTGAGTAGAGGCTGGCGAGGCGCCCCTCGATGTGAGTGACATTGTGTTGGTCATGCCAACCCAGTCACATGACCACATAGCCACACCCACCCAGTCATTAGGCAGATCATTTTAGTGGTCCACGGGATTTAAAATTATAAATTTAGTGGTCCCTGAGGTCCGAAAGGTTGGTGAACCCTGCTCTAGACTAGCCACAGCTGATTCCTGCAACTGTTTTTCATGTGTTTGTCTCCATGCCTTTAATCATCTTTGTTGCTCTTCTTTGTACTTTTTCCAAAATCTCAACATCTGTAATGTAAGCAGTTTTGTCAGCAAAACTGGATGCGGTATTCGAGGTGTAGTCTCAGTGAAGATATATTAAGCAGAACTAATAATAATAATAATAATAATAATAATAATAATAATAATTTATTATTCATAATTTCAAAAGGGTGTGTAGCCAAGAATGCTGTGGAGAAGCTTGGAGAGAGTTTCCGAGGTGGAAATTGCCTTAAGCCCCTTCAAAGCATAAAATGTGGGTTTTGCCTTTGAACTTCCACCTTAAAAAAGAAACAAAAAATATCCTAAGCCCACTCATCCTTTTATGAAAGACACCACAAAAGAAATGTTAACCAGCCACAGGAAGCTCACTTTTCCACACTTCCCCAAACAGAGCATGTAGCAATTCTGCACTGAAATGAACTGGGGGAAAAAATAATCGAAATGCATCCATTAAATCTTCTGACAGCAAAATAAACTAAACTAAGATATACTAATCTGATGTAGCTAAGTACTATTCTTATTGTAATAGATAAAACAATGGAATATTTGCAAGTCACCTTCCTTCTTTTAACTCTACATGAGCTAAGGAGGGATTTGTCTGGGATATTTTCTCCTTTCTTTCTTGAGGTAGACTCAGGACTCTCTTCTCTGACCATTGCCTTGGTCATGGCCTTTCCTCTTGACCGGAGGAAACCAACTGGTGGTCAGTGGACCAGTGGTTGTCTGCGATAAAATTGTGGTGGTCCAAAGAAAAATTATTTGCGTGTTTTATATTACACTAAATCAGGAGTCCTCAAACTATGGCCCCTGGGCTGGATGTGCGCAATGAACATTTGTGTTGCTGCAAGAGTCTCCCCCTTCAGGGGTCAATATATATTAGCATTCTGATAAAATGTGAGTAGGCCTTCCATAGCTGGGCTTCAAATATCCAGATCAATAATTTCAGTCAATAACAAAACAACCTAGAGTGAAGTGAGAAGGAAGTTCGCTTGCAGAAGCTGAAAGAAATACTGTGCTCCCAGAGTTTCAGGGTGTTCAACAGCCCTATCCCTCTGCCCAATGTCCTTACTGTTTAAGGATCATGTAGTCATCACATTGGGAGCATTAGATAATGGAAGATTGCATTCATATGTGTGGGCTTTGCGTGGAGATCATAGATGAGATCGGGCAGGAGCCCCTGATGAGTTTGATTCTGTTTCATAACGCTCCGCACTGGAGCTTTGTTTTTAGTTACTCCTGGGGGTTTTACTAGTTTCAACTTCTTTAAACATTTTAAGTTATTCTGCAAATTATTCTTGGTTCCTCTTTCACTTCAGCTTCTCCAAAGCTTTCCAAAACTCAGAAATTAAGAGGATTAGGAGCTGTGCTGGGTCAGGGTAGGTGATCATCCTTGAGGTCCAAGAATAGACTGTCAGAAGAGTCTTCCTAAGAACATCTCTGTTGGATGTGGCCAAGGTCCCTCTTAGTCCAATGTCTGATTTCTCACAAGTACTAAACAGATGCCTCTGGGAAACCCACAAGAAGTTGCTAGGGAAAACCCCATCTTCACTTGCGTTACCCTTGCAACTGGCATTTGGGGTTATGCAGCATACAACTTAGTAATGTTGACTTCTTAATACTAAGAGCCATTGATGATAGTCCTGCCCACAAAGGGTTTAGAATAGAACAGAGTTGGAAGATACCTTGGAGATCTTCTAGTCCACCCCCCTGCTTAGGCAGGAAACCCTACACCACTTCAGACAAATCGTTATCCAGCATCTTCTTTAAAACAAGTATTCACAACTTCTGAAGGCAAGTTGTTCCTCTGATTAATTGTTTTAACTGTCAGGAAATTTCTCTTCAGTTCCAAGTTGTTTCTCTCCTTAATTAGTTTCCACCCATTGCTTCTTGTCCTGCCCTCAGGTGCTTTGGAGACTAGCTTGATTCCCTCTTCTTTGTGGCAGTCCCTGAGATATCGGAACATTGCTATCATGTCACCCCTAGTCCTTCTTTTCATTAAACTAGACATACCCAGTTCCTGCAACCGTTCTTCATATGTTTTCGCCTCCAGTCCCCTAATCATCTTTGTTGCTCTTCTCTGCACTCTTTCTAGAGTCTCCACATCTTTTCTACATTGTGGCGACCAAAACTGAATGCAATATTCCAAGTGTGGCCTTATCAAGGCATTATAACGTGGTGTTAACACTTCAAGTGATCTTGATTCTATCCCTCTGTTTATGCAGCCCAGAATTTTGCAAACTCCTTTTAAATGCATTCAAGCCAGTAGCCATTATCATGTTTTGTGGCAATGAATTCCATAACTATTATAGATGCTTTGTTACCGTGTTTTGCTGAAAATATGACATGTCCTGATAATAAGGCCATACCACATTTTTCTCGTGGGCAAAAATATAAGCCCTCCCCTGCAAATAAGCCCCCTGGACAACCCCAAACCTCCGGCCAGGCAGAGCACCGCTCACCAACCTAGCGGTATCCTGAAGGTGCCAAGCCGCGGGAACTGGGGGGGGGGGGAGGCAAAGGTGATCGTGTTCCTTGGTGCCTTTGGGATACTGCTAGGTTGGTGAGCAGCACTGTGCCCCACTGAAGAAGGGGGTTACCGGGCAGCTGCTCTCTTGTGATCGGGCTCCCAAAGAGCCGGGCACAGCCTCAGGAGCGAATGGCTGTGTTGCGCTGTCGCAGCAGTGCAACACAACAGCCATGAAGCAACCATGCTCACGAGCGCCACCCGGCAAACCCCCTTTCCAGCCGGGCATAGCGCCATTCACTGACCTAGGGGTATCGCCAAGCCGCGTTAACACCTGTTTGCCGCCGCCCGGATCCCACGGCTTGGTGCTTTTGAAATGCCAGTGAAAGGCGCTCTGCACGGCTGGAGAGGCTCCCGCTCGTGTGCCTCCCAGCCTCACGATGCCCTGGCCTAGCTCTCTCTGCAGAGGAAGAGCACCTTCGCTGCCACCGCTACCGCCACATGGCTTTTTCGGCGGCTTCCAAACCGAGTCTTCCAGCAGTGGTCGCTCTGGACGTACGCTCTATGGTTGTGGGCCAGCTGCCAGCAGAGCTTTCAGATTTGGGTTTTCCCAGATGTGCCAACATGGCTCTCTTAATAAATTGGAACTTTGAGCAATACTTTGCCTTGGACTCTGATTTACTTTTGGGTGCTATTTGGAACCCTGACAGCTTGTGCCCGATAGAAACCCTTTATGATGTGAAAGGCTGGCATAAAAGTAAACGTATAAAAAGGCATTAAATACATTAGAAATCCATATTATTGATGTTTCAGTATAGTCATTTCTTTCATTGTACATAGAAGCTCAGAGAGAACTGAAAATGAATCAGGGAGCTCTCAACCGTAAACACCCATTAACTCAGATCATTTCTGCATATATTTACATTATATTGCAGAAGTGAAAATAGAAACAGGTCGTCTTTTTTTTTTCAAATAATCTTTATTGGTTATACATTTTTTTAAAAAATAAGACATACAAATACAAAAACAACTTTAAACATACAATCCCCCCCCCCCGCGGTGACAGTCATTCACAGCCCAACTTTTTTTCCCCCTTCCTCATTGTTTAGTCTCTAACCAGCATCTTCTCATTACAAGGTTCAGGGATCTATTACAATACTCATGTTCACTTTTAGTTCCCATTGTTAACAACTGCTATTTAACTTTCCCCGTTTTAAGTCCCTGCTGTTCTCCTTGTCGCCCACATATACCATAGGTTCCAGCTAAGATAATGTTCCGTTTCTCCTTTGTCCCTCACCCTACCCGTCATTCTGTCCATTTCTGCACATTCATAAATCTTTTTAATTGTGGCATCTTCCGATGGTATGGTAGTAGATTTCCAAAATTGCGCATAGGTTATTCTTGCAGCCACAATTATATGTAGGCTCAAATGCCATATAGATTTACTCATGTTTTCTGGTTTTATGCTTAGTAAAAAAAAGTCTCGGGTTTCCATTCCATGCTTGCCCCGGTCACCTCTTTTAGCCAGTTTTGAATCCTTCTCCAGTATTTCGTGGCCTCAGTACCTGAGAAGCATGAGTAAATCTATAGTAGATCTCCTCTTTTTCCAAACTGGGAAGGTGGGGGCTGGCTCTTTTTATATCAAATACAATAGCAGAGTTGGAAGGGACCTTGGAGGTCTTCTAGTCCAACCTCCTGCCTAGGCAGGAAACCCTATACCGTTTCAGACAAATGGCTCTCCAACATCTTCTTAAAGACTTCCAGTGTTGGGGCATTCACAACTTCTGGAGGCAAGCTGTTCCACTGATTAATTGTTCTGTCAGGAAATTTCTCCTCAGTTCTAAGTTGCTTCTCTCCTTGATTAGTTTCCACCCATTGTTTCTTGTTCTATACTCAGGTGCCTTGGAGAATAGTTTGACTCCCTCTTCTTTGTGGCAACCCCTGAGATATCGGAACACTGCTATCATGTGTCCCCTAGTCCTTCTTTTAACAGCATTCCCATTTATCAGCATTAACTATTGAGAATGTTTTGCTCTCAGCTCATTCAGTGGTTCACCTGCAGCTAATTTCCACTTTCCAACAGAAGAAGGCAGGGGAGGAGGGACTTAGCTGGAGCTAAGAAGTTGAGCAATTGACTTGCAGATAGCAAGGCTGCCCATGTTCTGAGGGATATGCACTCTTAAGGAAACATTCTGTTCCACATTTGATCCTTAAGGCAAAAAGTTCCTTGGCAGCTTAAAAAGATGAATAGCATTAAAAGAATCCCTGCCTTTAGGCTAACAATCAAAGAGACATGACAAACCAAGGAAAAAAGACAGGGAGGAAAGCAAAAAAAAATAATAATGAACAAGTTGAAGCCAAAGCTATTAAGGATACATCTGTCACAACTAACGGAGATGAAAGCACTTTTAGGCATGGGAGTGGGATGCCTGCAGACGCTGGCACAACCCAAAGCAGTCCTGAATAGAATAGAATAACAGAGTTGGAAGGGACCTTAGAGGTCTTCTAGTCCACCCTCTGCCTAGACAGGAAACCCTGCAACACGTCGGACAAATGGTTATCCAACATCATCTTAAAAACTTCCAGTGTTGGAGCATTCACAACGTCTGGAGGCAAGTTTTTCCCCTGATTAATTGTTCTAACTGTCAGGAAATTTCTCCTTAGTTCTAGGTTGCTTCTCTCCTTGATTAGTTTCCACCCATTGTTTCTTGTCCTGCCCTCAGGTGCTTTGGAGAATAGTTTGATTCTCTCTTCTTTGTGGCAACCCCTGAGATATTGGAACACTGATATGAGGGATCATTTATGCCAAAAACATCTATTCAAGCATGTCTCCATCACAAAACTAGAGCTCTTTTTCCTTCAGTACTGGATTATGAAAAGAGAAGATATTAACTGCTCATACCTAGATCACATTTGCATAATTCAGATGATAATGGGGGTGTTCACTCAGTCTCTTGACATTTTAATAAGGCAGATTCATTCAAGTTCTATAACTCCAGCTAGACATACCCAGTTCCTGCAACCGTTCTTCATATGTTTTAGCCTATAGTCCCCTAATGCTCTTGGTTGATCTTCTCTGCACTCTTTCTAGAGTCTCCACATCTTTTTTTACATCATGTACATTTTAATTGGGCAAGTTCTATAACTGGGCTAAAACGCCCAGTTTATGGTTTAAAATGCCCCAAATGCTTTGGAAGAATTCCAGCTTACTATAAAATTGCTGTTTGATTTACTTTTATTCAGTTAAATCAACCACTCGGCCTTGTAGCCATGTGACTTGCTTAACAACTCTGGTCATTCACTTAATGATTGTCCTCAAATAGTATTAAAATCTAGTCTGGTCGTGTGATGATTTGATTTACGACTGCGATGGCTTACAAGCAAAATTCCAAACTTCACTGTGGTCATTAATTGAGGACTACATATAATGAATTGAAAAGGGTTAGTACAATGGAAAATTTAACAATATGAGTTACAAACTCAGCATCTGGAATGGATATACAGTATCTAAATGCAGTCATCATATGGAAGACTAGTATATCTATTGATAGCATCCCATTGAGTGATGAATCAATTCAGGAAAACATAAATAATCAATGATGTTATAAAACATATCCAGTGGAGGGCAGCAATTTCTCTACAATGAAAGTAACTTCAGTCCAATCAGTTTGAAGCACTAAATTTTATATCCTCTAAGTTTGGTCAAGAACATGAGGTTGACAGGATCAGTTGAGATCTCTCAACAACAGGAAACTGACCTGGTCCTAATCTCCAGAATTTCCAATTGCAAACATTTGGGGCAACAGAACCAGAAGAAAGTCAAGTGAGCTGCTTAGCTGGAAGTGGAAATCAGGGATACAGCATGGTTGTGAAAAGGGTGCCAAAGCCCCTATGGAAGCCCCTATAAGAGCCGAGGTGGCGCAGTGGTTAGGGTGCAGTACTGCAGGCCACTTCAGCTGACTGCTATCTGCAGTTCAGCGGTTCACATCTCACCGGCTCAAGGTTGACTCAGCCTTCCATCCTTCCGAGGTGGGTGAAATGAGGACCCAGACTGTGGGGGCGATATGCTGACTCTGTAAACCGCTTAGAGGGGGCTGAAAGCCCTATGAAGCGGTATATAAGTCTAACTGCTATTGCTACTGCTATATACTGCTTTGCAGCTATGGTTCCCTGTAGTTGTTTTAAATAGCTTACTAATAAAAAAAGAGTGACAATGGGGAAACTCTTCCTGAATACACAGTCCAATTTCCCATGAGAGCAAAAAGCAGCTTCAAAATGAGGATTTGTTCCAGACTCCACCCTTCCTGTTGCTGTTTCAATCATTACCAGTTGCCCAGACTACTCTGGCAGATGTTTTTACTTTAATGGAAATATTAAATGGGGGGAAAAACCCTCTATTTGATGTTATTGTCTAGTCCAGTGATGAGGAAACTTTTCAGCACTGAGTGCCCAAACCAGAAGGTGTGTGCATGCATGTGCGAGTGCACCAGAGTGCCGGGAACCCAAAGACCAGCTGGCCGGTGCACATATGTGTGCAAGAAGACTAGCTGGCCAGTGTGCATGTGCAGAAAAGCAGCTGGCGACAGTGCGTGTACCCACAGAGAGGGATTTGCGTGCCACCTCTGGCATGTGTGCCATAGGTTCGCCATCACGGGACTAGTCTGACTCTTACACATAGTTGTACTGAAGAGTTTAGGAAACCCTGCTGTCAAATAGCTTCCAAAACTTTATGTGCAATAAATATTCTCATAAATAAAAATTATTAATTCTAAAACATTTGACTTATGCACATTCTCCTAGAAAAGCTTTGCTCGGTCTGTTGCCTTGCAAATACACTGAAATCCTTTGTG